>NC_140169.1:96550551-97110551 GCF_963971535.1 Notolepis coatsorum | reverse complement strand
GGGATCAGAGTCCAACATCAACATGGCCCTCCTGTGTGTGATCTCTACAAAGGTCAGACGTGTGAGCGAAGACCCTGGAGAACAATGACAGATCATTCAGAATGATTGACTTCTTTAACCCGGGGCTGTCAAACATTAGAATAATTTGACTGCGTAACACTTTATAATAACACTCAGTTATAAGACCTTTATAAGGTATTTGTAGATAATGAACTAATCATTAATATACATTCGTAAATTATTATTAAATCATTTATAACTATGTTTGTATAACATTTACAAATGAGTTCTACATTACTTATAACTCATTATCAACATTGTTTGTACTTGATTTGTTCATCATTAAATAATGTTGTTTAATGTGTAGTAACACATTAGTAGATGCTTTGAAAAATGGATATGAAAAAACAACTATACTGTACCTCCATTTATCAAGTACAAACAATGTTGATACTGAGTTATGAATAATGTAGAACTAATTTGTAAATGTTATACAAATTTATTACATGGCGTTTTAAAAAATCGCCAAAAAAATGCTTGATTGTGATTGGTCAGTAGCGCTGCATTGCCCCTAACAGCGGTCAAATATGTTAGGGGCAAGGCGCGTAACTTACGCCAAATAAAAGTGGACGCGCCCCTCCAGCCGCGGTGTCGTCCTGGAACAGTAACGCTGATAGGCTATAGGTGGCTATAGTAACCCAGTACAAGGATAGGCCGCCTACCTTTCCTATAGGTTGCATATAGGGATGTCCGATATTATCGGCCTACCGATATTATCTGCCGATATCGGCATTAAAATGTGATATCGGAAAATATCGGTATCGGTTTTCAAAAGAAATTATATTTTTTATTTTTATTTTTTTAGATTTCTATAACCTTTATTTACCCAGGCAAGCAAGTAAGAACAAATTCAGATTTTATTTATTGTCAAACATATGCATAATGTTGTGTTAATTCCACAACAAGAGATATGTAATGTTAATTACCTGAAATTATTCCATTTTGGGGGGGGGGGGGGGGGGGGGGAAGCGTGTAGCTTAATCCCAGCGGAAGAGTCGCAGAACGCTTCCGCATTCTTCGCCGCACGCCAGTACGGTAATGCGCATTTCCTTTTCCTTCGCCCAGGTGCCCGCGAGGTGCTCGCGAGGTGCCCGCGCGCGCATGCGCATGAGATCCCCGCTTGGTTCGACACATATTAACACGCTTTGGTTCATATTAATCACGCTTTGGTTCATATTCTTTGGTTCATATTAATCATATTAATCACATACACGCGATGGACGCAGCAGGCGATCACTGCTACTGTTATTCAGCCGCGCCGAGGTACATGCATTTGTACGTCACAGGAGAGAAACCGTGTATTCAAAGAAAGCTATTAAAATAGTCTTTGAATCTAAATATACTTTCTTTGTAAAATTTGTCATAATGTAGCATTTGTGTGTGTAACGTACTGTAAAAAATAAATGTTTTTTCACAGGAAATTCACTTCTCTGGTCTGCATCCCCTTAACAATTGTGTGTATTGAGCCGTACTGTATTGTACCCATTCTGCAATCTGTTATTTTCATTCAATCAATTTCATTCAATCAATTTTACAAATGACAATGTTACAAAGTAAAGTTGACAGCTGCGTTGTGTTATCGTTACAATGTACAGGGAAATAACATTATGGCGTTGCGAGTGAATCGCGTCGCGATAATATACATGTATTCCATAATATGTAAAGTACAGTTGACAGCTGCGTTGTCCTCGTTTGGATAATATGTAAAGTACAGTTGACAGCGAGTGAATCGCGTCGCGATAATATACATGTATTCCATAATATGTAAAGTACAGTTGACAGCTGCGTTGTCCTCGCTTGGATAATATGTAAAGTACATATCAATCAATCATGTACCTCGGCGCGGCTGAATAACAGTAGCAGTGATCGCCTGCGTCCATCGCGTGTATATATGTGTGCTAATATGGCGCGTTAACGTTAATATGTGATTAATATGAACCAAAGCGTGTTAATATGTGATTAATATGATCGCCTGCTGCGTCCATCGCGTGTATATATGTGTGCTAATATGTCGCGTTAGTATGAACCAAAGCGTGTTAATATGTGATTAATATGAACCAAAGCGTGTTAATATGTGATTAATATGAACCAAAGCGGCGAACCAAGTGGGGATCTCATTCGCCTGGGCGAAGGAAAAAGAAATGCGCATTACCGTACTGGCGTGCGGCGAAGAATGCGGAAGCGTTCTGCGACTCTTCCGCTGGGATTAAGCTACACGCGGGGGGGGAAACCCTGCATATATCGGTATCGGTTGATATCGGTATCGGAAATTAAGAGTTGGACAATATCAGTATATCGGTATCTGTAACTGAGGGGTACAATTCCCTGACTGTATTGATAAGTATGGTATCATTAAACCACTACCGCTTTATGTACTTTAATTACTGGCCATACAGTACACGATATATGAATATGATGAACACTTCCCACAATGAAATCGGTTCCAAACAAAGGTATAATCAAGTATTTAATGGAGCAAAAGGTACATAGGATACTTTACATTATTCTTTGAATGCACTTGTAAGGCAAAGGAATATGCGTAGGCAAATCAACAATGAATGTCCATTCTCTGGTTACGCAGGAGGTAATTATACAACCTGAATCTTAGGGAATTATATCTATGGTACACTAGTAATATAGCGGGAGATACTGGAAGGGGTTCCCCCTGGTTGTAAGCCAGCAGGGGTAGAAGATCTGTCGGTAGTAGAACGTCTGGTCAACGATGACTAAGGAGACTCCAGGTACAGAAGCCGGTGCAATAGCCTCCACAGACGAATACAGCTGTTCTCCGTAGACTGTAGCTCCACAGTGAAGAAAGCTAGTCGGCCTCAGGCTCTCTGAGGCGCCGACTCGACTTGACTCCTCGCGGGGTAAATCCAACACGTGCAGGCGTCGGCGATTATCCGCTCCATAAATCACAGGACCAAAGCAAATATATTCCAGCCGCAAAGGGCTATGCAGTCGTCGGGTAGATTAATCCAGTGTACATGTCCATACGGTTCTCGTCTAGGTCTCCTCGGGTGAAAGCGCCATGTGGTCAGCCCAGCCTGGATAAGAACTCTAGCTAATACGAGGAAGCGTCGGAGATGCTGGTCACTGTAGAACTTTAACCGCACGATACACTATACTCAAATAGACTATTAATGACTTAATAGAAATATGTCGCACTCGACGGTATAGCGCCAAACTCTGACAATTCAGTTATTAATTCGCACGCGGTCTCAATGCTCTATTCTGGGGCCAAACAGGCCATACTTCACCGCACGTTGTATCGTGGGTGAGGCTTCAACTTATTGGGTAACATACTAAGGCTAAGAAGGGGCTTCTATATTCACCTGCGCCGTATTTATACGCACGGTGAACAAACTAGTTCCAATCTCATTTCTGTCGCGTATCCCTGGGCAAGGCCGGGCATGTCCAGACACGTCTTGACGGTGACTTTGAACCTGACTTCGGAGGCCGGTCCCTGGCGCCGGTGGACCGCTGTCCAATAGGAGAATGAAATATTATGGTCTGGGCTAAAGGGATATTCCGTGTATATGTACAAGGAATATACAAGGGATATCAAACGATATACAAATACTATGCAATATATATCAATAAATAAATATATATATTCGGTTTAATCTGATCCTTTGTAACAGCCGCCCCCTAATTAGTCCCACCTAATTAGCTAAGCAGAGACAGATTAACCGCACTGTCCACTACTCAATGTCTGTTGTGAGGGGTCTGTCAGTTCACAAAGTCATGGGGTCATGGTCGTCATCGATAGTATCGGGGAGCCTTGGCAGTTCTATTAGCCTCGCCACGGGTCGGGTGTAGATCCGCCCTTGGACGAGCACTTCGGCTGCTCGGACCTTTCCATCGGCACCGGTGATCACTTTGCTTACGCGGCCAGCCGGCCACATAGCTCGGGGTAGTGACTGGTCGATAATCATGACGACTGTTCCTTCTGTCAAATTGTCTCTCTCTTTCACCCATTTCTGGCGGGTCTGTAGAGACGGTAGATAGTGGAGTAGGAAGCTGTTCCAAAACTTGTCAGCCAATACTTGACTGTACCTCCACATTCTTCGGCCGTTCGCTTCTTCAGGCCTGTACATTGTCTGTGGTAGCGCGGGGTCCAGCCGCCCCATCAAGAGTGTGTTGGGGGTGACTGGGTCGACATCTGCTACATCACTTGAGACGTAACCGAGGGGCTTTGAGTTCAATACTCCCTCGATCTCCGTGAGGACTGTCATTAGGACTTCTTCCGCCACGGTCTGGGCCCCAAGCACGGCGTACAGGGCTGTCTTTATTGAACGTACTTCTCGTTCCCAAGTTCCACCGAAGTGAGGTGCGTTCGGGGGATTAAACTGGAAGTCAATCTGGTATGGAGCGAGGTGGGTCTTAAGTTCTGGGCCCATAGCTTGGAAGCTCTCTCTCAGCTCTCTTTCTCCGCCTTTGAAGTTTGTCCCGTGATCAGACAATAATATAGACGGTTTGCCTTTCCGCGATGTGAATCTTCGGAAGGCCATAAGGAATGAGTCTGTGCTCATGGTTGGAAGGAGTTCTATATGCATCGCTCGGGTGGTCATGCATTTGAATACAATACCCCACCGCTTCTCGGTTCCTCTTCCTTTCTTTATATACAGCGGGCCGAAACAGTCCATACCGGTGGAGTGAAAAGGCTTGTCGCCGAGTCGGAGGCGACAGGGAGGTAGGTCAGCCATCCGGGGTATACTGGGCTGCGCTCGCCACTTACGACAGTCTAGACAGGTTCGCTGGAAGCGCCGCACTGCTTCTCTCCCTTGCAGTATCCAATAACGACGTCTGATCTCCGCGAAGACTCTCTCTGCCCCGGCGTGATGCACATCCTCGTCGTATTTCTTTATGATCAGCTCTGTGACCTTGTGTCGGCTGTTTAAGACTATCGGGTACTTGACGTCATCCGGTAAGTCTGGAGCTCTCCGCAGACGACCACCCACTCTGATGAGACCATGGGCGTCGCTCTCAGGGGCTAGGTGGAGCAGTCTGCTGTCTGATGGGATGGGCTTTGCTCCCTGTAGACAGTCTAGCTCATCGGGGAACAAGTCTCTCTGGGCTCGTTGTAGTAGAAGAAGTCCTGCTTCTTCGTAGTCAGCTGCAGTAATGTCAGTAGTGAGCTGAACCTCTGGGTGGTGCCACAGGAATGTCTTTAGCTGCGCACTCTCTAGGGTGAGGCAATCGTCTATGTCGGGGTCTGTGGAGACGAGTGTGTTCAATCCACAGAACATAGATTTCTTGTTTTCTGCCTCCTCTTTACTCGCTTCCCGTGGGGTGGGTGTAGGCCACTCTTCTTCCGGGAGCTTGAGGAACTCTGGCCCGTCACTGTATATGTTGTGACGGGTGAGGTCATCCAGGGACATTCCCCGGGTGATGACGTCAGCTGGGTTGTGTTTTGTGTCCACATACCTCCAGCTTGCTACTTCTGTTAACTCTTGAATCTCTGTGACTCTGACTCCCATGAAGACCTTGTATCTGCACGAATCAGACCGGATCCATGTGAGTACTGTCGTGGAGTCTGACCACAAGATTGTTCTTTGCACCGGAATGGTGAGTTCACGTTGGATTAACGTGGCGAGTTGCGCTCCTGCTAGGGCTGCGCAGAGCTCTAGACGCGGGATAGATTGTTGCTTTCGTGGGGCTATTCTTGAGCGGGCCAGGATGAAAGCAGTATGTATTTCTCCTCCCTCCTCTCGGGCACGCAAGTAGGCCACCGAACCGTAGGCTACTTCGGAGGCGTCGCTGAAGACGTGCAGGTCCATCTGGCACGTCTCCGGCCTCACTGTGGGTGGGAAGTAGCTGCGGCGTATGTTGACACCTGGGAGTGAGCTGAGTTCCGTCTCCCACTCTCTCCATGTGGATGCAAGGTGTTCGGGTATGGGGTCGTCCCAGCCCTGGTCCTTGTCCCATAACGCTCTTACAATCATCTTTGCCCTGGTGGTGTAAGGTAGAATACATCCCAACGGGTCATATTGTCTGGCGAGTGTTCTGTATACACTCCGTCTGGTGGTCGGTAGTGCAGTCGACCTTCCCTGCTCCTTGGTCAGGGGTGTGTGTTTATAATGGAGCGAGTCTGTTTTGAAGCGCCAGACTAGTCCTAATGTCATTTCTTGGGCTTCTCCTGGGATGGTCGCCATCCAGGTCTCGCTGCTTGCTGCCTTGTCCTCGGGGGAGAGGCTGCGCAATACTTGCGGGTCGCTGCTGGCCCACTGCCTGAGATCAAAGCCGCCTTTGATCAGGGAGGCGCGGAGCTTGAGTAGAAGGGCCTCGGCTTCTTCTGGCGTCGAGACGCTTTGCAGACAGTTGTCCACGTAGAAACTATTTCCTACACTTTGTCGGACCTCTTCATCAGCTGCTGGGTCCTCTGCGACGTGTTTTTGCAGTGCAAACGTAGCACAGCATGGGCTGCATGTGGTTCCGAAAGGGAGGACTTCCCATTGATAGATGGCTGGTTGCTCATCCCCGATCCTCTCTCTCCATAGGAACCGCAGCAGGGGCTTGTCCTCCTCCACTAGTCTCACCTGCAGGAACATCCCTTTGATGTCGCCGCTGATGGCCACCTTGTCCTGGCGGAAACGTAGTAACACGCCTAGTAGAGAGGGGCCGAGTGTTGGGCCGGGCAAGAGCTCTTTATTCAGATTTTGTGATCCGATCTGGTAGCTGCAGTTGAACACAATACGATCCTTGCCGTTGTGGTGGACTTTGTGGTGCGGCACGTACCATGATTCGGTCGTCTGATCGGCCTCTTTAATGTCAATTTTCTTTATGTGTCCCGCTGTGATTAGCTTGTTAATCTCAGCGTGGTACACAGTCTCTTGAGCGGGGTCTCTGGCTAGGCGCCGCTCTGTGTTCAATAGATACCGCTCCGTCGCTTCTTTTGGGGCGTGGAAGGTGGGCATACCCTCTCGCCTCAGGAGTGGAGTTGCGTATCTCATCACTCCGTTGACTTTGACTCTCTTCGTCCCTTGCTCGAGGAGGGCTATAGCGTAAATGTCTTCCTTGGAACGAATGTCTTTCTTTTCGTTCTTAAAGGGCATTGTCTCTAGTGTCCATAGCCTCTCGACATGCTGTAGGAGGGTGGTGTCTTCTTCTGTCACTCTGGAGTGGAGGCAGTTAGTGGCTGCTGTTCGGTTAAGAGACTTAGCGAGGGGGCCTTGTAATGTCCATCCTAGGCGGGTCTCGACTGCTGCAGGACAGCCTCTGGGCCCTGTGTGGACCCGGTCTATCGGGACTATGAGGTCTGCATGGTCGGAGCCTATCAGCAGGGTCGGGGTGGCACCGTCTATGAGCGGTATAGGTAGTTGACGCAGGTGCACATATTTATCCATCAGCTTGGCGATGGGGTAGGTGTACTGCGACAGGCCTATTTCTTGGCTGGTGAAAGCATTAGTAATCCTATACCGTCTCTCTGGCTGCCCGCTTGCTGCGATAGTGAAGGAGACATTCTCGCCCTTTATCGTCTTTAGATCTCTTCTTATTGTCCGAATCGTCATCTGGTTTTCGCTCCCCCGCAGCCCCAGCTGGGCCGCAGCGGACGCGAGGAGAAGGGTCTTCTCTGACCCGTCGTCAAGGACGGCGTAAGTGTCCATGACCTTGTCTTGGTAACTCAGTGTTACGCGGACCACCTTTAAGAGCACTCGGGCGCCCCCGCTGCTGGCGGGGTCAATGTACATAACACTTGCCTTTGTGCTGCTTGAGGGTGCAGGCTTTCTTCTGTTACTGTCGTGTAGGACATCTAGGTGGGCTCCGTCACACCGACTACACCTCTTCTTTATGCGGCAGTCGGCTGCCATGTGACTGCGCGCACATCGGTAACAGCGTCGGTTGGACTTTATCCATTGACCCACCTCGTCGGCGGTCATCTTCTTGAACGTGTCACATTGTGACAACCAGTGTTTCTTTTCGCAGTACGGGCACACCATCTTCCACTTCTCTTTCATCGAGGGGGTACTGTGGTTCTTGCTGCTCGGTACTGATTCTGATTGGTGCATGACGGTCACCAATCTTCGGCCATCGTTTGCTCTCCTAGGTCCCTCTCTGGAGCTTGGGGTGCTCCGCATGAACGTATCCAACCGTAGGCTGTTGACTTCTCTCGCCAGGAAGTCGGCTAGGTCTAGGAGGGATGGCTCGGGACCGTTAGGATCACGGTGGTCTCTTTGCCGCCTGAAGCGCTCTTGTCGGGCGGGCGGAAGCTTCTCTAAAATCCTCTCGACATTAGAGTTCGCGTACAGTTCGTGCATACCCTTTTCTCTTTGCGCCCCCAGCATCCCTACCAGGGATTGTACCTTGATAGACAGGTCATCTAGTGAGCGATTGTCTGTGGCTGGGGGTAGGCGGTCAATATGCCTTATCTCTTGTATTACGTAGTCCCATATGCGTCCATATCTTTGGTCGAGTGCTGCTAGAGCCGCTGTGTATGGGGTAGTAGAGGTGGCATAGGCCAGCGCTATATTGTGCGCTCGGGGCACCTTGAGGTAGGATAGCATACTTGTACGGTTCGTCAGCTACATCGGACATCATTGTCTCTAAGCACATTCGTAGCTCCGTGTACTGTGCTCTGTTCTCGTGGGTGAAGTCCGGAAACGTCGGTGTGCCAATGTATGATGCCATGGATGGCTGGCACATCGGTGAGCGTTGGAAGAGAGGCCTCCTAGGCGAGTCTCCTCTTACGCCTCTTGGTGGGCTGGTACCTGCTGGGTACCATGGCCCGCGTATCCAGGTGCTATTCCTCGGGGCTGGTCGTGCGTCAAGCTCACCCGTGAATTGAGTCGGGGGTCTGTAGCGCAGAGCCGCGGGGGTAGAGCCTGGGCTGCACTGGACCTCCTGGTCCTGTGGAGTTCTGTGCTGCTGTCGGGCTTGACTCTCCTCCTCTCCCTCTTCTTCTTGCTCTGGCAGGTCCTCTAGATCCTGTAGTCGTCTATTTAGCCTCTCCGCGGTGTAGACCGTTTCTTCCTTGTAGCTGGTCCTCGCGTGGACCGGTCGGGGAAGGAGTTCGGAGGGGGGTATAGGCTCTCTCTGGTGGTCGGGCTCAGGGTCGCTTGATCGGGTAGGGGAGGGTGCCCTTGACCCGTGTCTTGACGAGGCCCTGGAACCCCGTGCGGAGGGAGGGGGTGTTGCCCTGGCGATCAGCTGCTCCATTATCTGCGCTTGTAATCGGTCGCGCTCGGCTTCGCGCTTGGTGAGAGCGAGGTCGCGCTCCGCTTCGCGCTTGGTGAGAGCGAGGTCGCGCTCCGCTTCTCTTTGGGCACCGGCAGCGGCGCGCTGGGCTTCGGCGGCGGCGCGCTCTGCTTCGGCCCGGTCTCTTACCATATTCTCTTCCGCCTGAAGGCGTCTAATCTCTAGACGTATACGATCTTCGTCGCTCCGTTGCTGCGCTTGAAGGCGTTCTCTTTCCATGGAAGAATGTTCGCGCTCACTAAGCGTCTGTGCTTGGAGTCGATCGCGCTCTGTTGAGGCTGCTAGGCTGGCGAGGAATGCCTGTGCCAGCATCTTGTCCGCCTCGCTGGGGGAAGACGCTGGTTGAGGTGATCCGCTCCTGGCAGTACTCGTTGGAGATCTGTTCTCCTGTGGCGAGTCCTGGAGATCCATCTCCGGGGTGCTCTCCTCTTCTTGTAGCGGGTAGAGTTCCATCCCTGGAGAGCTGTCTTTATCCTGGAGCTCTCCGGGGTCTACTTCTTCGGTCTTGGCGGGGGGTAAAGTCGTGTCAGGTCCCTCCTGGTCCCTACCGTGAGCTTGGTCAGTTACGTTAGAACCCACTAGGGCCTCTATTGGCGGGGTAGCCTGGGCGATAGGGTCGGACATAATTTTACTATCTACTTTTTCCGCGTTTACCGTCTGTAGAAGGCTAGGTAGTATATTGGCAACGTAATCCTCTAAGTACTGAGGTGTCTGCCGTCTACGCAGCGGGCGATCTACTTTAGGAGAACCGTTTTGTGGAGTGTTCATCATAGGCCATGTCAATATTAATACCGCTATATTAATATTACACTAGTTACCCTCCGGCTCGAAGGACCAATTGTAACTGAGGGGTACAATTCCCTGACTGTATTGATAAGTATGGTATCATTAAACCACTACCGCTTTATGTACTTTAATTACTGGCCATACAGTACACGATATATGAATATGATGAACACTTCCCACAATGAAATCGGTTCCAAACAAAGGTATAATCAAGTATTTAATGGAGCAAAAGGTACATAGGATACTTTACATTATTCTTTGAATGCACTTGTAAGGCAAAGGAATATGCGTAGGCAAATCAACAATGAATGTCCATTCTCTGGTTACGCAGGAGGTAATTATACAACCTGAATCTTAGGGAATTATATCTATGGTACACTAGTAATATAGCGGGAGATACTGGAAGGGGTTCCCCCTGGTTGTAAGCCAGCAGGGGTAGAAGATCTGTCGGTAGTAGAACGTCTGGTCAACGATGACTAAGGAGACTCCAGGTACAGAAGCCGGTGCAATAGCCTCTTGATCCACAGACGAATACAGCTGTTCTCCGTAGACTGTAGCTCCACAGTGAAGAAAGCTAGTCGGCCTCAGGCTCTCTGAGGCGCCGACTCGACTTGACTCCTCGCGGGGTAAATCCAACACGTGCAGGCGTCGGCGATTATCCGCTCCATAAATCACAGGACCAAAGCAAATATATTCCAGCCGCAAAGGGCTATGCAGTCGTCGGGTAGATTAATCCAGTGTACATGTCCATACGGTTCTCGTCTAGGTCTCCTCGGGTGAAAGCGCCATGTGGTCAGCCCAGCCTGGATAAGAACTCTAGCTAATACGAGGAAGCGTCGGAGATGCTGGTCACTGTAGAACTTTAACCGCACGATACACTATACTCAAATAGACTATTAATGACTTAATAGAAATATGTCGCACTCGACGGTATAGCGCCAAACTCTGACAATTCAGTTATTAATTCGCACGCGGTCTCAATGCTCTATTCTGGGGCCAAACAGGCCATACTTCACCGCACGTTGTATCGTGGGTGAGGCTTCAACTTATTGGGTAACATACTAAGGCTAAGAAGGGGCTTCTATATTCACCTGCGCCGTATTTATACGCACGGTGAACAAACTAGTTCCAATCTCATTTCTGTCGCGTATCCCTGGGCAAGGCCGGGCATGTCCAGACACGTCTTGACGGTGACTTTGAACCTGACTCCGGAGGCCGGTCCCTGGCGCCGGTGGACCGCTGTCCAATAGGAGAATGAAATATTATGGTCTGGGCTAAAGGGATATTCCGTGTATATGTACAAGGAATATACAAGGGATATCAAACGATATACAAATACTATGCAATATATATCAATAAATAAATATATATATTCGGTTTAATCTGATCCTTTGTAACAGTATCGGTAAAAAAGCCAATATCGAGCATCCCTAGTTGCATAGAAAACGTATGTTATATTATTTGTGTTCTAGGTGCGGCAGGTGGATGCGCTACTGCAGCTGTGTTCTCTGGGCCCGGCATGAGTGGCATTGAAAGACCTGGACCAGCCGGACCACAACGCACAGAGACGGGCCTGAACATGAATGACCTGGACCAGCCGGACCACAACGCACAGAGACGGGCCTGAACATGAAAGACCTGGACCAGCCGGACCACAACGCACAGAGACGGGCCTGAACATGAAAGACCTGGACCAGCCGGACCACAACGCACAGAGACGGGCCTGAACATGAAAGACCTGGACCAGCCGGACCACAACGCACAGAGACGGGCCTGAACATGAATGTCCCGACGAACGCCCCCCTCAACTGGTCCAATTTCACCATAAATGGAAATGTCAAAATAAATTACCAGAAATGAGACCACGCTGTTAAATTTTTTCTAGAATTATCATCTTGTTACCAGGGAATGAACGAAAATGAGTAGCCTAAAATGAATGATATAGCCTATAATTGTTGGTAATGCATGTAACCAGGGAATGAACTAAATGAAATGAGTAAATGTGGAATGAATCAAATGAATTATATTGTTGGTAAGTTAGCCCTGTAAATGTAAGGGAAACTTCATTGAACGATATTATTGTTTGCGATGTTACCTTGGTAACGGATATTTCCAGGCATGCGTTGCTCATGGGACGGGGTTGCATGCCGTGCAACCAGTCTGTGATGTGCAGGCGCGTGCACACAGGAATGCGCTGCACTCGACTGACGTGTCAATAAACGTGTCCATATACATCCATTTTGTCAGGTCCGAGTCCAACACTGTCTGAATGTAGAGTATCTTGTGATTATTATCAATTTCGGGCGATGACGACAAGTTACAACAACCACTCCTATTGCTAGAAAAGATGTGATAGCAATGCAGCAGTTGCCTCCAAATGTGTGCTATCACCCATGTTATAACACTACCAAGCATATTTTCAGGCCTCCTGTCCGAAATTACATACCCCAAATTAATCATGATAGCTCCTGAACCATAAGGCCATGTTTATCGCTTCTTTTTTTTTACTACTGGGCAGTCCAGTAGAGAGAGAGAAGAAGAACGGGAGACAGAGTGGGGGGGAAGACATTCGGCAAATGACGCCGGGTCCGGGAATCGAACCCGGGTCGGCCGTGCCGCGATGCAGCGCGTTACATGGTTCGCCACTTGCAGGGCCGTTTCTGACCATTTTGGTGCCCTAGGCCAGTCACCCACTGTGCCCCCCTCCCCCTCCCCACAACAAACCCTATTTCCATCATGCTGCATTTACAATGTTACTACTAAACATAAACACACCATCACTACCACTAATATCTTTAACCTGTTAAGTCCGTAGGGACCCTGCTTTTTTTTTACATAAATCGATCAATAGAGACCGTATTAGATCCACAATTATCATATCATGGGGTATCATTGGAAAGCCACACTCATTGGGTCTCATTCTCGAACGAAGTTACGACAAAATATTTCGTCTTAGCCAGATTTCGGCCTATTTAAGACATATTAGGGCTGGGAGTGGGAGTCCTCAAATTTTTCTGAGATCTTATTTGAGAGCAGATCTAAGAGTGCTGAGGAGCACACTTAAATATGCTCTCAGCCCACGATCAAATCTCATGATTGATTGACTAATTTAAAATTGTATTATAACTTGACAGACTGTGTTCTCATAGTGATTCCTTCATGTTAACGCTACAGGCCTCATTGGAATTAATTACTTGATCATAATTAAAATAAATATGACAATATTTGTACGATAAGAAATTACGCATTTGATGTCGGAAAAATAAATAATATGGATTCATCTGATCACAGGGCAGCTGGATTAACCATATCTGAACCAGCTATTTTGGACAAATGTATAATTACTTTAATTACTCAGATATTCAAACACAATTATGCAATTATTGTAAAATGATTGCAAATAATAATAATTTAATGCCTTCTGTGGAATTTGCATTTCTTATTTGTTACACATCTGTTTTAATGATTAATTATATACATTTGAAAGAATGCAGGTCAACATGCAATGTATCCCATTGATTGGTATACAATGGGACAGACCTTTGTTTGATTGATTGATTGAAAACTTTATTAACAGATTGCAGAATGGGTACAGTACAGTACAGCTCAATTACATAAGGGGATGCAGACCAGAGAAAGAATTTCGTCTTGTTTACATCAGGGTCCCCCATTTTCAATTCATCATAACATATATGACACACACGACACAGATAGACAGTACTGCTACATCTATACATTTATGACATACCAGATTTGCAAATACAGTACTGTTTGTGATACAAAAAGAGTCCAGAAAAGAGAGTACATTTGACGTAGAAACTGTTGGAGGAGGTTGGGTAGGAGGGGTGGTAGACTTACACTGTACAAGCAAAACTGTACATTGGAATATTGACAAAACCATACTTGGTCATTTACTGTACATTGGAGGGGGTTGATATAGCTATAAACCTGCATTCCTTCGAATATATCATTAATCAATTAAACTTATATTGAAATACACTATATAGCCTATACACCAACACTGAAATGACAGTGGATAAATAAATAAGAACTAAAGCTAATCGGTGGAAATAGACTGCATTAATATTCCATAACAAGTCTTGTGTGGGCCTACGAATGAACAGTAGCCTATAGGCTTAATTATGGAATAATAAGCCATACTGCGTTCATTCATTACGCCCGCCGGCCCGTAGGCTATATATATTATATGTCATTCATTCATTCATATACAGTACTGCGCGCGCGTGTGTGTGTGCGCGCGCGCTGCGGCAGGTGTGTACCGCGAGCTGTATATGTTGCCAATACATTAACCTAATCTAGTTTTGATGGGCGCAAGCGTGATTATGAAACCTAGCCGCATTTCTCGGAGACGCTCTCTGATTGGCACTGACTGACGCTAGGTTTCGTAATCACGCGGCTCTCAAAGCACTTCCGCCATTCCATTTCACACAGCTGTGTCACCAGTTGCTTTATAAGGACTGTCGGGGGCGTGGTTTGTATGCAAATGACCTGAACGGGAACGCGCTTTGGAGTTTACGACAGAATGCCATTCTCCAAGCAGATATCAGATCATATAATTTCTGTGACCGTTTCAGCCACTTAAGACATATCTCCAGCACGTTCAGGACTCAGAGTGTACTTGTCATAGATTATGTCTCAGTGGTTCCAAGATAAGTCTTCCAGAATATATCTTTGAAAAATTTTCGGGAATGAGACCCATTGGCTACAACCCTGTCCAAAAATTCTCAAGATCGCCAAATGATTGACGGAGCTAGAGCCCCCGGAGGTCGGGGGTGGTTAATGTGTACTTTAGCGCACGCGAATCGTCTTGGATGTTAATGTTTTTTTTTATTTAATTTTCAAAGTGTATATTTTCATTTTTACCGATGTTTTATAGGATTGGAAATACGAATTTTTCAAAAAAATGCTAATTATATCTCTTTTATCGTAAAACCGCAAGGAAATTACTAAATCCAGATTCAACCCTGCCATTGGAAAGGGGAGCCTTTTCCCTATAGATGTATGATTTGATCATAATAAGGTCAAGGTCATGTTCAAGGTCAAATATGAATTCATAATTAAAATCGATTATCATTTATTACTGTATCTAAAAATCCTTCTGTTTAATCATCTTCCCTTTATTCATTTGCTTAGATTTCTTTTACACTTGATCTCAAGAAGGTGCTGAATGAGTTCAGTGAGCGGAATCAGAAGGACCTCAATGTTTTCATGGTGTTATTCACCGGCACACATGCAAACATAAATCATAATTTATATTCTCCCTTATTTCATTACAATTTACTCAAGCCTACTAACAGACACAATATTTCTGACACTGGAAATACATACCCCCAGGTCCCTAGATGTTACTAGATACCAAGAACATGCAAATTGGCCTTGTAGAAGTGGAGCAATCTTCCATTTACTTAGGCATGTACCTTTAGGCGAGATTTCTGAAAATAGGGCTACAGCTTAACAAAAAAGATTTTTATTAGAACTGAATGTATCGAGTTAAATAACACCGACAAGTATTTGCATGTTAAGTGCAGTCAATTTGAATTGATCAGAGCCAAAAATGTATTGCAATGTGTTTCAATATTTTCCCTGTTAATGTTTTTACACTCCCATAAATAGTGCAGTTTTACACCTTAATTAACAGGCATCTGTTGTGTCTATTAGGAGCCATATTCAACCAGACAGACAGACATTTGTGATCATTCACCACTTCCTTAAAAGATCGGCTTGGGAACATTCACTTCTGTTTCAACAATGAAATGGGACCCTACTCTGAGCAGCCTTAAAATCTGACATGCCTTGACTTCCTTGCTGCAAAATCATCAATAATGTCATCATATGAAAGCTTGCTAGACACATCTCTTAATACTCATCATAGCCAGGCCATTGAGACGGTCCATTGTAGACCTCAAGTAGGTTTTAATGAGCTTCAATTTTGAGAAGCTCCTCTCTGCAGAAGCTACAGTCACTGGAGAAGTGGCAGCAATTCTGATGGCCACCCACATATTTGGGTACATTTATTTCAGTTTCTTCTCCTGTAGAAAGGATAAAAGTTCCAGGGTGGTCATGTTGGCCTTGGGAAAATCTGGGACATTTTGCATTTCCAATGCAAGTTCTTTTCCATCCAGGTCTGACTGGCCATTGCAGGTGAGGGAGTTACTTAGTGCTGCACACGGCTGTTTCTGCTCCTCAGTGGAAAGCTTTTAGGGAAGTTGATGAGCACCCCAAACTTGCTCTCAACTTTACTTAAGGTCTGAAATCGCTCACACAGTGATCCAATGGAGACATCCACAACCTGGTTGAAGAAAGAAACTTCCATTTGTCTCAGTGCATCACTGAAGGGCTCATCAGGAGACTCGTAGGAGAATTGCACATTCATCTCCTCACAGAGGTCTCTGGCAGTGGCTTGAGCAGAAGCAATTCCGGTGCTTCTGTAGCTGATCTAGATGCTTCATATCTGATACCAGCCTGATATCTGATACTAGCCTTGTACCAGCCTGATATCTGATATAGCCTCTACGCCTTTATACAACGGCATGCAAATTTCTCTATTCTTACTCTACTCTTATCCTAGGCAACTTGATTTGATTCGTTTTATTATTCTAATTTGTGACCTGTTCTGTCTAAATATTTAAATGTTTAAATGTTGAGCGATTTGCAGTGTCAAATTTCCCACGGGATAATAAAAGTATTTCTATTCTATTCTATTCTATTCTATTCTATTCTATTCTATTCTATTCTATTCTTATCTATATCTCCCCCTTGTCTTGGAAGATGCACTTTCTCTATTCCTAGGTATCTTAATGATGAGCACCTATCATTAAGCAACTATGAGCAAACTATGGCACCAACAGGACTCAATGAGGACTTTGACATTAGGCCTTATTTGTAAATAAACCAATAGAGGGAGAAAGTCAATAGATAGAGTCTTCATTCTGGGTTACTTTGTTTTTTCCTTTTTATTTCTGTTTTCAGTGGCTAGGACCTGACCGGGTCCAAATAATGGACTTTACACACTGTTGCCTTTACACACTGTTCTCTGATGATATCACCCAGCGGTAACATGTAAAGGGAGAAGAGTAAAGGACCTAAGCAACTCCCTTGTGCAACTCCATAGTTGTTGTCGTATATATCAGACATGTGATCTCCTAGTTTAACATAGAATTTCCTCCCTCTGATGTATGTTTTAAACCAGCCTAGCACATGTTCTGAGAAACCGACATGGTTTTCAAGACGATCGATTAGAATATCGTGATCGATTGTATCAAATGCTGCACTGAGATCTAGCAGGATAAGGATGGAGATCTTATTCTCGTCAGAGTTTAGCCTGAGGTCACTGATTATTTTGGTGAGGGCAGTTTCAGTTCTATGATATTTTCTGAATCCCGACTGAAATTCTTCTAAGATGTTGTTTTCTTCAAGAAAGGAATTTATTTGAACTGAAACTATCTTTTCAAGTACTTTACTAATGAATGGTAGGTTGGATATTGGACGATAATTTGCCATTTAATTACTATCCAAGTTAGGTTTTTTTTTTAGTAATGGCTTATATAACATCTCATGTTTACTTTAAACGCAGTTTAAACACATATTATGTACTTTGACATCTTAATCTGCACAGTAACATGTTAACATCTTAACCTGCACTGACTTACTTGACTTAATCCTCTTTACCCCGTTGGGGGGCATTGGGTGTCCAACAGAGCTCTCCATCTCACTCTCTTCTGGGCCAGGGCCTTTGATTCTTGCCAGCTCACTCTGATGTTCTTTAGGTCTTGGAGTGTGGAACGTCTCCGGGCCCCGTTCCATGTACCGGGATAACCGAGTTAGCCGGATAACTTTATCAGGCTAACTGTGTTAGCCTGACTTTCCGATTTCATGTACCTGGATTTCCCAAATCACCATGACAACATATCCAAAAGTTTGAGCCTGCTCGAAAGCAGAGTTCAAGTTCAAGTTAGCCTGAACTATCGCCACGCCCCCGCAAAGAAGTGACAGCCCGTTTCCTGAAACTATTCCCACAGTCTACGATCTGCATTATACCATTCTGAATTACGTTTTTGTGCTCCATTCTTCCAGAGGGGGCTTTTGAAATGTAAAATAGACCCAAAATGCTGATATTAAATTCACTTTGTCCTAAATAATGCACGTTATATATACCGTGGCGACGGTGGCGCTCGCTCGTGCGATGTACACATGATGTGGTTATTTTAATTGTAACTGGGATTAAGATGTCTGATGAGATGCGCTGTTTGACGGATTTGAGAAATTGAATGAGCCGTTGACGTCACATTAATGAATGAGGATAAAGAGATAAACTTCATTCAAAACAACGGATATTCTAAACACGGGTCTCTCGTTCATTAATGTATAAACAATGAATTTATCCCATCTGGCCCAGTGGCCTAGCGGTAGTGCTCATCCCTGCCAGTTCAGTGACCGGGGTTCAAATCCCCGTGTTTCCAATATGATTTTTTTGAATATAATATTAATGATTATACGCCAAAGTAGCCTGGTTTTAAGTTAAAATATTATAAATCTACATGCATTGAGGATGTCATTCTTTATATAGCTCTCAACGTGCACCAAATTGAATTATTCCTATATTGCAAAAAGAAGGAAAAGACTAGGGCCTTGAACCCCGGTCGTCCGTGTGAAAGTCAAAAGAAGAACCCGTTACACCACAGAGAAGATAAGTAAAAGATTGACTATACATCAATCAATGGGTAAGAGAGCCGTATCGTAATTCTGTATAACAGTTAACTAATAATTTTCGCTAGCAAGATCTCATTTGATTATTCAATCCAGCAGGCAAGTTTAAAGAAATATAATCTGATTGATTGAGGTAATGAGGGACTTAGAATTAGCCTATAGATAACGCATTTAACTTGTCGGCGAGGCGATTGAGCCTATTGCAATCTGTCAATAAAGTCTTAAATCAATTAATCAATCAATGCCGTTGAGAATCAGGGTCTCTGCCATCGATACGTGCTGGCTTTCCACCTAAAACGGGAGCGCGCATCTAGCCTGACTTGAGCCTGACTCTCAAGTCTGGCTTGAGTTAACGAGACTGAATCCTCCTTTGTGAAACAGGAAAATCCCGGCTTTGAACATCGGGTTAACTGAAGCTGGATAATGGACATGTTGATCGACTTAGTTGAACCACGTACATGGAACGGGGCCCAGGTGTTTCTCAGACTACCGGCTTTCCTCTTCCCTGCGGGTTGTAGTCCAAGGCCTGTCTAGTGATGTTGTTTGAGTCCTTCCTAAGGGTATGCCCTATCCAGTTCCACTTTCTCCTTTTGATGGTGGTAGCTATGCTGTCCTGGTTGGTTATCCTCCACAGCTCTTCATTTGTGGTTTTGATGGGCCACCACAGCTTGAGGATGTAGCGCAGGCATTTGTTGACAAACACCTGGGATCTTGCTTGTGAGGCCCTCGGTAGTCTTCCATGTTTCAGAGCCGTAGAGCAGGACAGTCTTGATTGATTGATTGATTGATTGATTGATTGATTGAAAAGTTTATTAACAGATTGCAGAATCGATACAGTACAGTACAGCTCAATACATACAATTGTTAAGGGGATGCAGACCAGAGAAAGACTTTCGTCTTGTTTACATCAGGGTCCCCCATTTTCAATTCATCATAACATATATGACATACATGACATACAGATAGACAGTACTGCTACATCTATACATTTATGACATATCAGATTTGCAAATACAGTACTGTTTGTGATACAAAAAGTGTCCAGAAAAAGAGTGTATATACATTTGACGTAGAAACTGTACATTGGAGGAGGTTGGGTGGGTGGGGTGGGGTTGGTGGGTGGGGGCTGTACATTGGAGGGGGGGGGGGGGACACTGTACTCTGTACATTGGAATACTGACAAAGCCATACTTGGTAATTTACTGTACAACAGGGGCGTTTTTAGGGTTAGAAAACATTGGGGGCTTCAATTTTAGAGTAATTAGAGATGAATACTGAAGAACTAGAATCATTAGAGGTTCTCAAAGTGAGGTCCATGTCCATGAGAGGGATCTGGGCAGTCCCCATAGAAAATTCAAAGTTAACAGGACCAAATCATCAGTTTCTTATTTATTTATTTAACCTTTATTTAGCCAGATAAAACATTGATCTGGTCCAAGAGGCCCCAACAGGAGTACAAATATACATATATACACATATATATACATATATATATATATAATATATATACATATACTGTACATACATACACACATACACCAATAACAAAATAAAAACACAGTTAAGAATCATACACATAAGCAAATAAACAAACAAACAAACATATGCACAGCCTATGTACAAAAGAAAGAAACAGTTCATCTCTAGTCTTTACAGTTTTCTTCAATTGCATAAACACTCAAATCAAAAGTATTACACAATTATCAAAACCTTACACTCAAGGAGCAAAACATAGGCCCAGATTTGCACCCCTATAAGCACAATGTCAGCCTCACACTTTTTGCAAAACAATACACACAGTGATTTGCAAAACACTAAACACACTTGCATTACATTAGACACAGAATGTCAAATTACCACACATATGAGCCAATTGGTTAAACACAGCCATCAGATGCACAAACACACCATTGCTTAATTGTAGATACACCAATCAGGTTTAAGCACTATACAAATGCAGCAGGTGAGTTCACCTGTCTTCAACCAAAATGGAAGGAGAGTGAAGTACTCAGAGAACGTGAAAATATACAATACATTCACCAAACACTACACAAGACAACCAATGATGCAGACTGATGAAAATATACATTTTCCCAAATCAGTCAACATGTCAACATGGAGAATCACAACAAAAAAGTATCTTGCCAGATCCAGCTAGGCAAAGAGATAATGTCTAGTATTTTCTGTACTCTATTTACATTTTTTCAAAATCGTTTTTGTTTTACTGTAATTTTAACCTGTACTGGATACAGTATTTTATGTTTGTCTGATATTTGCTGAGCTTACAGTGTTATGCACATAGTAACATGAAAACTGGGACATGTTTTGTTGTGATTCTCCATGTTGAAATGTTGACTGATTTGGTTATATGGAGAGAACATTTATATTTTCATCAGTCTGCATCATTGATTTGGGTATATGGAGAGAAAATGTTTTTTTTCATCAGTCTGCATCATTGATTTGGGTATATGTAGATAAATAAATTATATTTTCATCAGTCTACAGCATTGGTCTTGTGTAGTGTTTGGTGAATTTATTGTATATGTGCACATTCTCTGCGTACTTCACTTACAGTACTCTAATCACTGAGAAGTAGAATTGCTAAATGTGTTTTAGGTTAAGCACAGCAGTGTGTGTAACTGGTTCAAACTGAATTAAGTCATATGAAACGTGTGTTTCATATGGTAACAAAATGTATTATATACATATGTTTCAGTCTTCTCATAAAAAAAATATTAGATTTTTGGGTCTTTTCCTGCCTTTGGTCCGCTTTGCATTCACATCTCAAATGAACCGCAGCAGGATTCACTTGCAAGAGTGAATGAGCTTTCACACCACCCCAAACCAACCGGACTATCCGAGGAAATGAACCAGGGTTCGATTAAAGCTTATTATAGTTTATCACAGTATCATGAGCATGTCTTTGTCAGTGGACACTGGACATGGGTATGGATGGCTCCAGGTGCTGCTGCGTTAAAGTGCACATCTAAAAGCACAGTGCAGGACACACTCAAAGGTTATCGCACCTCAGAGATGGCAGTGGACATGTATGACAGGACAAAGGCCATATGTAATGGCCTTTGGATTGAGGAACATACTACCAGCCAAAGGAGGAAGCAGAAAAGGATGGACGAGTATGTAGTTGAGTCATCTTGTGGCACAAGCTCAGACCTCATGGAGATCAGCTGAGACAGAGACTGTTCTATCCAGTCGTCGACAGAATGCTGCAAGAGCTTGAGAGCAGGTTCTCATGAGTTGGATAACAACTTATGAGAGGCATACAGGCATGTTATCCAACCTCAGACCAGTTTCTCTCAGTGGAATTGCTGCAACCCCTTGCCACACATTACAATATCCAACTATTGCCAGAGGAGATCACAGTTGCAAAGTGTTTCCTGGTCAGGACAGGCAGATATGCAGTCCCTACTATCCAAAGTGTCTTTTCCCTCCTGGATGATAATAATAATAATAATAATAATAATAATAATAATAATAATAATAATAATAATAATAATAATAATAATAATAATAATAATAATAATAATAATAATAATAATAATAATAATAATAATAATAATAATAATAATAATAATAATAATAATAATAATAATAATAATAATAATAATAATAATAATAATAATAATAATAATAATAATAATAATAATAATAATAATAATAATAATAATAATAATAATAATAATAATAATAATAATAATAATAATAATAATAATAATAATAATAATAATAATAATAATAATAATAATAATAATAATAATAATAATAATTGTTACAAAGGATCAGATTAAACCGAATATATATATTTATTTATTGATATATATTGCATAGTATTTGTATATCGTTTGATATCCCTTGTATATTCCTTGTACATATACACGGAATATCCCTTTAGTCCAGCCCATAATAGTTCATTCTCCTATTGGACAGTGGTCCACCGGCGCCAGGGACCGGCCCCCGGAGCCAAGTTCAAAGTCACCGACACGACGTGTCTGGACATGCCCAACCTTGCCCAGGGATACGCGACAGAAATGAGAGTGGAACTAGTTTATGCACCGTGCGTATAAATACAACGTGCGGTGAAGTATGGCCTGTTTGGCCTCAGAATAGAGCATCGAGACCGCGTGCGAATTAATAACTGAATTGTCAGAGTTTGGCGCTATACCGTCGAGTGCGACATATTTCTATTGAGTCTTTAATAGTCTATTTGTGTATAGTGTATCGTGCGGTTAGAATTCTATAGTGACCAGCATCTCCAACGCTTTCTCGTATTAGCTAGAGTTCTTATCCAGGCTGGGCCGACCGCATGGCGCTTTCACCCGAGGAGACCTAGGCGAGAACCGTATGGACATGTACACTGGATTAATCTACCCGACGACTACATAGCCCTTTGCGGCTGGAATATATTTGCTTTGGTCCTATGATTTATGGAGCGGATAATCGCCGACGCCTGCACGTGTTGGATTTACCCCGAGAGGAGTCAAGTCGAGTCGGCGCTCAGAGAGCCTGAGGCCGCCTAGCTTTCTTCACTGTAGAGCTACAGTCTACAAGAGAACCAAGCTGTATTCGTCTGTGGATCAAGAGACTACTGCACCGGCTTCTGTACCTGAAGTCTCCCTAGTCATCGTTGACCAGACGTCCTACTACCGACAGATCTTCTACCCCCTTGCTGGCTTACAACCAGTGGGAACCCCTTCCAGTATCTTCCGCTATTACTAGTGTACCATAGATATAATTCCCTAAGATTCAGGTTGTATAATTACCTCCTGCGTAACCAGAGAATGGACATTCGTTATTGATTTGCCTACGCATACTCCTTTGCCTTACAAGTGCATTCAAAGAATAATGTAAAGTATCCTATGTACCTTTTGCTCCATTAAATACTTGATTAATACCTTTGACTGGAACCGATTTCATTGTGGGAAGTGTTCATCATATTCATATATCGTGTACTGTATGGCCAGTAATTAAAGTACATAAAGCGGTAGTGGTTTAATGATACCATACTTATCAATACAGTCAGGGAATTGTACCCCTCAGTTACAATAATAATAATAATAATAATAATAATAATAATAATAATAATAATAATAATAATAATAATAATAATAATAATAATAATAATAATAATAATAATAATAATAATAATAATAATAATAATAATAATGCATTTGATTTATAAGGCGCCTTTCAGGACTAAAAAAAAGTCCACAAATCGGTGAATGAAAAAATTATAGGATCAAATGAAAACTACTTACTAAAAATGGATGTTTAAAAGTACTAAAAACCAACAAAAAATACCAAACACTAACAAACATTCAGCACAGACAATGGGGATGCTGACATAAAAAAATAAAATAAAAAATGTAAAAAAAAAATTTTTTTAGGTCCGGGGCTAGGAGAAAAACATCCGGGGCTAAAGCCCCGGAAGCCCAGGGCTAACGATGCCACTGCTGTACAACTGGGTTAAGACATTTGTAGGGGCCAGTTTCGAATTGCAGTCTCCCGTAGGTGTTCTTTGAGAGTGTTTTTGAAAGTGGTTAGTGATTCACATTGCGAAACGTGTTTAGTCCCTTGTTTGAGCCGAATCTGGGTTTAACATGATTTGTGGAGCTCCCTCTGGTGTTGTGATCGTGGTATTCACTGACCTTTGGGAAGTATTTTGACATGTACATGGGTACCTTGGTCGAGTAGTGTATCTTGTAGACCAGGCCCATTGCAAGTTGCTGTACTCTGTCGTCTACTCTAAGCCATCCTAGGTTGTCAAAGTGGGCCGGGGTGAGGTGGGTTCTAGGAGTCAGGTCAAGCAGTAGTCTGACTAGCTTGTTTTGAGATGTTTGTAATTTGTTTTTTAGTGCCTTTGAGGTGCTTTGGTACCATGAGGTGCAAGCATAGTCGTAGTACCCTTGAATGAGTGCTCCTGCCAGAGTCTTCAGGGTATTCTTGTTTGCAGAGAGGAGATCCGGTACAAGAATCGAGTTCGTTGGTTGACTTTTTTTATTACATTGGATGCCATGTAATTGGTATTGGTATTGAAGATCCATAGCTTGGTGTTGTTGGAGAGTTGCTTGGACAACCAGATTGGCCTGAGTATCCTGAATGCTACCTGTGCTCAGGGGTGTAAAAAGTACCCAGAAATTATACTTAAGTGAAAGTATGGGTACCGTCTCAAAATCTGACTCAAGTAAAAGTCAAAGTATCTGGCTAAAAACACACCTTAAAAGTCCTACTTTTAAATGTACTTAAGTACTAAAAAGTAAAAGTACTCTTTTCTTTTTGAAAGGGATAGACCAGGTCTCAAACTCATTCCATCGTGGGCCAAGTTTTCATTTTAACTATACATTGCACCAGGTGAGTTAGTTGAAGAGGTGAGCCAATTTGTGAAATCATCAGCTGGTGTTTAGGCAAGGCTGGAATGAAACCAAGCATACACTCTGCCCACAATGGAATGTGTTCTGCGATAGACAATGCTGAAATAAAAGAACAGAGGACACTTTTTTTGCATTAAAATTATTTAATGCACTTCTCCATTGAAGGTAAACTAACATGGACGGCATTCACATCACAGCATGAATGATATCACAATATTAAAAACAGAATGCTGTATCCTGAATAATATCACAATATTAACCACAGCATACTGGATTATCCTGAATAATATCACAATATTAAAGGCAGAATACTGGAGTACCCTGAATAATATCACAATATTAAAGACAGAATACTGGAGTACCCTGAATAATATCACAATATTAAAGACAGAATACTGGAGTACCCTGAATAATATCACAATATTAAAGACAGAATACTGGTGTACCCTGAATAATATCTGATCCTGATGAGGGTGCGCATATATGATCACATCACCCTCACCCTCAGATCCCTTCACTGGCTCTCCGTGGAACACAGGTTTGAGTACAAGGTCTCCCTCCTCACTCACCAGTGCGTACACGGTGGTGCCCCTGCCTATCTCAAGGAACTCCTCACCCCCCAGTCCTCCTCACGCTCCCTCCGCTCCGGCACAGCCTACCTCCTCAAAGCCCCCAGGACTAAGCTGCACACCATGGGCGATCGAGCCTTCTGCTCTGCCGCACCCAGACTATGGAATGCTCTCCACATCCACCTGAGAGCACCACAATCCATTGTGGCTTTTAAAAGGGGCCTAAAAACATTTCTTTTTAACAAGGCTTTTGCCTGAATTTTTCTTTTACTTTTATCTGTTACTTCTATTCATTTTATTATTATTTTATTTTATTTTACTTTTATGTTCTTCCATTTCATTGGTTGTTTTATTCATTTTAATAGTTTTTATTCATTTTAATTATTATTATTATTTTTTTAAATCTTTTTCCCCCTCATTTTTCCTCTGATTTTTTCTCCCATCCCAACAATGTTAGTCGTTATGCCAATTCCCAATCCCCTTCCTGGTCGCTGCGCACTTACCCCCCACAGTCGGTCTGGGAGAGTGGAGGCTATCACGTGCTTCCTCCGACACACGTCTAGCCAATCAACCGCTTCTTTTCACCTGGCAGCGCGGACTCTCACTGAGAGGGTGTAACGTGTGGAAGGAGCACACTACCCCCCTTAGATCCTATCCGTGCTGAGCAGGCGCCCCGACCGAACTGTATGAGTCGCTGTTTACAACGACCCGGACCCACCCCTCCAGCTTTCCCACCCTCTAATACTGCCAATTGTATTAGTGTGGACGGCCAGCCAAGCTGGTGACAACGCCGGGAGCTGGATCCAGCGTCTCCGGCGTTGGTGACGAACGCAATCTCCGCTATGCCACCATTTTAATTGTTTTATTCATTTAACTTTTTGTCTATATCTCCTGTAGCACTCTGAGATTCTCGTGAATATAAAGTGCGGTACAAATTTAATCTATTATTATTATTATTATTATTATTATTATTATTATTATTATTATTATTATTATTATTATTATTATTATTATTATTATTATTATTATTATTATTATTATTATTATTATTATTATTATTATTATTATTATTATTATTATTATTATTATTATTATTATTATTATTATTATTATTATTATTATTATTATTATTATTATTATTATTATTATTATCACAATATTAACCACAGGATAATGCGTATCTGACTGTCTATTCTTCTGATAGCAGGTGTTTAATCAAAGATCCCCGCTTTCTAGTGTTGCACAAGGACCAATCAGCATGGGTATGGGCGGGTTCATTTTCCATTTGATTGGCTGTTTACCTGCGGTCGCAGGATTAATAACGTTAATGTTAGTTCGGCCAGATAAACAATTAAAATATACTAATTAAAATGGTTGGACCTGTGAGATTTGTACTTTGTAGGTCTGCATTTTAAATGTAAGGAGTAAAAAGTATGTTTTTTTTCTCTGAAATGTAATGGAGTAAAAGTACAAAGTATACAAACCTAATAATACTCGAGTAAAGTACAAATCCCCCAAAACAGTACTTAAGTATTGTAACGAAGTACAATTACTCAAGTACTTTACACCCCTGCGGCTGTGCTTTACTGATGCGTGCCTCTATGTCCCTGTCTGCTCCTCCATCCCTGCTTACTCCCTAGGTATGTGAAGTGCTCCACGTCCTCTGTTGAAGTCAGAGGTTCTAGGTAGGATTGTTATTAACTGTCTAACTGCATATATAACTGTTTCCACTAGAGGGCGCTCTAGGCGGAGCCACTCGGGACACCACCAGGTGGCAAGTATAAATAGGGATGTCTCCTCCTACTCAATCTCTCTCCCCCACCTACCTCTCACAGAGAAGGACTCATGTGTTCTGTATGAACCGTAATTCATTATAGTTCATTGTAAAATAGCAACAGTAGTGTAATTATGGTCAAAACCCTATAAATAGCATTTGGAATAATAGATATTTCTCTCAGAATGAATGCAGCATGGTTTATATAGCGTTATCGGAATATACGGGGTGTAGGCTACTGACTGACTGCGCTCCGCCAGTGTTGAAACTAATGCACAGAAGCTCATTTCCTTGTTGTAATAATATATTCTACCACTGGGCGTCAGCTAAGTGTGCTCAGAGCTGTGCGTAGACATAAGCACAAAGTCAAGTTCAAGTTGAAATTGATGAATCCCACTCTTTGCTTAGAAATGATCGTACGCACAGAGTAAGCACAAATCTGTGCGTAAGACACGTTGATGAATGAGGGCCCTGGTTTAAATACCTGAGTGGATTCCATGTTTAAATACAGAAATGGATCCCATGTTTAAGTACAGAGGTGGATGACTTACCATGTTCTAAATGATTTAATTATGTGGAAAAGATCCTGAGATGTTTTGACTGATGTAAGAGATGTATAGAGAAGCTGTGGGTAGCCTCATTTGTTAGACAACCTGTACTCGCCCTGACCTATGTTTTGTAGTGAGTAAAAATTGTCACAGCATTTTGCTGACCCCACAGAGAAGCATTGAACTACGTCAAAAACATGTTTTTCGTTATCCTAAAGGTACAGCAGACGAACAGCTGTGTTTCAGAAAGGGCAGCGAGGGTTTAGGGCTTAAAGCCCACAGTGATACTATCAACCTGTGAAGCCGAGTGTATGTTTCTAGCTATGTATATATGAAAACTGTTGTTTATCTAGAACAACTGCTCGAAGTGATGGACACCTATGTATATATGAAGACTGTTGTTTATGAGGGCAACCAGGGAACCATTGTGATTGCTAGGAACCCAGTGTGCTGACATAGATTTAAACATGTCAATATAAAATATCATCTCATCAGATCTGTCATCAGAGAAGAAAGAATGACACTGATTTACTGTCCCACGGACGACATGGTAGCAGACACTATGAGGAAACCTGTTCCAAATTGAAATTGAAGAGATTTGCAAAGGTCATGTTTAACGTGTAAATATTGACTGCCATATTCTTTTGATGTTTTGGATTGTATTATTTTCTTTGTAAAATGTTTTCGGAGAAGTTATCCAGTATGCTAATACAACCCTAAGTGGGAGTGTTAAAGTTAGAGGTTCTATGTAGGATTGTTAGTAACTGTCTAACTGCATATATAACTGTTTCCACTAGAGGGCGCTTTAGGCGGAGCCACTCATGATACCACCAGGTGGCGAGTATAAAAAGAGATGTCTCCTCCCCCTCTATCTCTTTCCCCACCAGCCTCTCAGTGAGAGGAGAACTCTAGAACTGCTGCCCTACCATGTGAATGAATAAACCACGCCAAAGGCTAAAGATAGAAACCATGGCCCTCATTTATCAAGTTTCCTCAGAAAATGTTCTATTTCCACGCGTAAGTACAGAATTTAGAATGTGTGCACGCACAAAAAAAACAGGATTTATCACACGTGCGTACACAGGTCCTACGCACACCTGTCATGATAAATATCACCTTGCTTCTACGCTGAGGCTCGTGCACACTTTCACGTATTTGCATACCAAAACCGCCCCGATTAACCATATACGGTAATGGAACACCCCCATGAAATGTGGAAAAATGGACTAAACCGAGGGAAGCTGACAAGCTGACAGGCTGACAGACGTGTACACGTACGGTGATGTCGGATATGATATCTATTAACCATTGCTGCCTGGGCAGCGCAAACACTAATAAAGACCGTTCTGGAATATGACTGCCTTTTTCCGTTTTGTTTGATTAATACCCAGGGATTAAAGTTCTCCTCAATTTTATTCCAAATCGCGACGGATTTTCCATCAATTTTCTACCTGCTGCATATGATTTCTAGAGGCATACAATCTATTTTGATGTCAGTATTGGGTAGCCTATATAAACAATAATACGAGAGCATATACAAGAACAATGAATCTCACTGCCATGTATGATGTAGCCTGCCTATGTGATCAATACATGAACTTGAATTCCATCATGTTTGTGTGCGGGAGCTCACAAGGCTGTTGTCACAATGGGTGGTACAGTAATAACAGTCTACACAATATCACGATGGACCATGCCATGTAGCCTATGTTCTATTATGACATGATCTGTGACGACAAATGTTCTAGAATGTTTGATTATGACATCATACTCTGACAGCATGCCTATGATCAATAAAAACGCGAACTTGAATCCCATCATCATATTTACATAGTCTGTCCACTATCTTTATTACTTTGTTATCCCCCCCCCCATCTATGTAAAGCGACCTTGCATGGGTCTCTTGAAAGGCGCTATGTAAAATGAAGCTATTATTATTATTGTTGTTGTTATTATTATTATCATGTCTGTGTGCTGAGCTCAGTGAAGTTTCAACGGAGCGAGGTAATCTATTCTAATCAACAAATTGAAGTAGAAAGCATTCCGTTGTGGCCAATCTTATTTGGAAACATGACACAAAATAATAGTATGTCGCTTTTTATTTGAAACAATATTTAATGGCGTTTGGAGGTGGGTGTTCTGCTTCTGCCCCCCGTGCCAAACAAGCAAGCCAACCTCTTGTTCCCGCATGAGCCCGTTATAATTACACTACTGTCGCTATTTTACAATGAACTATAATGAATTACGGGTCATACAGAAGTTGAACACGCCAGTGTTGGAAGTAATGCACGGAAGCTTATTTCCGCGTTGAAACTAATGCATTAACTGAGGAGCGCATATGCCGTAGTAACGATATTCTACCACTGGGCGTCAGCTAAGCATGCTCCGTACCTGGTTCAACTAAGTCGATCAAGAGTCCCATTATCCAGATTCAGTTAACCCGATGTTTGAAGCCGGGATTTTCCTGTTCCTGGAACGCTGATTCAGTCTCGTTAACTCGAGCCAGACTTGAGACTCTGGATAAGTGCGCGCGGCCGCTTCAGTTGAAAAGACAGCAGGTGTAGATCGCAGAAATCCTGATCTTCTAACGGCATTGATTGATTGATTGTTTTACAGATTGCAGGCGGCTCAATAGCCTTGCCGACAAGTTAAATGCATAATCTATAGGCTAATTTTAAATCCCTCATTACCCCAATCAATCAGATTATATTTCTTTAAACGTTCCTGCTGGCAGTAGGTTTATGCATTGAATAATCAAATGAGATCTTGCTAGCGAAAATAATTAGTTAAACTGTTTCAGAATAACGATACGGCTCTCTTATCCATTGATTGATGTATGGTGGATTTTTTATTTATCTGTACTGCGGTGTGACGGTTTATCCTTTTGACTTTCACGCAGACGACCGGGGTTCGAATCCTAGTCTTTTCCTTCTTTTTGCAATGTAGGAATAATTCAATTTGGTGCACGTTGAGAGCTATATAAAGAATGACATCCTCAATGCATGTAGATTTATAATATTTTAACTTAAAACTAGGCTACCTTTGCGTATAATCATTAATATTATATTCAAAAAATTATATTGGAAACACGGGGTTTCGAACACCGGTCGCCCGGTTGCCAGGATTGAGCACTACCGCTGCGCCACTGTGCCAGATGGGATAAATTCATTGTTTATACATTAATGAACGAGAGACCCGTGTTTAGAATATTCTTTATTTTGAATGAAGTTTTATCTCTTTATTCTCATTCATTAATGTGACGTCAACGGCTCATTCAATTTCTCAAATCCGTCAAACAGCGCATCTCATCAGACATTTTAATCCCAGTTACAATATCACACAAAATCCACAATCCACGCATAGACACTTCAATTTTATGCTTGAATGAAACAAAATCCAGGCGCTCCTCTCCTTCCTCGCTCCTCATCCACAGCGGAGAATATGAAAGGAATCAGAGCCAAACGAGCGATAGGTTTCAATCATTAAGGATATCCCCGCGGGATTCACATTTGCAATGCTGCGCGTTGTTAAAATAACCACATAATGTGTACATCGCACCTAGCGAGCGCCACGGTATATATAACGTGCATTATTTAGGACAAAGTGAATTTAGTATCAGCATTTTGGGTCTATTTTACATTTCAAAAGCCCCCTCTGGAAGAATGGAGCACAAAAACGTAATTCAGAATGGTATAATGCAATCCTAGACTGTGAGAATCATTTCAGGAAACGAGCTGTCACTTCTTTGCGGGGGCGTGGCTATGGTTCATCCGGCTAACTTGAACTTAACCCTGCTCTCGACCAGGCTCAAACTTTTTGATCTGTTGTCATGGTGATTTAGACAATCCAGCTTCGGGGAATGGGAAAGTCCGGCTTAAGTCAGACTTGACCGAAAGTTATCCGGCTAACTCAGTTATCCAGGTACGGGGAACGGGGCCCAGAGCTGTGCGTAGACATAAGCACAAAGTCAAGTTCAAGTTAAAATTGATAAATCCCACACTTTGCTTAGAAATGGTTGTACGCATGGGTTAAGCACATATCTGTGCGTACGTCACGTTGATAAATGAGGGCCCATGCCTCTTGACCACATTATTGTTGCCCCATAGCCAGATTCTGTCAACAGTACTAACAAATGAAGTGACATCTAAACCCTTTAATATCACCAGGGGTTGCCCTCAAGGTTCGCCTTTATCACCGCTTCTGTTTATTTTAGCTATCGAACCGTTAGCAGTAGCAATCAGGGCTAACAGGCAGTTACATGGGATTGAAATCGGTAATAAAGATCACAGAATAACCCTTTTTGCGGACGATGTCATTTTGTTCCTAAAAAACCTAGACACATCTATACCCGCACTGCTTGATATAATTGATCAGTTCGGTAGTATCTCCGGATATAAAATGAATGCCTCAAAACATCACTTATGCTGCTTAATGATAACGAGAGACAATCCGCTGACCAACAAACATTTCCTTTCAAGCTCTCGAACAGTTTCACCTATCTGGGCATCAAAATAATACCACAAATAGAAAATACAGCATCAATAAATTACGAACCTATGATAGACTCAGTATTCAAATCCATAGAGAGATGGATGTTCTTGCCCATCTCTGTGATAGGGAGGATAAACATATTAACGATGTCCATATTACCAAAGTTCTTATACCTATTTCAAAACATCCCTTTGGCACCACCGGTAGGAATGTTCGGAAAGATTGCATCTCTCATCTCAAAATGTATATGGCATAAGAAGTGTCCAAGAGTCCGCTTATCTCTGTTGTACCTTCCATTTGATGCAGGGGGGTTGACGTGTCCTAACCTTCATTGGTATTACCTGGCTGCACAATTGAGAACTGTAATGTTTTATTTTTCTAAGGGAGGCCCTCCATCATGGATGGAAGCGGAAGCATACTCAGTGCCACTACATTTATACATGTATTCAGCTGAGCCAAAATACTTAGAAAACATACTACACACCCCATAGTGCTTAACATGATTAATGTATGGTATGAGGTAAATAAATTATGAAAATAACCAACTCCATGTCGCAATTCAGACCTATTTGAGGAAACGTCTCATTTAAACCAGGCAAACTGGATGCTGGATTCAAACTATGGACAAAAGAGGGAATAAGTAAAATATCTGACCTTTACAAAGAGGGGGTCTTGATGTCTTTTGAGGAACTATCAATAAAATACAGCATCCCAAGCAAGTACTTTTTTAAATACTTGCAATTGAGAAGTTTCATTTCCTCTCAGCAAAACCATTCACTGGTAATTCCTACACTTTCATCCTTAGAAAAAATTATCATCAAGAACTGCAATAGCAAAGGCTTGATATCACTGTTCTATAACTGGCTTGTATCTGGTTCAGAGGAGACGTCAATACCTAGACTGGAGGCATGGAGGACTTGGGAGAGGAGATCTCAAACGAGGACTGGAACAGAGCGTGCGAGGAGGCTCAGACACAGACAGCCAACACTAGCTTAAAAATACTTAAATGGCTGATGCGGACTTATATAACTCCTGTCAAACTGAATAAATATAACAGCAATACACCAGACAGTTGCTTTAAATGTACCAAGGCTCGGGGGACTTTTATAGACTGTATTTGGGAATGTGACAAAATCCAGAAGTTCTGGGGGGAGGTGGTGAATCAAATCAAAGATGTCTTGTCAGTGAATATCCCATTAGACTCCAAAATGATATTGCTACACCTATATCCAGTAAATCTCAACCTGAGAACCAAACAATACAAATGTATTGACTTTGCTATACTGCAGGCAAAAAGAACAATAGCTTTCATTTGGAAGAAATTTGACGCACCCACAATTGGTGCTTGGATTAAGAACATGGCACAATGCATGTCAATGGAGAGAATAACATATATCCTCAGGAACAAAATAGAGGTTTACGAGGATATATGGAAACCATTTAATGAATATCTGAGAAGGGAAGATATAGGAGGGCTTGTATAGGATGAGTCTCCCCACTCTCTCCCGTGGTCAGTTGACCCCAGGGAAGAGCGGAGGCATGCCATTGAAGGTGTTGTAAAGATGTCATTTATTATTATTATTATATATATTTGTTTCCACTTATTTTGATCTATGTATGAGTTATCTTACTGGAGGTACCATTGAATGTATGTATTATTTCTATATAACAGTAAAAGTGGATTTAAATATGCTAAGAGAGAGAAAAGGGGAGGGGGGAGGGGATATGTGGGTATACTTGTGTACACTTGTGGAGAAAAGGAACTAAAAATAATTGACGGCAATGAAAACCTGACTTGTGTACTGTAAAACCCCATAAAAATATTTAAAAAATAAAAATAAAAAGAAGAACAAGAAGCACTTTAGTTGCCAAAGGACGAGTTTAGGCGTCCGTCCCCGCCATGCTCAAGTTGCCGAAGACGCCGTAACTCGTCTTTGATATCAATATTTCAAAATCTGTGATCGGAATCATATTTCCTTTCCGGGGGCCCTGAGACACAAGTGTGATCTCCTCTCAATCCTCTAGCGGTTCAAGACCGCCATCTGGTGGCCGATCGGCAGATCGAAAAAACGGATGTTACCTTTAACCCGGCAGGACTCACTCCATATGTGGTCCGGTCACTCGCTAATGTTAGAGAGACTCAGTCTTCACACAGTGAACATCGATCGCTGCAAATAACTTGAAAAAACAACATGATTTGGACGTATATATTATTATACAACCTGGAAATGGACCGGATATTTCTACATCCCATAATAGGAAAATGTCTGTTCCACGCTCATCGCCCAACGGCGCGAGGAAGATACGGTAAGATTCAGCGTTATTTTTCAATGTGTACGATACTAACTGCTATGATGAACATTTGACCCACATTAGATGAATGGTATAACGCTGCCCACAGAATTATAAACGCCCCCTCGGCCATCCGGTCAACATCAGATGACGTGTAGTAACTTCCAGAACTACGTGCCGTTGAAATGTATTATCTGGCACAGATCGCTATCAAACTAATGCATTTGGAGCTATAAATCACGTTCTGGAGAAAGCTGCAGAAAGAGATGAAAACATACTTATACATTAGACCATATTTTAGTATGAATATGTGAATGAAAAAGTTTAACGTTGCTTCACCCTGAACAATACATATAGGACTTTGAATGGGCCCTAATAATGGCAATCTAGCAATAGGATTTAAAAAGTTATAGCCCTGCAAAGAAGGGGAACTTCTCCATAGACAAATAGAGCTGGCAACCCATGGTATATAATGAATTTAACCTCCGGCACCCAAAGTGTTAAGGAGGCAGATTACGCAAACAATAACATGGATGAGGAGGATGGAGAGTACGAGTGTGATGAGGCGGAGGAAGAGATGGAGATTGAAGAGATAGACTTTGACAATTGTTTTAGTGATGATGATGATTAATAGTTTAGGGCACAAAATACAAATAGAAAAAAAGACTTGAATGTTGTGTCAACAAAGAAGATATCCAGAACAGAGGACGTATTTACCTTATTACATAGATGTAGACCTACGTAAGAAATGGCATTGAAAGTAGCACTCTTGTATATAAGCATGCCAGAGATATATGTGACCACTTCAGAAATTGTATTACTATCTTTAACCCTCGAAACATGAGTCCACATCTTTTTTTGTTCAGTCATCTACAATATGATGTGTCTTTATTGGTAAAAATGCTTTATTCTTTGTAAAGGTGCCACAAATTTGCATACTAGCTCGCCACAAACAGGTGATCATTCTGGGATGTTTTATTATGATTTTTTACCCTCAAAATATGGGTCTAGACAACCTACTTGTTCAGTTATTTGCAATATTGGCTGAAATAGCGTCATTAATTTGCATATAAATGATACATGGGACACTCCCAATTTTTAACATAGCCTATAATTTTCTACAATTTTTTTTCAATCTAGAAACACTGGTTAACAATATATTTGCAGGGGGTGCATGATAGTATCCGCTTTCCTACTCATTAATTTTGTAATGACGGCACAGATTTGCATAGGCTACTTACATAGAAACATGTGATCACTCTAGGGATAGTGTTATTGTGATCTTTGACCCTTGAAACATGGGTCTAGACACCTCATTTGATCAGTTATCTGCAATATTGGCTGAGATATATTAAACAGATTTCTTTGCGATTCTTTGATAATCGCGTCCTTAATTTGCATATAAATTATACATGGGACACTCTTGTTAACTTGTTAACATAGCCTATCATTTTTTCACCTTTTTTCCAATCTAGAAAGTCTCGTTAGAAGTATATTTCTGGGGAGTGCATGATACCCCCCTCTTCCTACTAGACTAATAAGAATCCTACAGGATTCTTATAGAACTGTCTCAAAATCCTATGGGATCCTAAAGGATTCCTATAGGGTTCCAAAAATGTATAGAGATACATATAGCATTTTTTTTTTACTAGGAATGTTATCTGATATTTCCATTACCTGTAACTCTTGGGTCTCTTTCTCACTTCCTCTGCCTCCTCCCTGAGTCTGCACAGTCACCACATCATTCTACATTAAGGAAAGCAATACACTTATGAATACACTGAACTGGTTTGAATACACAATCTTTATGCTGCTCTGTAAAGAAAGGGAGAGAGGGGGGGGGGGGGATATATGATCCAAGTATTTGTGTTTTAATTTGTTATGTTATCCTACTTGTTATGTTATGTTATTCCTTACTAGGAATATTATCTGATATTTCCATTACCTGTAACTCTTGTGTCTCTTTCTCTCCTTCTCTGCCTCCTCCCTGGGTCTGCACTGTCACCACCACATCCTTCTACACAGGAGAGCAATACACGTATGAATACTGAACTGGGTTGAATACATGATGTTTAGGCTACTCGTGTAAAGGAGAGAGAGAGATAAATTCTAGGTAAAAAAAAGAAAGAGAGAACATTGCATAATGTTACCAAACAAAAACTCAACAAACTTGCCTGAGACTCCCTGTCTATGCCAGTCTGTTCTTGCCTATCTGTCCCCAGCTCTACTGTCTGTTTACCATCTCTTGCCTACTCTGCCTAATGACATCATTATGAAACATTTCCATTAGCATTTCACCTCTTTCTTATGAAAATTGTTCACCTAGTCTAAGTCTTCTCACTTTGCGTTTTGGTGTACTGAAAAATGCTCTGATTATTTTGTCTGCCATGCCTGGTTGGCTGGCTGGCTGGCTGGCTGGCTACACCCACGCGCGCACGCACGCACGCACGCACGCACGCACGCACGCACGCACGCACGCACACACACACACACACACACACACACACACACACACACACACACACACACACACACACACACACACACACACACACACACACACACACACACACACACACACACACACACACACACACACACACACACACACACACACACACACACACACACACACACACACACACACACACACACACACACACACACACACACACACACACACACACACACACACACACACACACACACACACACACACACACACACACACACACACACACACACACACACACACACACACACACACACACACACACACACACACACACACACACACACACACACACACACACACACACAAATGAATAAGAAGCTGTAGGGACGCAAACAAGTCCCACCCAAAACTTGACCAATATAGTTGTGAACTGAGACAACCCTTATTTTGTTATTTTTGAATACAGTTACAGTTGTGTGTTCATGCAGACACATAATAGCAATTTCATTACGAATTGAAAATGGGGGACCCTGATGTAAACAAATCGAAAGTCTTTCTCTGGTCTGCATCCCCCTAACAATTGTGTGTATCGAGCTGTACTGTACTGTACCCATTCTGCAATCTGTTAATTAAAGTTAATTAAACTATCTTCCATTAGTTGGATGTATGGCCTCTGCAAGGTTGTGTGCAGCCATTTGTTTTTGTAACATCTGCTACATCTGTCCCACGTGTTCTTTGCAGCTCACAGTTGTTAGTTCTGCCCCTCTTGACTGTGACATTTATTTTACATTACATTAACATTTATACGGTCTTTGGCCCTTTGAGGGCAACCATAATGCTGATGTGGCCCTCTGTGAAAATGAGTTTGACACCCCTGGTATAGGAGATGGGCTTCTATCATATTATCTTCTATCATTCTATAATTCATTCTTCATTCTTCTTTTATTTTCATTTCAGGTAGTTGTACCTTAAGATAATTGAAGGCTGGCATCTGCAAATGCAGATAAGTACTTTATTCTTATTTTATTATCATTATTTGCTTTCCAATGAAATGAAAATCAGAAAATAAGTGGTATATGATGGAAAATATGAAAGTCAATGCTTGAAGGAAAATGGACTTCGGAAATCAGTTTTTATTTACTGTTCTGTAAAAGTCTTGTCAAATGTAATGTTTTATGTTTTGTGTGGACCCCAGGAAGACTAGTTGTTGTCATGCAACAGCTAACTCAAACTTGAATGGGCTTCGACATACCAGGTAGCTAGCTAGTCAAACACACAAACACTGGTTGATGTTACTAGCTAGCTAGCAAACTTCAGCTAATCGCTATAGCTAACATAAAGAGTGACCTGTAATTCAATGCAGCGAAAATGATGGTGATGATTATAAATGTGTTTTATTGTATTGAGTGGTCGAAGTAAAGACATGTCTAACATATCCTTTGTTTGAACAACTTACTGGAAAGGTCTGCCACCAATGACAGACTCGGTCACAGTGATATTCCCACACACGCACTGTGCAGCCTACCTGCATCATGTGCCACTGACTGCTGGGGGTGGGAGGCAGTTGATCAAACCATTGTGTTTCGCAATCTTTGGAAACTTAAAAAAAAGCACAAGTTCTTTCATTGCGTATTATTAATTTGATTGAAATTACATAGTTATGTTTACAGTGATATATTGGGGGGGGGCATATCATATTTTTCATATGATCAAAAAGTGGGGGTGCAAAAGCACACGTTTGCTCCCCCAAGTTCAATTGTGGGGATGCACCTGCTCTGCTTGCTCCATTGCTCAGGCGCCCATTCTTGCTTATAATGTTGATATTGCCTTTTAAATTTTGAATATGTACCTGGCAAGGGTAAAAATATTATGTGTTCCTTCATTGTATATCCATTTACTCTGGAATGGTAATAGATGTGCTAGCTTGTTACCTATCAAATGAGACCAGAAACATGCATATAGGCCTTATGGTTCAGGAGCTATCATGATTAATTTGGGGCATGTCATTTCGGACAGGAGGCCTGAAAAATGGTAGTGTTGGTAGTTTTATGGTAGTGTTATAAAATGGGTGATAGCACACATTTGGAGGCAACTGCTGCATTGCTATCACATCTTTTCTAGCAGCAGGGGTGTATACCTTCCCAAAAATCACTATGAAAGTTAGTCCCCCAAGATAGTGTGTAAAAGTTAGTCCCCCAGTGTCAAATTTCCCTCGGGATAATAAAAGTATTTCTATTCTATTCTATTCTATTCTATTCATAGTACCCGTGGCACAAATTTGGGGCCCTGGCTCACGGCCTAATTGGTCGTTAAGGTTCTAAACTGACCCATAGACACTAGAGTGTCTAGTTTCAGAGTTTCCTGCAGGGTATTCCATGATGTAGGGGAAGAAAAGCCAAAAGCAGATCTACCAAGTGTAGTACAAACTCTAGGCACTACTAAGTGTAAGCCAAGAACTAAGATAAGATCCTTTATTAATCCCCTTGGGGAAATGCAGGTGTCAAAGCAGCATGGGTGGGGAATACAGAGCTTCACAGTCCTATACAGTCAAGTATCTATATATACACTATAGATACAATATAAAATAACAAACCATCAACACACCCACAGCACACACACTCACTTTAAATAAACAACACACTGTAGCACCCACTTTACCACTTTAGACACTAACACACTTTACACTTTATATTATTGGTAAGGAAATTGCACAGCATTCTCATTCCTTATTGCACCTCACCACCACAAGGTGGAACCACAAGCTAAGCTATACCTCACAATTTTTGTACCAGCTGTACATACTGTATATATAGGTATACTGAACAATTTTGTTGTTTACACTTGTTTACGTACTTGACTTCTTGACTTTCTATTTTATACTTATATTATACTTATTTTATACTATCTTGTTATTATCTAGCACACTCTCAGGAGCAAAACAGAAAGAAGCATTTCATGCAAAGTATTCTGTATTTCTGTATGACAACTAATAAAGAAACTTGAAACTTGATATAAATACAAATACAATATAAAAAGTACAAAAAAACAAGATAGTCCAGTGAGTGCACGTGGATATCTCGAGTTCTCACGTCCAGAGTTCTGACAAGGATATTTCTCCTGACCACAGAGCCGGCCGTCCGAGCCTTTGGTTGTAGAGCCTGATGGCTGCTGGTATAAAGGACCGGCCCAGGCGGTTTGTGATCGGGGGGGATGAGTCTTTGGCTGAACATGCTCTTCATTCTGGCTAGCTCCAGGATAGTAGTGGGGGGTTCTCCAGGATGGCTTCTAGCTTTTTCCTCATCCTCCTCTCAGCCACCACCTCTAGATTATCCAGCTCACCACCCACTACTGAGCTAGCCTTCTTCACCAGCTTGTTCAGTTTGCTGGAGTCCCTCGAGCAGCACACCACAGCAAAAAAGAGGACGCTGGCTACAACCGACTGGTAGAAAGATAGCAACAGTCGGTTGCACATGTCGAACAACCTGAGTCTCCTCAGGAAGAACAGCCTGCTCTGTCCCTTCCTGTAGAGGGCCTCAGTGTTGTCCGACCAGTCCAGTTTTTTGTTCAGGTGAACTCCAAGGAACTTGTAGGACTCCACCATTTCTACCTCCTCCCCTCCGAGGATTATGGGAGAAGGGGGACCCTTCCTGTCTCTCTGGTAGTCCACCACCAGCTCCTTTGTCTTGCTGACGTTGAGTTGACCACCCTACGAAGCTCTCCACCAGAGCCCTGTACTCAGCCTCATCCACGATGTAGCTGATGATGGAGGAGTCATAGGAGAACTTCTGCAGGTGGCACGTTCTTGTGTTGTAGTAGAAGTCGGAGGTGTAGAGGGTAAACAAGAAGGGTGACAGCATGGTACCCTGGGGAGCGCCGGTGTCGTGTACGAAAAGACAATCTTTTTCCATAATTTACTGGCAATTACAGTGTGTCTCAGCCCACAAGGCCATGCTCTCATTACAGTGTGTCTCAACCCACAATGCCATGCTCTCATAACAGTGTGTCTCAACCCACAATGCCATGCTCTCATTACAGTGTGTCTCAGCCCACAATGCCATGCTCTCATTACAGTGTGTCTCAACCCACAATGCCATGCTCTCATTAGTGTGTCTCAACCCACAAGGCCATGGTCTCATTACAGTGTGTCTCAACCCACAAGGCCATGCTCTCATTACCGTAATGGGGAAGATAAAACATTTGAAGTGTTTGAATTAAATTATTATTCAGGTTATTATCAGCCAAGAACCAACTTTTGGTTAATCAAACCTTTTCTGCAAAGTAACTAGTAACTGCAGGGTAAATGTAGCACTGTGAAACTAGTGGAGTAAAAATATGATGTTTCCTAAAATGGAATAACATGTAAGTGCAGTGTTTACTTTTGAATAGTATTTATTAAAGGTATCTGTAATCTGTAATGCCGTCAAATAGAAACCTTTAGGCAAAAGAGCCGTACTTGGTATTGTGCTTTGTTAACTTTTTTTTGTTTTGGTCTGACGTGTGGGTTGGAGTTTATTAAGTTATTATACTGCAAACATTTCTCCACACCTCTCTTGGTAGAGCCTGAGGCGTGGCCAGAAGTAGCAAACCCTCCTCCTATCCCTGTTGAAATCCAATCAATGCAATCAAACACCAAATGTATACAAAGCGCAGTGGTCTTTTGCCTAGAAGTCACTGTTTGGCAACATTACAGATTCTACCTTTAAGGTATGTTCCATTCCTGGCGTAAGTTGTAATTATCCATATAAACACACCAAGTCCAACTACTGGAAGGCACTATGGAGTTCCCTAGCCCCCACACATATTTAAGAAGTCATCATCCTTTCATTCCACATGCCATTGCTCTGATGAATTCTTAGTTTTTCCTTATAACCATTGGGTACCTGAATCTCTCTGTCTGTGTTGTTGTTTTTCTTTTGTCTATGTATTGGGCTGTTTTGGGCCAATGGCTTTTGTGCCTGTATGGTGTTTGTACTGTGTTGTCTTGTTGATTGCAAACATGGTGAAGCCAGACAAATAAAGTGGACAAATAAAAATATGTCTATCTATCTGTGTGGGATTACTACAAACTACGAGAAATAAAAAACTACACAACCACGATGAACAGCTGATCTCTTATTTATTCAAATAATGCAACATTTTATACATCAACATGTTATTTAAATAAGAAAACAGGCAGAAAGCAGTAAAATGTGTCAATAAACATAAATTACAACAAACCAAATAATGATGACCTCCCACAACAACAGTCATTCACACTAAGTACCAAACTGAACAGAGCTGAACCGGGCCACCCGGCTAAAACAACTATTGACTCATATTTCACATGTCAGTCAGATAACTTAAAAATATATAAATATTGTTAAACTCCCCCCCCCCCCCCCCCCCCCATCCCATAATAAGTGACATTCATTCAAGTTTAGTTGATTTTTTTTTTTTTTTATTGTGTAATCCTGGAGTTACTGGAGTATCATTGAGGAGTGTGTTTGACTTCCTCTTCATCACACCCACCAACATTCAATGAGGAAGATCAAAACAAAGATGCAAAGGTCTATTTAATTTTAGACCAAAGGAAGGCAGCCCAGCTCAAACCAACTCAGCCCAGCCCAAACCAACTCAGCTCAAACCAACTCAGCTCAGCTCAACCCAACTCAGCCCAGCTCAGCTCAGCCCAGCCCAAACCAACTCAGCTCAAACCAACTCAGCTCAGCCCAACTTGGTTATGCTCAATACAGTAACATGAATAAATAGAACAAGAGTATCGATTCGTACCATTGCGCAAATGAGAATGAATGTCCAGTACCAAGCATATGAAGAGCATGTGCTTTGGTGGTGCCTAATACACCAAAGAGACAAACAACGAGCAAGGAGTTATCGTTCAAACGCCAAACAACATTTCTCTTATGATCTCTGTCATCTATTTTTCAGTTATCAACTCTGGTCTAGTAGTAGAACCAGCTCCCAATTACAAAGTGCCTCATGCACCGTAGACAGATGCCTGGAAGTGTTCACATATCCTTCTAAAACCACACCTACCACCTACTATACTCTTGGTTTGTTTATACTAGTAGTACCTTTCAGCAGTGGGAAGGTTTGAGAGGCTTCATACTCTACCATCTCAACATTTGACAAGTTCTGATCTGTAGGACGCTACATGCAGTACGATATAAACATTATAAAGGTTTGGATCATTAGCTACACTGATGATATACCAGTATACATTCCATATTAGTCTGAGAGGACACAGAATATCATTTAGGTTCGTTTTAGAGCAAGATGTGAACAGATAAAAAAAAAATTAAACACAAAATAAACACTGGCTTATACTTCCTGGAATCTTTCACATCTTGAATGTCTCAAGACACTGATTCGATTAGATCAGATCCAACACCATTTAAATTCATCTCAGTGATATGGAAAAAAAAGTGGAAAGTTACCAAATACTTACAGCAAAGGGATAGCAAGATATTAAAGTGTTTTGTTAATTATGGCACAACTTAAAAAGTACTTGTCCGACTGGACCAGTACTGTTATAAGGACAAAACAAATAGTGACGTTTTAACGTTTTCTTTTGTGAGTTGGAGTATTAGGAGGAACGCCTCATTAGAAAAACTCTCCTTTCATGGTTAACAAATCTCACGTACAAAGCTTTAGAAATACCCTGAATGGTGAACCATTGGTTTTTGGGTTGAGTAGCTTTGGCTAAGCCTGATTTCAACAGCGATTCAAACAATGACGTCAAAAAAACAAAGATTGTCAAAATGTATTAGATATACAAACAAAATGGTGTGGTTTGTGGAACGGAGTTGCACATTGGAGATTTAAAAAGGTCTTCAAAAGGGTGTGCACATGTGCCTAGCCTACTGTTCTACACCGGTCTATTATTATCTCACAATATCTCCGGTAAAGTTGCTATAAATTCTCACCAAATTAACTGGTTCGGCGCCAAAAACTAGTATACTCGTTATTGCCCGCCATGCGTTCAGCGCCACAAACGAGTTAACTAATTTTTGGGATCGTTATTTCGTTTATTCGCTTTATCTATTCATAATTCATAGCTGTAGCCTCTGTATACCTGTCAGACCCTGTCTGAGCTGGCAGACGGTCAACACCGCCCTCTACTGCCTTGCGGAGCTATTGCATCCCATTGAAAATGGGCTGGTGTGTTTTATGAGCGAATCTGAGCCGTGCGGGCAGGGTTTAAATACTCAGGTGAGCCAGGGGCTTACAACGACCAATGTGAATATTAACCCTGCCCGCCAGTCCGTGTGTAACGCTCGGTAATGTCGGGGACATGATCGCTGTGGATAACTGGAATGGCGATCAGATAATTGGATTCTTTTTTTTGCATTACATCAGAGACAAGGTAAGAACACTATATATGAAACCTTGCATTGATCTGATATTTATTTCTACCGCGATCAAAGCTATCTGTGTGTAGGTGTATGTGCTTATTACTGTTGACTGAGGTGGGGGGGGGGGGGGGGGGGGCGAGCGCCCCGCTACGATGGCCATTTCATGTATGCACAATGAGATATAATAATGATAATCTAGCGTTGATTTCAGGATGATTAGATAATCAGCCGAAAATTTACAACGTGAAGACTGGATTACACTAAAATGTCTTTTTCTCGTCTTTTTCCTGGAATTACTCAAAAACACCCAAACCATACTCTATTCAAAACGGTATAAAACGGAAATATACGGATGAAAAAACAATCTGTTTTGGGCATGTTGACTGGAAGCAACTCACTGACAGTCGACGGCGTTATTAGACCCATAGATATAATATAAGATATATTTTAAGCACTCGCAAATGTCGCAGTCTAAAACTATGTCCATTGAATAAAGACCTGGCGATGAAGGGGGATCAGCGCCCCCTGCTGCTGGCGGTCAATGTGTTAAAGGGACACTTCACCAAAAAACTATGCCAATTTATTTTGCACATAATCTCACATCCAAAAACTCTAAACAGTTTTGCACACATTCATTTAGTTTGTTATTGAAAGTAAATTATGTAATCATTGGGGCGCCCTCGTGGCGCACCGCATAGTGCCTCGCACACCTACGCGGCCGTCCCGGGTTCGCCTCCCACTCCCGGCGATATCTGTTGCATGTCTTCCCCACATCTCCTCCCGTTCGCCCTCTCCTCGGTCCTGCATGACCAGAAAAGCTGTAAAAATACTAAAAATTATCATAAAAAATTATGTCATCATTGAATAATTTTCTTGGGTTAATTACAGCTCAATGAAATGATAAGGTAGCAGTCCCTATAAGACAAGGTACTGCTATTTTTCATCATTTCATGGTGCTGCAATTAACACAACACAAGGATTCAATGTCTCCCAAGGGCCACATCACTGGTAGCCATATTCAAACTAATTTACCCTCAATAACTATCAAATGAAATGAATGTGTGCAAAACAGTTGAGCATTTTTGGATGTGTGTGAGATTATGTAGAAAATAAATCAGCATTGTTTTTTGGTTAAGTGCCCCTTCACAGGTGAAGTGTTTCAGAATCTGATATAATCTATGAGTGACATAAATAACAAGTGTGTTAGTTTATCGTTGTGAGCAGTCTAAGCACGTCAGTATGAAACTATTCTGATCAAAATCAATCAACCGGTTTCACCAGAGATTTACTAATAACAGTTGTGCAGTGATTTGTGTTATACCGTGTCCAGTTATCCCAACACCAAAACAACTTTAATGCCATCAGGGACAAAGTAAATTTCATTTGAAGTCAGAGGAAAGTAAACAAGTCAAATACTGTAAAATGTTTACATTCAAGAAGTAATACAAAATATACATGTCCTGAAAGTGTATTTTGTATTCAGTCCGTTTGATACGAATGACTGCCGTTAAAATGGCACTCTTAAAGTTGAAAACGGATGGCCTTTATGAACTATCACTAAGCTGGGGTACATCCATGGCACTACGTTTCCTTCCTCACCTACTACCACATGCTTTTGGCTAAAGCGAGAATATTTCATAAGTACAAATAAAATATAAAAAAAATTCCTTTTGTTGAGAAAAACTAAAGTAGATCCGAGTTAAATAGTATTTGCCACCAATTCTCTGATTTGGTTTGAACTCTGGAGCATCAGCAAGATATAAGAATGCAGAGAGTACCAGATAGTTTAGACTATTTAATAGCCAATTTATTTATTTATTTCCGTCATTGAGAACTTGTTTTGAATCACCACCCCGTCTGATACGACACTTTAGTTAAAAACAAGGGCTAAGAATTATTATTTGCAAATACTATTTCACCAAGGTCTCCAAGAGTTAAAAACGTTGACGAGGCAACATTAAGAAGCACAGAGCTGGTTTTCCAGGATGGAGCCTCTGAGAAAAACCACGCGCCAACTACATATATTAGTGGTGGATGCTGTTATACAAATATGGCTTCATAGAGGGAGGGGGAGGGGGGGGAAGAGAGAGAGAGAGAGAGAGAGAGAGAGAGAGAGAGAGAGAGAGAGAGAGAGAGAGAGAGAGAGAGAGAGAGAGAGAGAGAGAGAGAGAGGGAGGGGGGGGGAGTGAATACTTTCGGCAGCCCACTTGTCCTTCCGCATTGCTCTGATTGGCCGAGCGCGCATGAGCCGCGACGGGCTCCTCAGCCAGGCAGGAATACTAAACTCCGCTTAAGCTCCAGGAGAGGAGAGAGGCTGAAAACCTGCAGTTCTTGCCCGACTGATGGGAGCCGAATCCCGGATCCGATTTTTCTGATGAATACCCCCAAAACATGGAGGTCCCGAACGCATGAAAGTATTGATTGCGCCGTAACGAATCATTAAAAAAAGATACCGTTAACTGGAATATGTTGTTTCTTTACACATATGTTGGATTATGTAATTGGTTTGTCATGACAACCAATAAAAAATCGTGAATTAACCGGCGGCTACAACAACACACAGTAACTACATACATCATTGTTTACAATGAACGGTGGGGCCATCGATACCAATGTGCATTGTTGTTGTTCTTACCTTATCTACGTAATATTAATTGATGCACCCAAACACCTGACTCAGTAGAATAGAATATAGAAGTACTTTATATACTGTGTGTTGTTGTAGCCACCGGTTAATTCGCGATTTTTTATACATAATCCAACATATGTGTAAAGGCACAACATATTCCAGTTAACGGTATATTTTTTTAATGATTCGTTACAGCGAAATCAATACTTCCATTTGTATAAATTGCGGTAAGGGGAACTTATTATTCCTGCCTTTCTGAGGAGCTTGTCGCGGCTCATGCGCATGCTCGGCCAATCAGAGCAACGCAGAAAGACAAGTGGGCTGCCGAAAGTATTCACGCGGGGGGGGGGGGACACTAACAACTCTTTGTACCGATTTTAAACTTATTTTTTTTTATATATATTTTTTTATATTTTTGGTAGATTTTTGTTTGTTTGTACTACCGGGCAGTCCGGTAGAGGGAGAGAGAGAGGAAGAACAGGAGACAGAGCAGGGGGAAGACATTCGGCAAAGGACGCCGGGTCCGGGAATCGAACCCGGGTCGGCCGCTTCGCGACACAGCGCGTTACATGGGTCTCCACTTGGGTGCCCGATTTTAAACTTCTTGAAGGGTAATCGCATATCCCATTCATACTTAAGGCCTTCTCAAGTTCACTCATTGCACATTTGACCAGGACTGAGATGTACACAGCCAATCAGCTCAGACAAAATTAAATAATAATAAAAATAGAAATCGTGAGAGCAATTTCACCTGTGAAGAAGTGACAAAAACGAATAAAAGAAAAAAAATAAGGTTCATATAATAGAACATTATCCCCTGTATTTACATCACCGAGGTCAGGGGTCAAAGCAAGACAAAATCAATCTGTCTATGAAAACACACGTCAGCAGGAAGGCGAGAACTCTCTTCTTCAGAGAAACGCTCCCCTCTTTCCCTTTACAACAACAGAGGCTGACGACCTTGAGCTGGTTTTACGTTCCAACCATCAATAAATATCAACAATCCCATGCGTTAGCACTGGCTGCTAGGCGTCAACAGTAGGTTGTAGGTATTAGACCTGGAGGTTGTTCTGAAGAGAACCGGTACAATCCAACAAAGAATAGTCCCAAACAGGGGAAGGGATTTCTTCTTTCAACTCCATGTTGTTCTTATTGTTGCTATGTTGTTGTTGTTGTTTTCGTTGTTGCTATTGGAGACATTCACCAGGAGAGAATAGTTCTGATTGGACGGTGAAGGAGGAAGCGGAACCTCACACCCTCAGCAGATCCTCATCGCTGTCGTCGTCGTCGTCCTCCTCTCGTGTCCTACTGGCTACAGTGTCGTTGCCATGGTGACGGACCGCAGGGCGGGGCTTGCCACCTCCCCGGCCTTTTGGCGTCCTGTCTGAGTCCAGGAGGCCGACAAGGTCCTCGTCACTCTCCTCCTGGAGAGGCAGCAGAGAAGGGACACGTTCAGGAGGCTTCTAAACTTTAGTTTTAGTATTTCAGTATTTAGGAGCCTTAGTATTTACTATTTAGATTTTCGATTTAGATTCAAATGTATCGTCATCATACAGGCACAAGTACAGTGCAATGAAAATAAGTTGGCATCTAACCAGAGTGCAAATGTAACAGTAAAGGGCAACAGCAATATACAATGTACAGGTGATTAAACGGGGTATACAATACATAAATTAGTACTACAGAGTAATAATGCTAGTCTAATGTATGTAGTATTATTGTGTACAGTGATACAGGTATAACAATTTAAATAAAAGGATGGTAGTAGTAAGTCATACTGGCCAGCGGTATAACTAGTAAGAGTAGGTAAGGGATATGTACAGGCATAGATATATCTACAGATATGTAACAAGGATTATATGCAGGTATATTCAGACAGATAAATATATATATACGGTGAATATAAATATATATACAGTATTATTGTACAATACTGCTATCCTACAGAGTTATATGGGTAGACTATAGTTTGAGGTAGGTAGCTATGATTACAGTGTAAGGCAGTTGTAGACATTGAAGGCAGTAGGCAGGTATACATTGAGTACAGATTTCTCCCATAGCCCCTTCAAACGGGCAGGGCTCTGGTTCAGGCTCCGGTTCCATTCTGGAGCCTCTGAACCTTGGTGCTTTCTGGCGAACCACCTAATTAACCAACCTTCCACCGTCTTCCGTCATCAATGGGGGGGGCGTTACTCAGGCGGAAGCAGGGAGCGAAATTAACTTTTTGACTCACCGGCCAGTGGCGGGTAGATGGGAAGAATCTACCCGCCAAGCAGATTTCTTACCTGCCAACCTTTTTTTGATAAAAAAATAAATTATTATTATTTTATATAAAGATTTTTTTTTAAATAAAATATATATATTATATAATCGTACTTGTAGTTGTATTATCTGCGAGACATCGCCACCTCGCTGTCTGCAAACAGCTCCACTGTCTGTGTGTATACTCCAGTGGCCTCCAGCTCCAGCAAGGATTCTCCGGCGCTACAGCTGGACCCTAAACTCTTACATTCAGCATGAAAGGATTCTCCTGCCCTGCACCTGGACCCTAGTCAGCAGCGCTGCAGCCCTCATGCGATGTAACTGGACACTTGCAGTTGTTTATGTCGGGAGCTATCAGAAGCTAGCCAGCTGGATAACGTTACACAATGCCTCATGTATTAAACTAAAAGTGAATAGTTGACTGGGTCATTTTGTAACAGTAGCTAACATCAGCTCACGGAGGTCTCTCTGACTAGACTAACATCAGTCACGGTGACTGTGTTTACATGCAGCATACAGAAACAGGTAGGGGAGGTTTAGGAGCAGCAATGCGCCGCCGCTGCGTGTCTGTGCTCAGACAGCGAGTGAGAACTCCGCTCAGAATTGGATCATGATTTTCGGTTTTCACATGACCATTTGATTGGCCGCCACACGGCGGTCAGTCCTCTAAGTGGGAGGCGCCAAACGTAAAAACTGCCCGCAAATGGCGGGCGGCGCTCTCTAGTTTCGGTCCCTGGGCGGAAGTAAACAACAGTGGCAAAATGTGCCATGTGCAAAACAGCTTCAAATGTTCGGCATTGCATCTGCACTATGCTGATCCATTCAACAGGTAGTGCAGAAGCGATTTGCGACTGATCTCAAAATGAGATTAGATTAAATTGTATTGTCATTATACAGCACAAGTACAATACACCATCCAACCAGAGTGGATAAATAAATGCTCCAGAAATAAATAAATGCATAAATTAATTACATTTAAAACAAATTGTCAAGAGCCAATCGCGCAGTTGTTCAGTATTGTCATTACTAAATGAGATGTCATGCTAATATGTCATGTTCTACAGTAGGACTAACTACTGTAATACATAATAAATCAAGTCATTAGAATAATAGAAGCCTACTTTGCTGGAACGATTAATTTAGCACGTATACAGTACGCGCGCACGTGTGTGTGTGCTCGCTCGCTCGCTGAGGCTGCTTTACTAAGGCCATGTCCAGACTAAACCGATTTTGGTCGTATCAGGCAAAGTATTTGATCGTATGTACCTTTCATCCACACGGAACTGCGTTCTGGCAGCCTGAAGATGCTACTTTCTGAGACCGGCTCTCAGAGTGCGCAATTCTGAAGACGCCCCCCTTGCATCACCATCTTTACAAGCGATACGAGTCTTCTCCTGAACCGATAGCCCACCTCTCCCTTACCCCGCGTGTGCAAACTCAGCCAAACATCACAACAACAATGGCATGTACAGAGTAGTTGCGTTCGTGTTACAGAAGCTATTGAGCTTGATCAGACTTTTACAGCTAAATGTACTGCGCCTGTACACCGTCGACAACAGATTGACATCTCCCTTAATACGCATGCAAACCCAACCAACAAAAAGAAAACATGATACATATGTCTTATATGTCCAGATATGTCCTGGCTAGAAGTGTTTATTAAACACCGGGAGTTATTATTTTTCCCCCTCCTTTTTCCTCCGATTTTCTCCCATCCCAATGTTTAGTCGTTATGCCAATTCCCAATCCCCTTCCTGGTCGCTGCGCACTTACCCCCCACAGTTGGTCTGGGAGAGTGGAGGCTATCACGTGCTTCCTCCGACACACGTCTAGCCAATCAACCGCTTCTTTTCACCTGGCAGCGCGGACTCTCACTGAGAGGGTGTAACGTGTGGAAGGATCACACTACCCCCCTTAGATCCTATCCGCGCTGAGCAGACGCCCCGACCGAACTGTAGGAGTCGCTGTTTACAACGACCCGGACCCACCCCGCCAGCTTTCCCACCCTCTAATACTGCCAATTGTATTAGTGTGAACGGCCAGCCAAGCTGGTGACACGCCGGGAGCTGGATTCGAACAGGCGAATCCAGCGTCTCCGGCGTTGGTGACGAACGCAATCTCCGCTACGCCACCTGACCGCCCACCGGGAGTTATTATTAAACAACAATGGCATCAGAGTGGTTGCGTTCGTGTTACAGAAGCCATTGAGCTTGATCGGGAGGCTACTGTGATGCAATACACGATACTAGCTAGAGATTAGCGTCACATAGCTGGCCTTTTTCTGAAAACCCAAGTAGTAGCCAAGCACATACTGTTCCATAGCATACGCCTTCAGTTGATAATGACAAATCCTCTCTTGACGATTAAAAAGCCTCCATCATTTAGTAAATAGTATTCCCATGGCTCGTGTTGAGCTGTAGCCAGCGAACTAGCGTTGATGCTATGCTATCAACATTAGCCAAATAGCTAACCAACTAAATACAATAGACAGTGGTATCCTGAGGTAATGTTAAATACAGACAACGTTTGCTACAATTACAGTGGTATCCTGAGGTAACGTTAAAGACAACGTTTGCTAGTCGAAAAGACTGGACACACACAGGGACAAGTTAAACATCAATCAATTAATTTAATACAACACAGGTAGTTTGAGCTGCCTCCGACCGCACCACAGGGCTATTATATTATATACGGCTTTGAGCTCTCTCTCTCTCTCCTGCCGATTAAAATCAGCAGCTCCTCCTCCTCCTCCTCATCACCGGCTGCCTGTGAAGCTGCATTTGCGCCGCATGTGTGTGTTTCTCCTATCCGTTGGAAACTAGCGTCGGCTCAAAAGCACAGAACCGGACACACAAGTTATCGAAAACAACGACAACACTTCCGGTCGGGGGTTTTCAAAATAAAAGAGCGACGTCTAAAACAGGAAAGACATTTATTTTGTAAATTTGTGGCACGCACTTATTATCTTGAGACGTTTTCGTTTTTACGGAAACCATTTTTAAATGAAAACGAAAAAGATCAAAATAGTTTTAGTCTGGACAAGGCTTAAGCCGCTTTTCCACACATTTATTTATTTATCCACTCTGGTTGGATGGTGTATTGTACTTGTGCTGTATAATAACAATACATTTGAATCTAATCTAATTTTGAGATCAGTCGCAAATCGCTTCCACGCCACCTGTTGAATGGACCAGCATGGCAATGCCAAACCTCTGGTGTTCGCCGTTTTCGCTTGTCTTCACAGCCTAGAATACACGCCCACTGATGATGTCACGGTTCGCAAGGAAAAAACTAAAACATTTCCGTTCCAGCTGAGAACCGACTTTTCAGGTTCAGAACCAATTATTTTCTTTCTGAACTCGCCGGCCGGTTCAAGATTAGGTTCGGGAACCGGCACGGAGCCCTGCCGGTGTGAAAGGGCTATCAGTGGAATCCTTGGTCTACGGTTCCCTGGGGTTCTAGACATGATGTACCTGCAAGAACGCGCTGCGAAATCCTGAGGAGGAGCGAGAAGTGCTCCTGGGAGGTGCGGAGGAGTTGACCACACGCACCCCCGGGACACTGAGCACCTCGTCTTCACTGTCGTCCTCCTCCTGCTCGTCCAATGAGAAGGAGCGCAGGCCGTCCGTGTTGACCGGCTTGGTGGTGATGTGGCCATTGCCGGTACCTTTGCCTCTGCGGGAGGAGGAGGAAGAGGAAGTGGGAGGGGCCTCAAGCTCCTCCATCAGCCACTCCATCTCCTCTTCACCTCCCCCCTCATCCACATTGACCTGATGAAAGAGGGAAGCAGGGAGGGAGAGCAGGAGGGAAGGAGAGAGATAGAGAAACAGGCAGACAGAAGATGAGAAGTGAGTTAGTACAGACATCAAATCATCTAGCATGAACTAGAGCTAGGCGATAATTCAATATTATTGTTTATTGTACTGCATCAGTATTGGATCATGATCAAATGATATCTAAATGAAATATGAAAACCATGTGGCAAGCTACTATTTTGTTATAAACTATTATAAACCTGGCAAGGACCACTTGCAAATGTGTCATTTTGGGCCTTTCAGTATCTTCTTTTTTTTACCAACTTTTTTATCCTCCTTTTTCTGTGATTTTTCTCCCATCCCAATTTCCTCTCGTGCCAATTCTCCCTCCCCTGTCCTGATTGTTGCTCGCATGTGCCCCCCACTGGCCGGTCGTAGGGAGGATAGAAGCCCATCGCATGTTCCCTCTGATACATGTGGTGGCAGCCAGTCACTTCTTTTCACCTGCCAGCGCGGACTCTCATTGGCGAGGTGTAACGTGTGGGAGGCTCACACTGCCCCCGCCATTTCCTGTCTTTGCTGTGCAGGCGCCCTGACCGACCTGTAGGAGTCGCTGTTTACAACGACCAGACTACCACCCATCGACTCCCCTCCCGCTGACTCTGCCAATTGAGTCAGTATGACAGCCGGAGGCAATGCTGACAGCCGGATTCGAGACCGGTGTCTCTTTTGCGTTGGTGACGAGTGCAATGTCCGCTGCGCCACCCAGCCGCCACGGCCTTTGAGTATCTTAAACACTGAAGTTGCTTGCGAAAGTCCTTGCAAGGCGATTGGAAAAAGTTATAGCTTCATTGATTTATATTGATCAGGCTGGCTTTGTACAGGTGAACCTCAAATAACACGAGGAGGCTAATGCATTTTATGTCATGGGCAGGCGCCTTTGATCCGAGTGGAATGAAATTATTTGTTTATGTACTTCCTAAATACGGATTTGGACCGGTTCTTATGAACTGGATAAAGGCACTTTACCATGAACCGGTTGCGTCAGTCAGAACAAATGGTATAAGGTCTGATCCATTCCCTCTCAATTGATAAACCTGCCAAGGGTGCCCGCCCGGAATCACAGATTATTTTTATTCTTGCCCTCGAACCACTTGCCTGTGCCATATGTGCTCATAAGGAAATCAGTGGTATTAGTATTGGTAGTTGTGAGTATAAGGCCAGCCTGTTTGCTGATGACATAATGTGACTCGGTGCAGCGAAAGCCGCCATACGGCGCAAGGGGAAAATCTTCAGAATCGACATGAACGTCACACATTCAGAAATAGGTCAAAATGGAGATATTGGCAATTTTGAGTACGTTGAGATGTTATATAATATATGTCTCCTTATTTGCAAAACTTAATACGACTTGTAAATACGTTCATTCTTGTTAGATTGCCCGTATTATTTTGCTCTCTGTGTGAAAAACTACAGTGGCGTCAGAGGGGAGTGGCCATTGACTGAGTGCTCTCTGTCTCGGTTGTCCGAGAGGAGAAGCACATACACGAGAGAGGAGATGAGATGCACCAAAATATGCCGCAAAACATGAATATCTTTGGAACCGTTTGTGTTAAATTGTATCTGAATCGGGAGATGATCTCTAGTCACAATTGAAATTGTATTTCTCCGTCACGCAAAAGCTGGCTGGCAGTCTCATTGAATAATATACGCACTCCGAAAGTCTGTAAACTTACGCATAATGGGGTATATAGAGAAGGCTCTATAGCAGAGGTCCCCAACCATCGGGTCGCAGACCGGTACCTGGCCGTAGATCATTTGGTACCGGGCCGCAAAGAAAGAATAAAGTTGTTTAAAAGAAAAAGTATTTAAAAAGTTATTATTTTCATTAGTCTTCCGGGTATTTTACTTTGAAAAATTGCCACTTCCGCCCCCACCTCACTCTTTTTCGTGAAATAGGTCTTGTGCCATAATGCTCTCCTTCGCGTAATTCACTCACAGCTCGGGCTGTGGTTGTGGTAGACTCAAGAGACATGATGATAATCAGGTTTTTATGCACGCGAGTCTCCCGAACACATAAGAGACAGCATACATACAGACAGCATAAGCCTGGTCTATTTTGAAAGATAACATTCTGAAGTTTCTGATACAATAAAGAAAAATCACTTTTAGTGCTAATGAAATAGAGTAACATAGGTCTGAAATTGAGTTGAACTTGAACTTGTGTACTCATGTTTTTCTGTAGTAGTTGCAATATCCAAAAGCATATTTCCCCAAAAAGTTGGTATGGCTGAAAAAACACGCTGGGTCCATAGCCTGAAGTCTTGTATAGTAGATGTCCAAATTTCATAAATATCCGTTCAGAAATTAGTGATTAGGAGCAATTTTGGTAAAAAGTGAGAACAAAATAAGCTCTGCAGGTTTCCATTTTCTCAGACTCCAATGCATTCGGCGCATTTTTTACTTCCTGTTTTAGCTCGTGACTTTTCACCTAGATCCCCGATTCTCTCATCCCCACGTGGGGTATCATTGGAAAGCCACACTCATTGGTTACAACCCTGTCCAATAATTTTGGAGATCTCCAAATTATTGACGGAGTTAGAGCCTCAGGAGTCGTGGGTGGTATTAGAAAAAAATAAAACTATGCCATGTACTTTGGCGCACACCTCACATATCGGCATGTAACTCGAGAACCGCTGAACGGATGCAATCGACAGGAAACGAATAGGGCTTTAATTCGATATATATATATATTGCATTAAGAAATATGCACACCCGAGCCACTAGAGCCAAAGTGGCGTGTCGTGGCGGTGGGCAGATCGTCCTCAAGAGGGCCCGGGGCCAGGCTGTTGCATGGTAAGAGGTTAACAAGACCCTATTATCCGTGCCTGGTCGTATATGATGTGTAAATGAATGATAGCAAACCACATATTAACTCATATTTGTCTCAAAATTAGATCTTCAATATTTGAGGGGATGTTTTGATTTGATGTCACACTTTACATCATCATGCAGTTCAATGTCATGAACAATAATTGGTTTATTTATCACATATATATACTGTATATTAAATGGTAAATGGTGCATATATATAGCGCTTTTATCCAAAGCGATTTACAATTTTGTTGCTCACGTTCACCCATTCACTCACACACCAATGGTGGAGGCAACCATGCAAGGACCAACCTGCTCATCGGGAGCATCTAGGGGTTAAGTGTCTTGCACAAGGACACTTCGACACGCTGCCCAGGAGGAGAGGGAATCGAACCAGGAACCTTCTGATTACAAGACGAGCACTCTAGCTCCTGAGCCACTGTCGTTCATATATACTGTATATATATGAAGAATTCCAGATGATTAATTTCTTTCATATCGCCCAGCTCTATCATGAACTACATCACATCAATACTGTCACTAATGTTGTTATTCACTGTTTATCATATTTCAATAGGCTGATCTCAAATTAAGTGATATTAAGTGAATAATTAGGTTCACATCATGAAAACAGAGAATACCTTAAAGTATTCACATACTGACTCAGAATACCTTAGAGTATTTATACGACACCTGGCTGCCTCTTCTACAGCACACAGACACCTTCTGGATCACCAACTCCCTGGGGGGAGAAGAGAGGAGAGGAGATGAGTAACCTTGGATTGTCTTGAGTAACCGTGTTATGATTTCTCAAAGGAGATATTGCGGTTCAGTGTTTTTAATAAAAATTGTATAACGCCATTGAGCTCCATTGTATTAGTTTGATGGCAGACATTTCCCAAACCCTGCAAATCACACAGAAACTGGTGTGAATCTGGATGGATAAATAGATAGGGTGTGTCTAGATTGAAGGGAGCTAAGGGTTCAGTAGATGTAGGGTGGGTGTGTCCTGATTAACCACTTAAGCCCTAGCTATATTTTCAGACAATTCGCCTAAAAGTACATACCCAAGTAAATGGAAGATTGCTCCATTTCTACAAGGTCCATTTGCATGTCCTTATTTGCGTATCTAGGGACATCTATGGACCTCAGTGAATGTATTCCCAGTGTCAGAAATATTGTGTCTGTTACTATGCTTGAGTAAATTGTAATGAACCAAAGGAGAATATCTTTATTTTTTATTTTTTGTATCTTTGACGGTGAATAACACCATGCTAACATTGAACTAAAGTGAAAAATCATTCAGCATCTTCTTGAGATCAAGTGTACTAAAAATATAAGAAAATTAACAAGGGACAGAAGATTTACAGGGGTTTTTGTAGATAAAGTACTGAATTTTGCTACCCGGACACATACAATTTGAAATATGAATATAGAATATAGAATACCAGGCCTATAACTGACCTTATTATGGCCAAGTCATACATCTATGGATCGGACCAAATCTCCTCTTTCCAATGGCAGAGTTAAATCTGGATTTAGTACCACCAGGCGCCCGTTGTTACAGGGTAGCAAATACCATATACCGTAGTTACTTTTGTATAATCTCCATAGCTCCTCCATTTTTTTTTACCAGATTGCAATGCGTTTTTTTTCGTAGACATTCACAGAAAGGTAAAGAAACAATATACGTTGTATTTTATGGAAATAACGTTCAGGTTTGTTCGACCCCCGTGAGATATAATCACAAAAATCACGTCATAATAATTACGTGAAAAATGGTTGGACTGCCGTTGTCGGCGGCTGGTGTGAGCTGGGTGGTGTAGTTTTATGAAATGTCTACGTCCATCAAAAGCCCTGGGTCTCCTCTTTCTTAGGACTACAACGATTTCATCAGGGGGCTCAGTAGCTGTACTGTAGGTAGTGTAGGGTGGGCGTGTCCTGATTGAAGGGAACTAAGGGTTCAGTAGTAGGTAGTGTCCTTACCTCCTCTCTTTCTTGTGCAGGAGCAGAACAAGGAGACAGATGGTCAGAACCACCAATAGCACGCTAAGGACTGCCCCCACGGCCTGGCTCCGCCCAGACAAACCTGGAAGCTCCTCCCCTCTGTCGTCATTTGTACTTCTGTCCACAGTTCTGCAAGACAGGCCAGGAACAATTTGGAATAGTGTTATTTTCCTTTCTTTCCTCAAATAAATGAATAGTTTCACATAATTGTAACTGAATCTGATACTACTCTAATAATGTATACAATCATTTTCAATCATAAAGATTTCACAATTAAAAGCTGAATACCCTCGACTACGCCCCTGAATGATAATAAAAAGATGTTAAACTGCGTTTAGTTGGGTTTACCCTCCACTTCATCCCTGAACCCCAACCCCCGAACTCACGTCAGGCCACACACAGCGTCGGTGTGCCAGACGAAGAGATACTGGCACCCGTCAGTCTCCAGCATGAACTCTGGGATGCCAACGCCGGCCGAGGGACTGCAGTGGAACATGATGGTCGATGACACCGTCTTGGGCTTGTCCCGCCCGCACACCGACTCCGACGGAACGATCACATCCAGGTTGCCCCCTGATAGGACAGACGGGTCAGTTCAGGCTGTCAACCGACGCCAGGTCCAGTGAGTGAGTTCAGTAAAAACATGATGTTGAGATGCCCGTTAGCTGCATGCTGTAAACATCTAATTCCAAGTGTTTGAACCCAATCAAAAGAAGAATTTTTTTCGAATGGATTTATTTTCAGCCCCGAGTCCGAGTCCGTTGTCTGCTTTGGAGTTCGTTCCTTAGTACTCAAGTTTCAAGTTTCTTTAATAGTTGCCATACAGAAGTACAGAATACTTTTATACAAAATGCTTCTTACTGTTACGCTCCAGAGACTGTGCTAGATAAGATAAGTATGAAATAAAATAAAGTAGCATGTAAAAAGAAGTAAAAATAGAGGTCACAGTGTTCAGTATAGACATATGTACAATGTTCGATGCAGACTAGAAGTAACTGAGTTACCATACAATATACAATATACTATGCAATATACTAATATACAATACTATATAGTGCAAAGCAGAAATGGGATGAGGTACAATTTAGGTACAATTTACAGTAAGGTGTACGAGTTGTAGTGCAAATCCTTTACCAATAAATATAAAGTGTGTTTAGGTGATCTAAAGTGTGGAGAGTGGGTGCTGCAGTGTGTTGTTTGTTTAAAGTGAGTGTGTGCGTGTGGATGTGTGTGCTGTGTGCATTTGATGGTTGTTGCATAGTGTTTATTGTTCGTTGAGCAGCCTGATGGCCTGGGGATAGAAGCTTTTTCTGAGTCTTTCTGTGCTCGCCTTGAGACTCCGGTATCGCTTGCCTGACCGCAGCAGTTCAAAGAGGCAGTTGTTCGGGTGGCTGGAGTCCTTGATGATTCTCTTAGCCTTGCCCCTGCACCGCTTGTTGTAAATGTTCTGGAGGGTGGGAAGCCCCCCTCCAATTGTGCGTTCCGCTGAACGTGTCACTCTTTGTAGTCTGCTTCGGTCTTGTGCAGTGCTATTCCCAAACCAGGAGGTGATGTTGCCAGTCAGGATGCTCTCTATTGTACATGAGTAGAAGTTCTTAAGGATCTTCTGACTGACTTGGAACTTCCTTAGGCGCCTGAGGAAGTAGAGGCGTTGTCGTGCCTTCTTCACAACACTGTCAATGTGTGTGGTCCATGTCAAGTCCTCGGATATGTGGGCTCCGAGGTACTTAAAACTGTTCACTCTCTCAACCGGTGCCCCGTCGATGCTGAGGGGGCTGTAGTCCTTGACCCCCGACCTCCTAAAGTCCACAATCATCTCCTTTGTTTTGCTGACGTTCAGGGAGAGTCTGTTCTCCTGGCACCATCCCGCCAGGACCTTGACCTCTTCCAGGTAGGCCCTCTCGTCGTTTGCAGAGATCAGGCCCACCACTACTGTGTCGTCAGCAAATTTGATGATTGTGTTGTTGCTCCGCTGAGCCACACAGTCATGTGTGTACAGGGAGTAGAGGAGGAGACTCAGAACACAGCCCTGTGGGGCCCCTATGTTGAGGGTGATGGATGAGGAGGTGCAGTTGCCTGCTCTCACCACCTGGGGTCTGCCCGTCAGGAAGTCCAAGACCCACTGGCAGAGGTCATAGTTCAAGCCCAGGTCCCTGAGCTTGGCTATGAGTTTGGAGGGGACTATGGTATTGAATGCTGAGCTGTAGTCGATGAATAGCATTCTCACATAGTTCCCCTGCCTCTTGTCCAGGTGTGATGCTGCTGTGTGCAGCACATGGGCTATGGCGTCCTCCGTGGACCTGTTGGGGCGGTATGCAAATTGCAGGGGGTCCAGGTTGATGGGGAGGGAGGAACAGATGTAGCCCTTCACTAGCTTCTCAAAGCACTTCATGGCTATGGAGGTGAGAGCTACAGGGCGGTAGTCGTTGAGGCAAGTGGGCGTAGATTTTTTGGGTACAGGGATGATGGTGGACTTCTTCAAACAGGTGGGGATGACAGCCTGTTCTAGTACTGCCTAGAAATGTAGTAGTGTGTAGTGAATTAGTTGTTATGTCATGTTAGTAATAGAGGTATGTAGTAGTATTAGTCAGGAGTGTAGTATTAATAACTACCTCTAAAGTAGTTAGGGGTTAAGTGTCTTGCTCAAGGACACTTTGACACGCTTCCGGGAGGAGCCAGAATGTAACCAGGACCCTTCAGATTTACCATTTAGTAGTACTTGGAATGTAACCCTACGCTGTCATGTAAAGCCCCTTTTCAACGGCAGGACCTTTCCCCAGGAACTAGGGACATTTTGAGGGATCATGGTATACTGTAACATAAGTTATTATTATGAAGACATTATTTTACCCCCCCCCAAAAAGCCCCTGCTCTGGGGGTAGGACTTATGGATATTTTTCACCAGCAAATCTCTTGGGTACAATAACATTGTGTAAGCAGGGTTGTGATCGTAGGTAAAATGGTCGATAGGGATGAAATAGGATAAGACAAACATCTGGGGTCACATTTAACCCTTTCACTGCCACACGACAGCCGGTTAACCCTTTCACTGTGACAATACAGGTTAGCCCTTTACTATAACACAACCGACGGCGATGCTCCATCATTAGCTCCGCGGATGCGGAGCTAATGATGCTAATGATGGAGCATCGCCGTCGGTTGTGTGATAGTAAAGGGTTACCCTTCTGTCATGTGGCAGTGAAAGGGTTAATTTCATAGCGGATTGAAAATCAAATGCAAGCCTATTTCTTGAGATGAAAGGAGTCAATAATTCAATAACAATGTTGTATCTTTAATGTAGTACTTGGCCTTGCTGGAGGAGCCTATCTTATAAGTACCTTTAATGTAGTACTTGGCCTTGCTGGAGGAGCCTATTGTGGAATAATATAATGATTCCCCAACTCTCTCATGTAAAGACATCCCCCAATACATTAATCTCACCCACATTATGAAGAGAAAAGTGAGTAACTGTGGAATAATATGATTCCCCCTTCTCCCCAATCCTGTGCCCCCCCCCTCTCCCCAATCATGTATCCCCCCCCCCCATTTGACCTATCAAATGGGACCACCCCCCCCCCCCCCCCCCTTTTAACTATATAATGCTCCTCCCAACAAGATTCCAGGTCTCTTTACCTGGGTCATTTCAGCTGATCACCTGGGGCGAGAGCCTCAGCGATTCTCTCTATGTACTATGTATATTTCTATCTGTTTGGTTAATAAACCTTTGTTATTAACTGAACCTCGGTTGACTGAGAACATTCTTCTTCAGGATATCCACGAATATCCCACACTATCTTATAAGTACCTTTAATGTAGTACTTGGCCTTGCTGGAGGAGCCTATCTTATAAGTACCTTTAATGTAGTACTTGGCCTTGCTAGAGGAGCCTATCTTATAAGTACCTTTAATGTAGTTCTTGGCCTTGCTGGAGGAGCCTATCTTATAAGTACCTTTAATGTAGTACTTGGCCTTGCTAGAGGAGCCTATCTTATAAGTACCTTTAATGTAGTACTTGGCCTTGCTGGAGGAGCCTATCTTATAAGTACCTTTAATGTAGTACTTGGCCTTGCTGGAGGAGCCTATCTTATAAGTACCTTTAATGTAGTACTTGGCCTTGCTGGAGGAGCCTATCTTGCGGCGGTAGTCTCCGTTGACTTTGACCTGACAGATGTTGGCGCCCAGACACTTAGCCATGGAGCTGTTGGTGATACCAGACAACTGGATGTGGTAGATGTAACGGTCTCCATTGGGACGGATGTCTCCTGAGGCCTGGTGATGACTGGAGAGACAGAGAGAGCGAGAGAGAGAGAGAGAGAGAGAGCGAGAGCGAGAGAGGGGGGGAGAGGGAGAGAGAAAGAGGGTGGGTTGATACATGAGTGCATGGTAGAAAGAGAATGTGTGTTTGCCTTAGAAAAAACTATTCTTCCACACAAAATACGAAATAAAATATAACCATCACATGATGTACATTCATAGTTACAATTATAAATAAAAGCAAGTTCCCAGGCTCAGACTAGCTCCAGTGTGTGTTACCTGTAGTAGAGTGCTCCCAGGCTCAGACTAGCTCCAGTGTGTGTTACCTGTAGTAGAGTGCTCCCAGGCTCAGACTAGCTCCAGTGTGTGTTACCTGTAGTAGAGTGCTCCCAGGCTCAGACTAGCTCCAGTGTGTGTTACCTGTAGTAGAGTGCTCCCAGGCTCAGACTAGCTCCAGTGTGTGTTACCTGTAGTAGAGTGCTCCCAGGCTTAGACTAGCTCCAGTGTGTGTTACCTATAGTAGAGTGCTCCCAGGCTCAGACTAGCTCCAGTGTGTGTTACCTATGACCGCAGCAGACTACAGAGAGTGGCCCGTTCAGCCAAACGCACAATTGGAAGTGGGCTTCCCACTCTCCAGGATGTTGCAGGGCCAAGGCTTGATTGATTGAACATTGTATTAACAGATTGCACAATGGGTACAATACAGTACAGCTCAATACACACAATTGTTAAGGGGATGCAGACCAGAGAAAGACTTTCGTCTCGTTTAATTCAGGGTCCCCCATTTTCAATTCATCATAAGATAATTCAGCTAAGAGAATAACCAAAGACTCTAGTCACCCAAACAACTGCCTCTTTGAACTGCTGCGGTCAGGCAAGCGCTACCGGAGTCTAATGGCAAGCACAGAGAGACTCAGAAAGAGCTTCTATCCCCAGGCCATCAAGATACTCAATGACTATGTAACAACCCGCCATCATCTACACTCACTCATTCATCCACATGCACACACAAACTCACCTTATTACCACTTACTTTAGACACTTTAACACTACATTATATTTACCTATTTATTAAAGAGATTTGCACTACATTCATACCTCATTTGCACCTTACCGTAAAGTTTTGTACCTCATTGTCTGCATTTGTATACCGCACTGTTTACTCACTGTACTTAGGCTGTACTTTAGATTGTATATTCCTCTTTTACTTACTTTTTTACTGTATGAAGCACACTCTCAGGGGCTAATACAGAACCAAGCATTTCACCGTAAAGCACCTGTATTTTATCGTGACAACTAATAAACAAACTTGAAACTACCTGTAGTACAGAGCTCCCAGGCTCAGACTAGCTCCAGTCTCAGGGACCTGGATGATTCCGTTGATCATCTCCACCGCCTGCTGCTTAACGGCACACGCTGCCCGCGTCTCCCAGCCAAACATAAACTCACACAGCGTCTGGTCAATACTGCTCTCACACACACACACACACACACACACACACACACACACACACACACACACACACACACACACACACACACACAATGAAAAACAGACAGAAAAGGAAAAAGATAGGCCAGTTAAGTGTGTGTGTGTGTATGTGTATGCACACGCACATAACTCTGTTCCATTATGTTCCAAGCGAGAACACAGTATTTCTTATGTTCCAAGCGAGAACATAGTGTTTCTTATGTTCCATGTGAGAACAGTGTTTCTTATGTTCCAAGCGAGAACACAGTGTTTCTTATGTTCCAAGCGAGAACACAGTGTTTCTTATGTTTCAAGCGAGAACACAGTGTTTCTTATGTTCCACGTGAGAACACAGTGTTTCTGTCCCTCTAGATCCACACACGTGTGAAACACGAGTTCCTGGACCAGTGATGAAAACGTCTCAGAGAAGTCCAGATGAGAGTGTCATCAGAGACAAACTTTAACTTGAAAGACAAACACAACATGGTGCTCTGTGACGCTGGTAGTTACACATCCTGGCAGGCTGGTCAATGAATGTTGGGATATACTGTGCTGCATTGCTTATTAGTAAGAGGCCACATATATTCTGACTGTTAGTGTCCTTACCTTACCTTAATGCTTCTCTACATCCTCTCATCTCCATGGGGTCTCCTCTACATCCTCTCATCTCCATGGGGTCTCCTCTACATCCTCTCATCTCCATGAGGTATCCTCTACATCCTCTCATCTCCATGGGGTCTCCTCTACATCCTCTCATCTCCATGGGGTCTCCTCTACATCCTCTCATCTCCATGAGGTCTCCTCTACATCCTCTCGTCTCCATGAGGTCTCCTCTACATCCTCTCATCTCCATGGGGTCTCCTCTACATCCTCTCATCTCCATGGGGTCTCCTCTACATCCTCTCATCTCCATGGGGTCTCCTCTACATCCTCTCATCTCCATGAGGTCTCCTCTACATCCTCTCATCTCCATGAGGTCTCCACTACATCTGCTCCTCTCCTCCCCTCTCATCTCCATGGGGTCTACTCTCCTCTCCATGGGGTCTACTTATGTACATTATACCTGTTATGTCTTATTCTTATTACTTGTATTATTGCACAATCGCTGCGGGCATGACCACCCGCATTTCACTGTATGCCGTGACAAATAAAACTCTTGACTTGACTTACTCTCCTCTCTTCTCTTCTCCTCTCATCAGGGTCTCCTCTCCTCTCCTCTCCTCTCCTCTCCTCTCCTCTCCTCTCCTCTCCTCTCCTCTCCTCTCCTCAGGGTCTAATCTCCTCTCCTCAGGGTCTACTCTCCTCTCGTCTCCTCTCCTCAGGGTCTACTCTCCTCTCGTCTCCTCTCCTCAGGGTCTACTCTCCTCTCGACTCCTCTCCTCAGGGTCTCCTCTCCTCTCCTCTCTCCTCAGGGTCTACTCTCCTCTCGTCTCCTCTCCTCAGGGTCTACTCTCCTCTCCTCTCTTCTCCATGGGGTCTACTCTCATCTCCATGGGGTCTACTCTCCTTTCATCTCCTCTCCTCAGGGTCTACTCTCATTTCATCTCTTCTCCTCTCCTCAGGGTCTACTCTCCTCAGGGTCTACTCTCCTTTCATCTCTTCTCCTCTCCGCAGGGTCTCCTCTCCTCAGGGTCTACTCTCCTCTCCTCTCCTCTCCTCTCCTCTCCTCTCCTCTCCTCTCCTCAGGGTCTACTCTCCTCAGGGTCTACTCTCCTCTCCTCTCCATGGGGTCTACTCTACATTCTCTCTTCTCCTCTCTCAGCATGTGTTCTTACCTGATGAGTTTGGGGTGTCCCACAGTAGAACCACAAGTCAGTTGGACTACAGTCTTAGCTTGGAGGCCATTTTCACAGACTGCATCTCCCATGGAGTAGCTCACCAGGATCATACCATCTGGCCAGAGAGGAGAGGGGAGTAGAGTGTTTTAACGGGGCTAATAGATATAGACATAGAGAGAGAACATCTGAATGCAGGACCAATCTCTTTTATGATACATAGTAAAATAATTGTTACTAATCTTACAGCCATACCATGCCATATTAAATATGGATCAGTGTGTAATATGGATAGTTGCCAAGGTAAAACACTAACAGTTTCCATATTAATAATAATAATTTCTTTAATTTATATAGCGCCTTTCAGGAAGGCGCTTAACAGAGGAGGGGGAGAAACTAAGGGGAAGGAAATCAGAGGAACAATTGGGTAAAAAGAGGGAAGTCAGCCAGAGTCATTGATACATTTGGTGAAGAGGTGAGATTTGAGTTGTGATTTGAATGAGTGCGGCAAAAGAGAAGGCTCTGGGACCGACAGTGCGCAGGTTGGTGGTGGGGATGGAGAGGAGACCAGAGTCAGCTGACCGCAGCCTCCGGGGTGGGATGGAGGGATGGAGGAGGTCCGCTAGGTACCGGGGGGCAAGGGAGTGAAGGGATTTGTAGGTGATGAGGAGGATCTTAAAGTCGACGTGGGACTTGACTGGGAGCCAGTGGAGGTGGATGAGGGTGGGAGTGATGTGGTGCCAGGACTTGGTGCGGGTGAGAAGCCTCTGGACATATTGCAGCCTGTTCAGGGCATTGCTGGGTAGCCCTGCAAGGACTGAATTTGAGTAGTCCAGGCCGGAGTCTGAATATATTTTTCAGGTGGAAAAAAGCAGATTTGGTTATTGATTTGATGTGTGAATGAAATGAGAAGGTGGAGTCCAGTATGACACCCAGGTTGCAGACATCTAGAAGGAGATCTCCAACCTTCCGGAGCAGTGACTGCTTCGCCACACCCATGAGCTCTGTCTTATTGCTGTTGCGTTTAAGGCAGTTCGATGACATCCAGGCCTTGATGTCAAGGAGGCAGTTGACGAGGTGCTGTGGGGGAGAGGAGTGGAGGGTGAGGTGGTGATGTAGAGCTGTCATCAGCATAAGAGTGGAAATTGAGACCGTGTTTCCGGATGATGTGACCGAGGGGGAGCATGTAGATAGTGAAGAGGAGTGGACCAAGAACGGAGCCCTGCGGCACGCCTTGGTTGACTGGGGCAGGGGTGGAGGTGGAGTTGCAGATGGAGATGGGCTGTTTTCTGTCAGTGAGGTAGGACTCGAACCAGGCGAGTGCGGTCCCAGTGACACCCAGGTGGTCAGAGAGGCGGTTGAGGAGAACGGAATGGGAGACCGTGTCAAAGGCCGCAGACGTAAGGAGGATGAGGAGGCTGATGTGACCGGAGTCGGTGGCAATGAGGTCATTGGTGACCTTGGTGAGGGCAGCCTCGGTGCTGTGGTGTTTTAGAGATGGAAGGGTTCCTAGAGTTCATGGTTGGACAGGTGTTGGTGAAGTTGGGCAGCTACTACTCTTTCCATGATCTTGCTCAGGAAAGGAATGTTGGAGATCGGTAATTACCAAGGTCATCTGGGTGCAGACCAGGCTTTTTTGGTATGGGTGTGACAGACGCTGACTTAAAACTGGAGGGTACCCTGCCTGATTCCAGGGAGGAATTTATTATTCCCACTATGGTGGGGCACACGGCAGGTAGGCCAGCTTTGACCAGGACTGTGGGCAAAGGGTCAAGGGAGCAGGTAGGAGGCCTTGGCGCCCAGCTTAGCCACCTGGAGAGCGTCGACAGGTGCAAAGGAGGAGAGGGAACACTGAGGGATAACACCGAGGGGCAAGAGAGTCCAGGCTGCGGGATAAGGCAGAATTGTAGTGGGCAACCAGACCATCCACTGGGGGGAACTGACGCCAGGTGGGTGGTTAGCAGGTTGGTCAGGGCTGGTGTACTAACTTTTTAAATGTCCCTGTAGGTGATGGTGTGTGCATTTAGCAGTGTGGGCAGGGAAGCAGGAATGGTGAAAAGGACAGCATGGTGGTCAGACACAACTAGGTGGCGACACTGTAGATCGGATGGGGTTGTGCCAGTGGAGCACACAAGATCTAGTGTGTGGCCTTTGGTGTGGGTGGGACCTTTGGCTGGATGGGGGTGGATGGCTGTGTGGAGCTGGCGTTGTCCACGTGGATATCGTCCCCCAAGCAGCAGTGTGGATGTGCACGTAGTGCAGACAGTGGTGAGGAGTTCAGATAGGTCGGACATGAAGGTAGTGGAGGCTTTGGGGCATATTAGGCATGTTTACTAGCCATATGTACTAGCTACAGTACTAGCTATGCTTGCTAGCTTAGAGAAAATATAATTAACAAGCTTTAACATCACAGCCTACCCTGTCTGTATTTTAGTGCATTTGCCTCCGTTTGAACGGCTTATCTATCAAGATCAACCACAGGATATGTTTTAATTTGGTTTTATGTGATTTCTACATATTCTGGTCGTTTAAAAATGTGAAATAAAGATTTACATATCAGCGGGCTCTGCAGAGCTATGTTGTCCTGATGGAGTTAAGCCCCACCCATCTGGTTCTATGGTACGGCTTAAATCAAACACTAAGTACGATGAGTAAATCACCAGAGTAGCTCATCTTCTGGGTGTAGACTCTGCCCAGAGTCTGGGTATGACCCCCTGCTATGTGGCGACACACCGTCGCCCCCTCAGGACAGTCTGTCAGACCACCATGGATACCCTGGCACAGGTTGATGTAATATCTAGAGGGAGGAAGAGAGAGAGAGACAAAGAGAGAAACAAGGAGAGACAGAGAAACAGAAAGAGACAAGGAGAGAGAAACAGATAGATAGAAATAGAGAGAGAAATAGAAAGAAAAAGAGACAAAGAGAGAGAAAAGAGAGAGAGAGACAGAGATACAGAGACAAAAAGAGATTGATAGAGAAAGAGGGCAGAAGAGAGACAGAGATTTATAGCAAATCTGAGTTGCATGTGTGATGTCACAAATGCTATATGTTGAACCTATGAACCTCAATATGTAAAATGAAAGAAACCTGAGTAGGTATGAAGAATATAAGCTGCCGACTTGGAATTCCTGGTAAATATCAATGCGTGCTTGTTTCCAACTTGCATATTCATAGATCCTTGCATCTGAATGAGGGTAGAGGTGTAGAGATTCTGCTAAACCACTTCAGAACCATTTCAGTCGTTTATTGAATGGTTTGGTGGGAAAAACCCATATCTATACAAATTGTTATTCAATACAGAAAGTTTCTAAGGGTTTAAAATACATCTGTGAATCTTTAACACTCTAAAGCCAGATTTAGAGAGTGTGTATTTAACAAACTAAAGCCAGACTTAAAGAGTGTGTGTATAACAATCTTAACCTCTTAACTGGCACCGACCCGTCCCCAGGACATTTTGAGGACGATTTGCCCACCGGCGCGACACGCCACTTTGACAACCTCTAAGGTGTGCATATTTTTTAATACAATATATATACCGAATTAAAGCCCTATTCGATTGCTGTTTCAGGCGAAAAAATCCGTTCAGCATGAGGCGTATGCCAAAGTACACAGCAGTCTTTTTTATTTTTATGTATTACCACGCCCGACTCCCGGAGCTCTAGCTCCGTCAATCATTTGGCGATCTCGAAAATGATTGGACCAATGAGAGTGGCTTTCCAATGATACCCCACATGGGGATCTGCGAATCAGGGATCTATGTGAAAAGTCACAAGCGAAAACAGGAAGAGAAAATAACGCTGAATGCATTGGAGTCAATGAGAAAACTGAAACCGGCAGAGCTTTTATTTCTCCCAGTTTACCTAAATCGCTCCTAATCACTCATTTCTGAGCTCAAACAATTTTTTTGGAAATACAATATTTGGATATTGCAACTACTACAGAAAAACGTGAGTAACACGTTTTTCTACAACTCAAGTTCAGACCTAGGTTACTCTATTTCATTAGCACTAAAAGTGAATTTTCTTTATTGTATCAGAAACTTCATGTGCTATAAGTATAAAGTATAAAGATCAGCTTTGCAAAAAAAAGTATGCAGTCCTCAAGTTCAAGTTTTAAAAAGGCCACTTTTCTGGGCGCCAGTTAAGAGGTTAAAGCCACACTTACGAGTATCCCTTATGGCTGAACCTCCAGGGTTCAGTGAGTGACGACAGGGGTCGTAGGTCGTAGGTCTGATGCTGGCTAACCAGCTGACAGGTCATCTTTCTGGGGGGGCACACAGCGCTGGTTCTCCATTGGAAGCTAGCGGAGCAGCCACTGGTCTCTGATAGTAGCTTGGGAGCGCCGTGTCCTGCTAACTGGTCACATTTAAACAAGATGGACGACTGCCGTTTCCCAGACACTGGAGGGAGAGAGAGAGGAGAGAGATAGGAGATGAGGAGAGGAAAGGAGGAGGGAGAGAGAGGAGAGGTGGGAGAGGGAGGAGGGAGAGAGAGGAGAGGTGGGAGGGAGGAGGGAGAGAGGAGAGAAGGGAGATAGAGAGGAGGGAGATGAGGGAGAGAGAGATGAGGATGGAAAGAGGGGAGGGAGAGAGAGCAGAGAGGAGGGAGAGAGAAGAGAGGTGAGGATAGAGAGGAGGGAGATAGAGAAGAGAGGAGAAGAGAGAGGGGAGAGGATAGAGGGGAGAGAAGAGGAGATGATTGGTAGATAAATAGATGAGAGAGGGGAGTGGAGAGATAGGAGAGAAACATTTGAGGAGATGAGTGAGGAGAGAAAAGAGATCCAGAACTAAACGTCATCAACTGGAGTAAGCTGTATTTATTGGGTCCACTCCGCTTACTGTAGTATGTTTTAAGGGAGGCAGGAAGGAAGGAAGATAGATAGGATAGACGGATGTTACCTGCTGCACAGAAGCCCCACTTCTTGTCCTCGTAAAAGCTGGGTGAGGTAGAACACCACTTCCTACCGTCTGTCCGTCCGTCTATGGTGCACTCAGTGTAAGACTTATTCAGGAAGATGAAGGGAAACACACACTCTCCCTGGTCTGTCACTGGAAAGACAGACAGACAGACAGACAGACAGACAGACAGACAGACAGACAGACAGACAGACAGACAGACAGACAGACAGGGTTAGTGATACAGTACATGTGGTACTATTCTTTATAATATAAAGAATAGTATACACAAAGTGAAAATATGGACTAAATATGTAATAATGTAGGACAAATGACTCTCCTTGTGATTGCAGCAGTAGTGAGTGTTTAGAGAACAGGGAACTAGTATGCACACTAAGTGTCTCACCTGGTGGGCAGGGGTCTCCTCCTCCATACTTCATCAGCACGGCCTGTTCTTCATGGTTGTAGTCCATGGTCATTGCCTTGCTGATGCCAAACGACGCCGCGGAGCGGGACGACCCAGAACCAGACTCCTGGCACACGGCGCTCTGCTTACAGGCCGGCTCTGCCACCGCGCCACACACGTTGATATGGTAGGTCTCGGAGCCTACCGGCACCTATAACCATAACACACATGTTGATATGGTAGGTCTCGGAGCCTACCGGCACCTATAACCATAACACACATGTTGATATGGTAGGTCTCTGAGCCTACCGGCACCTATAACCATAACACACACGTTGATATGGTAGGTCTCTGAGCCTACCGGCACCTATAACCATAACACACACGTTGATATGGTAGGTCTCGGAGCCTACCGGCACCTATAACCATAACACACAAGTTGATATGGTAGGTCTCGGAGCCTACCGGCACCTATAACCATAACACACATGTTGATATGGTAGGTCTCGGAGTCTACCGGCACCTATAACCATAACACACATGTTGATATGGATGGGCGGCTACGTGGCGTAGTGGGCAAGGCGCTCGCCACGAATGCGGAGACGCTGGGCTCGCCTGTTCGAGCCCAGCGCTCCACATTGCTTTCAGTTTAGCTGGTCGTTCATACTAATACACATTGGCTGTATTAGGGGGTGGGAAACTGATGGGCGGGGATCGCGCGTTGTGGACAGCGACTCCTACAGGTCGGTTGGTGCGCCTGCGCAGTAGAATCAGGAAGTGTCGGGGGCAGCGTGAGCCTCCCACGCGTTACTCCTCGCCACTGAGAGATCGAGCTGCGCAGGTGAAAAGATGCGACTGCTGTTACCTCAAGTACCGGAGGGGACTTGTGCTATGTATGACTTAGTCCACATTGCAGCCGGCTTGTGGGAGGCAAGAAACAGCGTTCGTGACAGGGGAGGGTTGAATTGGATGATACGAAATTGGGATGGGAGAAAAAAATATATAGAAAATGGGAGAAAAAGAGGATAAAAAAAAATTTAAAATTAAAAACACACACGTTGATATGGTAGGTCTCGGAGCCTACCGGCACCTATAACCATAACACACACGTTGATATGGTAGGTCTCGGAGCCTACCGGCACCTATAACCATAACACACATGTTGATATGGTAGGTCTCGGAGCCTACCGGCACCTATAACCATAACACACACGTTGATATGGTAGGTCTCGGAGCCTACCGGCACCTATAACCATAACACACACGTTGATATGGTAGGTCTCGGAGCCTACCGGCACCTATAACCATAACACACACGTTGATATGTCTAATTTTCAAACAGATCATAATGAATAAATCAGTTTGAACCCAGTAAAATGTACTGGGTTCATTTATTGAAACAAAGTACTGTATGAAATAGTAAACAGTGCAATTACAGGTGGTCACTGGTCATTTCAACATTTTTAAAGTGAAATCAAGTAACTTTACCTGAGTAAAATAGTGCAATCACAATACTGGTATATACAATTCTGAGGTAGGCTTACTCTCTTGGTAAACATTAACACCATACCATTTATATGGTATTTACTGCACAGCCAGCATATAACAACAATAACTAAATATATTGCCTATGGTAAATACCATAAAAACATCAACACAGTGCAACAGTGTCAATTTAACTTTAAATATAACTTCAACTGAGGTAGACTACCACAATACTGTGGTCCATCCTATTTATTGCCCATTCAAATACCTGTATATAGGCCTATATACAGTTAGGCTAATAACAGTCAAGTTCATCTGCAAATAATAAAATTAAAATAAAATATATGGTACAGTATTAACTATAACATCATCAATGCAGCTTACACTGTGTAGAAACTTCTCTAGCCAACCTTTACTGGCCACAAACACTTTGCCTCCATCACTCACTGTTGGGTAGATTTCCATTGCTTTTCTTTGTATCATTTTGCGCAACACACGGTTGTGTTTGTTGCGCAATGCATAAATCCATTCGGAAAGTAGTGTCTCCATCTCCTCGCTCACTTTTTTTCTCCCTCCTCCAGTTATGCGTGCTCTTTTACCGTCAGCTGCTTTCAGCTCATTACTTTGTTTTTTCCAATATCGGATTTGTCTGGAATCAATGTTAAAGTGCTTTGCGGCTTTCTCTCCAGAATGCCCCGCCGCATACCTCAAAACGTCCTCTTTAAACTTAACGTCAAACTTTCGTCTCTGTTTAGTACCGGTAGCCATGCTTGCTCTGTTGTGTTACATGCTGCGCGCAACCCGTGTTCCATATACAGAAGTAAGGGGAGGTTCGCTCACGCGTATATTAGTAACCCGGCTTGTATTAGGAGGTCGGCTTATAATTGCTTATTTCAACAGCGCACCCGGTCATTAATAGAGAGTAGGTTTTTAATTGAATACAGGTCACTATTAGAGAATTTACGGTATATTAGGGCTGTCAAAGTTCAAACTGCTTTGCTTAGGGGTCACTGTGGAGTAGTTGTCAAGGCTTGTACAGACAGAAGTGTGGCCCCATTAACTTTACATCAGTTGTGTGGCTAAGTAACCAGAGCTGTGGGCACCCAGTATGAGCAACAGCATGGATTGTGCTGTAGGAAACAGGGCTTTGAGCGAGCGGTGTGATGCTGGAGGCGAGACCCACCTGGACCGGTCCTGAGAGAGCTGAGAGGTTAAAGGTGAACTGAAGCTGGGAGTCGGTCAGTTGGCAGCCGTCTGTGTGCGTGGTATCGGGGCACACGATGGGCGTGGCCCACTCAAACATAAACACACAGCCCTGCTGCCGCACCATTTGAGGAGAGCCCTAGAGAGACAGAGAGAGAGAGAGAGAGAGAGAGAGAGAGAGAGAGAGAGAGAGAGAGAGAGAGAGAGCGAGAGAGAGCGAGATAAAAACACATTTAAATCAATGTACACAAATAATTTGATTAAATTCAAATTAATTGTCATCATACAGCACTTACAACAACAATAAGTTTGGCATCCAACCAGAGTGCAAATGTAACAGTAAAGTACAATAGTAATATACAATGTACAGGGCCCAGTAGTTCAAAACTTTGATTAGTTGATCCCACTGGAGAGGTGGATTTATAGTGGATTACCAGAGAAACATATTCTGTCCTTTAATTCTGTCTGGACTCCAGTCTGTTTTGTCCTTTAATATTTCCCATTACAACAATACAATTCATTTTAAATAAGATGGCGAAGTTTGTAAATAAAAAAAATACATAATGTGTAGCCTTTATGGTTGATACATTTACTTTTATTTTTTCATATTTGCAGTGGCCTCTTGCCTAACTCTCAGAATAGTGTATTCAACCAAATTGTGATCATACAATTATCACAATGAAGATTGTGAAGTAGAAATGTAATTTTGATGAATATTTTTTTTTTCAACCAAATAGGCACATGTCCATCATCTGTGACCTTCAAAAGTAATTGTAGACAATAATATCTGGCATTGAACAACTCTGCCTCTAATTTAGAGGGATCCACAGGTGGGCCGGGATCATCAGCAGTCAGTCTGTTGTTGTTACCCTATTAGATTAATTATTCTTTATTACAATTCCATTATGATTTAAAGCAAGTGTTATGGAAAATATAATTCATCGGGCGGCCGGGTAGTGCAGCGGACTAAGCGTCTGTCTACCACCACAGAGACAGTGGGATCGAATCCAGCTGTGGTGCTTCCGGGTTGGCCGACCGTCCATACTAGCACAATTGGCAGTGTTAGCGGGTGGGAAACCCAGCGAGGGTGGGTCCTGGTCGTTGTAAACAGTGACTCCTACAGTTCAGTCGGGGCGCCTGCACAGCAAGGGAAGGATCTAGGAGAGGTAGTGTGACCTTCCACACGTTACACTCTCCCAGTGAGAGTCCACGCTGCCAGGTGAAAAGAAGCGGTGGGCTGGGTACACATGTGTCGGAGGAAGCATGTGATAGTCTCCGCCCTCCCAGACCGACGGTAGGGGGTAGAGTGCGCAACGACCAGGAAGGGGATTGGGAATTGGCATAACGACTAACATTGGGAGGGGAGAAAAACGGAAAAAGAAGGGGGGAAAATGATAATTCAAAAAAAGAAAATATAATTCATCATTATATCCTTAACCTCTTAACACATTGTGCGCCATAAACGGCGTAAGTCGTTATTGCCCGCCATGCGTTGAACGCCAACAGCGTTTTTGGGATCAATATTTCATTTTTTCGCCATGGCATTCATAATTCATCCAGCCTCCCTCCGGACTGCAGCGGCACCCTGTCAGAGAATGCAACGCCTCAATACCGCCGCCTGCTGGATGGTCGGGCGAGTTACTCACGCCAAACCGGAAGTGGCGATCGGTGCATCGAGGAAATCCCTCCGGCAGTCATATCTTGTTACCTGGGTCCAGACAAACACTCGAGTGCATTTGGATCGCTTTCAAAACGCAATAATCAATATGATTTCGGCGTTTATTGCGCCATACAAACCGGAAATGGATCTAGGAGATCGACGTCAAATAATTGGGATATTTTTCCTCCAGTTTCATCGGCGAACGGTAAGAGGACACTAACGTTATTTTCAGCCCGATTGTCCATTTCTTTGTTTGCAATAAGTCTGATCAATATATCAACCCATACTAAATAAAGCTGTTACTGACGATCAAGGAATTATAAACGACCCCCCCCCCCTTTCCTTCATGCATGATGAAGCATAATGTATACCGATCATATACATTTGAATTTTTTTTATATAGCGTGTATAGGAAAGAAACGCCAATCGATAATCTATCATATGCGTCAGGGCCTATAACTAGCGTTTTTGGAATTACAGCAGAAAAGCTTAAAAACATACTTATATTCTCGAAGGTATTAACACAACAATGTATGAATGAAAAAATATAACGTTCCCACATCCGGAACGATAGATAATCGATGTTGAATGGGCCATAGTAATGCAGATATAGCTATAATATTTAAAGTTATAGCCCTGCAAAGAAGGTAAACATCTCCATAGGCTTACAGCGGTGGCAGACTGGGTATAATGATGGGCACAATGCCCGGCGCCCAATGTGTTAACATGCAGCGGCCAGTATTCGACGTGCCCACCAGGCACAAAGTCACGGCACTTTGCGAGCGTTTAGCGGCTGCATTTTTCGCCGAACATATAAATTACCATTCGAAAGGTCTATTTGTTGCCGTTCGAATGCCACCTCACTCGACCAAATCCGTGCCTCGGTTCTCGAGTTACATGACGATATGTCAGACGAGCGTCTTTTTACGTGCAAAATTATTGGTCAGCGTTGTTGTAGCCAATGAGTGTAGCTTTCCAATGATACCCCACGTGTGGGTGTGTGAATAAGGGATCTAGGTGAAAGTTGACGAGCGAAAACACACGGTTCTGGATTCTGGAGAGCTTTTTTTTTGGCGCATGGTTTACCCGTATCTCTCTCAAAGAGCCATTTCTGAACGGATTTTTATCAAATTTGGACCTGTACTACATAAGACTTCAGGCTCTGGATCCGCGGTGTTTTCCAGCTTATACCTATTTTTGGGGGGAAATTGCAACCACTACAGAAAAGGATTTAGTCATCTTGAAATGTCTGAATCTGGATCAAGGTGATCCTATCCTGAATTGCTTTGAAATACCAGGACAACATTTAGAGTCTGATCCTGCATCACAAAATATGGGATTTCTAAATCTGATCCGATCAGATAGGGATTAAACATTTTGAAATACTGGGCCCAGGTGATTAAACTGGATATAAAATATATAAATTAGTACTACTGTACTGAGTAATAGTGCAAATCATATGAATGTACAGTGTTATGGAATTATTATGTACAGCAGTGTTTCTCAAAGTGGGGGGCGCGCCCCTCAGGGGGGGCGCAGAGGCATGACAGGGGGGGCCTTGAGATTTATTTAAAAAAAAATAAAAAAATAAAAAAAAAATACAGAAAATTACAGAAAATTATCACTAAAGTGCTATCTGTTGGAGCTGCACTGTTCTCCATGAAAATACCATTTCTCAAAATCTGAAAATCATTATTTAATAAAACACAGAAAAGGATCACCAAGTTACTCTGGATAAAAAAAAACTTTACAGACAACATTGAGACAAAGCTTCCTGACACATCTCCATCCAAACTCTTGGAAGAACTCTTTGAAATCTCATCTGATACCACCTAGAGAGCTAGTTTCAGAGTGTGGTGCTGAGTACCAATCATCTCATCTCATGGCCCACCAAGTATCTCATGATGCAGCAGTTAAGGTGTTGATACCATTCAGCACCACATACAGTATCTGTGTGAAGCTGGCTTTTCACCCATGACAGCTCTGAAAACAAAATATAGGGCCAATTTGAAAGGTCACGATATTGGTGTTATTTCAATAAATTTAAACATGGCCCATTTCATGACTATTTTGTTGGGGCGAGGGGGGGCCCAAAATATTTTGGTCCGCCAAAAGGGGGCCTGACAGAAAAAGTTTGAGAAGCACTGATGTACAGTGATAAAGGTATAAATACACTATAGTAGTAGTCGTACTGGCCAGCGGTTTAACAAGTAGTAAGAGTAGGTAAGGGATAAGTACAGATATAGAATCTAGAGGTAATTATGTAAAAAGGATATATGCAGGTATATACAGACAGATGTGGATAAATATATATGGTAAATATATACGATGATGACCGGGAGGATGCAACCCTCTCTACCCCGCCCCCATACCTCAAATGGATCCGCCATCAGCTCTATTTTAGATCTTTCAAAATGTTCAGTTGCTATTGCATGTACTTATTTGTACATGCTTATCAACCGTTTCGCCTGTTTTATAGCAACACTACTATCACGACATCTAAAAAGGGAGATCCCCCCCTTGAACGGCCCTTCTAAGGTTTCTCCCCTCCACATTGCCTGTGGTGCTATTTTCCTATTGCTAGGTTTTTCGTGAGTTTTTCCTTACCTTCACGTGGGGTATGTCTGGGAGTGTTGTATTCATTAATTTTACATTCTATTTTGGATTTTCTGGTGTTTTTGTCTTTGTTTTAGATTTATTGTGATGTTTCTTCTTGACTTGTTTAAAGAAGACGTGTCCGGCCCATGGGGACATTCACGTGTGTTGTCGGGCCTTACAAATATTTTTATTTTTTATTTGATTCGATATAAATTAAGGCTGTCAAAGTTAACGCAGTTTTAACACGAATGTTATGCAAATTTGCAATGCATGAGGGTCATCCTTTTGTGTTAAATGGCTGCATAAAGCAAGCATTTGTTGACTCTCATGTTGATAAGAGTATTAAAACTTGGAACTTGAAAAATATCTGTTTAACACTTTGGCTGCCTAAGGTTAAATTCATGATATACCATAGATTGCCAGCGCTATTTGTCTATGGAGAAAGTCCCCTTCTTTGCAGGGCTATAACTTTTTTAATTCTATTGCTACATTGCCATTATTAGGGCCCATTCAAAGTCCTATATGTATTGTTCATTGTGTAGCAACGTTAAACTTTTTCATTCACATATTCATAGTAAAGTATGGTCTAATGTATAAGTATGTTTTCATCTCTTTCTGCAGCTTTCTCCAGAACGTGATATATAGCCCCAAATGCATTATATTGATGATGAAATACAGTTTGATGGCAATCAGCGCGATATAAAAAATTCCAACTAGACGTACTTCTAGAAGTTACTACACGTCATCTGATGTTGACCGGATGGGCGAGGGGGCGTTTATAATTCCGTGGGCAGCGTTATACCAATCATCTAATGTGGGTCAAATGTTGATAATAGCAGTTAGTATCGAAGACGGTAACGTTACATGCTGAAACTCACCCCAGTCTCCGCGCGCCGTTGGGCGATCATCGTAGAGTAGAAATCTTATCATTATGGGATATATTTTTACCCGGTCCATCTCCAGCTTGTATAATGGTATATACGTCCAAATCATGTTGTTTATCGAGTTATTGCCAACCGATCACCGTGTAGCGTGACGAGCCAGAGTCCCATGACCTATAGCGAGCGCCCGGAAGTACTACGGACGTCTAGGACAACCTCTATGCAACATCCTGTTTGGAGATTGCGCCGATCGGCCACCAGATGGCGCTCCTGAACCGCCAGAGAGCTCAGTGGGTCCTGCTGGTGGATCTCAGGCCAGCGGAGGGGACATATGAATCCGATCGCAGATTTTTGAAATATTGATATAAGGACGACGTAACACGTCCTCCGGCAACTTTAGCATGGCCAGCAAAGACGTCTAAAGACGGTTCCCGGCAGTCAAAGTGTTAAGGTAGATAAAAAAAAATGCGATTAATTTGCGATTAATCGCGAGTTAACTATGGGCAATCATGCGATTAACACATTCTGGGCCATTGGGGCCCGTCTAATCCCACTCTATGAGGCCAGCTTTTCATTACAAGTTTTCACTGTGCATGAGGTTGTTTGTAGAGCTAAATCTATATTTTATATTATTGTTATGTGTCCATTGTCATTGTCAATTGACAGTATAAACCTTCAATATGCCATAAAGAAAATTTCATCAATACGTTCCCGTTTTATAGCGTCGTGAATATGAACTATATAGCGCAATGGTCTGGGGTAATTCCTGCAAAGCTAGTTATAGGGCGCTAAGCTAATAACGTTAAATCGATTGGTGTTTCGGCCCTACACAAGCTAGAGTTAAAAATCTAAATGCATATGATCTGTATCATGTTCCACCATGAATGCATGAAAGGGGGGGGGCGGGGGAAGTTGTTTCTGATTATTGATTACTAGGGGTGTAACGGTACACAAAAACCACGGTACGATACGTACCTCGGTTTTGAAGTCACGGTATGGTACGGTTTTCGGTACAGTGGGGGAAAGTTTGGCTTTTCATGTTCCACTCAGGGGTGATGTAGTGTGTGCAGTAACTAATTGTACTTGTAGGGCTGTCAACGAATATCCTATACTGAAATGAATAATCGACTTGTAAAAAAATATAAAAATATAAGTAATTATATTAGATTGTGAAAAAAACAGCCCCCGGTGGGCGGTCGTTAGTGGTTAACATACCTCTGTATTCGTTCGGTACACTACACAGCCGTTCGGTACAGTACGGTACACACTGAAACTTGTTCGGTTCGGTACGGATACGTGTACCTTTACACCCCTATTGATTACCAATAATGGCATTCGTTATTGCAACATCATACGCTGACCGGGTGGATGGCTATGAGAACAAGGCCCGATCAGACTGAAATTGATGTCAAATTGACGTCGCCATCTGGTAGATCGATATGTCCATTGGCTGATGCTATATTCCATTACTGCATACTGAATTTGGCGTCGCAAAAAGTATTCCAGGCGATCGGGTTGAAGCCCTCGCTTCAGGCAAACAGAAAAGCTAACCCGGAATGAAAAAAATGACACCCGGTCTGCAACAGGGGAAACTGCATTATCGAGACAGTGCCAATACCAGGATCTGGCCGGTACTGCACTTTCGGAGTCCCGATATGCCGTTTCCAGCCAAAATACAGCTCTGTGACATTGAGTAGGATATTAAAATGGAATAAAAGCAAAACAGAGTTTACAACGTATATATATACGTGGTTGGCCTTCAAAGGATGGCGCCCAATCACGTATTTATACGTGGTTGGCCGCGAAACGGTTAATCAGATTAAATATTTTAATCGATTGACAGCACTAATATAAATATATGTATACAGCATTATTGTACAAGCTAAACATTGTAAAGAATAAGTACGGTATACAAATTTGCAACAAAAGGGAAAATAATTGTTTTGTGTGCGCGTGTGTGTGTGTGTACTGACCAGCTCCAGGCCTCTCTGGCAGTGGGTGTGTGTGTGTGTGTACTGACCAGCTCCAGGCCTCTCTGGCAGGTCAACACGATGGTGGAGGTGTAATTCTGGGCAGAGTCAGATGGACAGGGGGTGGAGCTTCTGTAGGTGATTGACACCTCATTGGTGACATTGTTGATCTGTGGTCCTGATGTCGTTCTGCCAATGTCCTAAGAGAGAGAGAGGGAGAGGGAAAGAGAGAGAGAGAGGGGGACAGAGGGAGACAGAGAGAGACAGAGAGAGAGAGAGGAAGAGGGAGAGAGAGTCAGGGACAGACTGAGACAAAGGAAGGAGAAATAGGAGAAAAAGAGAGAAAAACAATCTCCAGAATATCTCACAAGACCCGTTTATGCAGAACTAGATTAAACCTGTGTGTATAAACCTGCCCATTTCCCCCCGCCTTTGACTAAAAACAAACTTCTAATTATAAAATTATTATCTGAAATAAAAAGGATAACATTCTTACTGTCTTTTACTACTATGTACTATGCTACTATGTCTACAGTATATTACTACCTACTAGGGCTGACCCCTATTAGTCGATTAGTCGACTAATCGGTCGAAAGGAGCCGCAGTCGACTGGCCAACCTTAGTCGAATATAAAAAAAAGAAAAAAAAATCTTTTCTTTTTTTATCATTCTTTCCAAAAGAAAATAGGCCTAGAACCGTGGCTAGCGCTAATGGCACGCATACCAGAGGCTAACTGCCTACGAAAACAGGCACAGAAAGAGGATTTCACCCATCTAAAAATGAACACACTCTAGACCAGGGGTCGGGAACCTATGGCTCGCGAGCCATATATGGCTCTTCTGGTGACAGCATATGGCTCACAGAAATTTTTTAGTAAAAAAAAAAAAAAAAAAAAAATGTAATACTTGTGATATTTCTTAATAATACTGTGTCATTTTAAAGTAAACAGAAATTAGTTTTGAAGATACAGCTAATAGTATCTGTAGCTGAAGATATAGCGAGCAGAGCTGGCGAGGGAACGCAAGTGGACAGAAATAAAAAATCTTCAACCTGAAGACCAGCTGATTCTTAAAACTTGGAACGAGCTTCCTGTGACATACCACACAATGCAGCGTGAGTATTGCCGTATTGACCATGTTTGGCTCTACATATGCATGTGGGCAGTCATTCTCGCATATGAGGAACATTAAGACCAACCTACGCTCACGTTTAACTGATGGAAGCCTCAACGCCTGCATGAAGCTCAACCTCACCACGTATGAACCAGACTACAAGGCCATCAGCAAAACCATGCAGCACCAGAAGTCGCATTAAAAGTAAGACATATTAAGGAATATGGCCACTACTCAGGATACAAACTAAACGTGACAAAGACCTTGGCATGGAACTATACCCCAACGACGGAAATTAGGGAACAGTACGGGATAAGATGGGACATGGACAAGATTAAATACTTAGGGGTGAACATCACGAGAGGGGTGGGGAAACTGTTTGAGGCGAACTATACACAGATAAATCAGAACATCAAGAGAGACTTGGAGAGATGGACAGTAATGCCCTTGGACTTCAATTCAAGAATAGAGGTCATTAAAATGAACATACTAGCAAGGTTACTGTACCTGTTCCAATCACTACCGATACAAATACCACAGAATCAATTCAGGGAGTGGGACAGACTGATATCAAGGTTCATATGGGCGGGGAGAAGACCACGGGTCAGATATAAAACACTACAACTACCAAAGGAAGAGGGAGGGATGGCAGTACCCAGCCTACAAGATTATTATTATGCAGCGCAACTGAGAGCAGTGACGTGCTGGTGTAACGACAAATATGAGGCAAGATGGAAAGACATTGAAAAAGAAGGGGAGGGATACAAGGTACAAGCTCTGGTGGGAGATAGGGAACTGTTCAAAGAAAAAGAGGGACTGTTAGATCCCATCACCAAATGCACCTTGACCATATGGAACAGAGTAGTAAAAACACACAAATTAGAGAAGCAGTCAGGGGTTCTGAGATGGATAGCACATGACAAGAGATTCAAACCAGGGAGGCTGGACCATGGATTCAGGAGGTGGGAGAGGGGGGGGGGGGGGGGGCAACAGCGATATGCAAAATGATAGAGAAGGGGGAAATGCAAACACTACAAAAATTAAAGGAGAACTTTGGACTAGAAAACAGGGACCACTTCAGATATCTACAGATTAGAGATTACTATAATAAAGAAATAAGAGGGGACAAGGAAGAAGAACAGAATGGAATAATTAGGATGATAGTAAGGGCATACGAAGGAGGGAAAGGAAGGGTAATATCAGCACTGTACCGGGCTATAATGACCAGCAAGGGACACACGACCGATTATATAAGGGAGAAATGGGAGAGAGAACTAAAGATAGGAATAACAGGGAAGGAATGGGGGAACATATGCGAGGTGCAACATTCAACAACAGGATCGAGGATATGGAAAGAGTTTGGATGGAAAAACATAATCAGATTCTTTATAACCCCAGAGCTGAAGGGAAAATATGCACCAACACAAAGAGCATGCTGGAGGATGTGTGGGAAGGAGGGGGCAAATCACACACACATATTCTGGGGATGTCAGAAGCTGAAGGGGTATTGGGAGGAGATAGGGGAGGCAATGATCAGAATATTAGGATACGGGTTACCACAAACAGGACTGGTGCTTTACTTAGGAGACCTGACACACGAGGGAATACAAGGGGGGGACAAATATTTAATAAAGATAATGTTGATAGCGACCAGAAAAGCAATAACAAGACTGTGGTACAAAGAAGACCCACGACAATAGCACAATGGGTAGGAATAGTGGAGGAGATACAGGATATGGAGAGGATAACACACATGCTGAGGTTACAGGAAGAGAAATTTGGAGAAAGATGGGGAAAGTGGGAGGATTACAAGGGGGACGAAAACGACATCACAGAGGAAGAACCAAATGCATCACAAGAGGGCGAAGGGTAAAGGAGGAAAGAGGTTCAAGGAGGGTCTCTGAACCCATGTCACACACTTTTGACTTAGTTAGCATTTTCTGATTTTATTTTTTAGGGTATGACAATTGTATTATATTTTTTGTACTTTATTATTTATGTCTGTTTAACAATGTTGTATTATGGGTTCCATTTTTGTGTAAGTGTTGTTTGTCTATAAATGTTAATAAAAATGTAAGTAAAAAAAAAAAAAAAAAGTAAGACATATTTAATTTATTATACGTTAAAAATACTATATGGCTCTCAATGAAATATATTTAGAAATATTTGGCTTTTATGGCTCTCCCAGTCAAAAAGGTTCCTGACCCCTGCTCTAGACAAATATCAAGATGTATCCATCAGTGGACCAATTGCATGCTTTTGCAGAGGACAAGAAGCCTTCAGTCGACTCCTTCAGACATTAAGCACCCCCCACAGCCCAAATGGAATGATATACAATAAAAAAATTTAAAAACTTTAATATTTTTTTGAAAGATAACTTTTTATTTTATTTTTTTTGTCAACCAATAGTCGACTAACGGCACATTTTTGCCAATCATAGTCGACCATCCAAATCCTTAGTCGGGGACAGCCCTAAACTCAATGTATGTATAACTCACTATAGGCGGTGCGTCGACAGGGTCCATGCAGACGGCAGCTCCGGGGGGACAGCTGACCCCAGGGATGGGGGTGAGGGGCTCACAGATGTTGATGTAGAAGTCTGGAGAGATGCTCTGCTCCACGTCGTCATCTTTAAAAAGACCCAACCAGTGATCCAAATGTAAACAAATGGGTAGCCCCACCGTCAAGGATAAGAAATAAGGATCGAGACATGTTTTCATTCTCAGTCATTGATTGACTGACCTGTAGTGGCGTAGTAGTGACCTGTAGTGGTGTAGTACTGACCTGTAGTGGTGTAGTACTGACCTGTAGTGGTGTAGTACTGACCTGTAGTGGTGTAGTAGCCCATATTGACCTGTAGTGGTGTAGTACTGACCTGTAGTGGTGTAGTACTGACCTGTAGTGGTGTAGTACTGACCTGTAGTGGTGTAGTACTGACCTGTAGTGGCGTAGTACTGACCTGTAGTGGTGTAGTACTGACCTGTAGTGGTGTAGTACTGACCTGTAGTGGTGTAGTAGCCCATATTGACCTGTAGTGGTGTAGTACTGACCTGTAGTGGTGTAGTACTGACCTGTAGTGGCGTAGTAGTGACCTGTAGTGGTGTAGTACTGACCTGTAGTGGCGTAGTAGTGACCTGTAGTGGTGTAGTACTGACCTGTAGTGGTGTAGTACTGACCTGTAGTGGCGTAGTAGTGACCTGTAGTGGTGTAGTACTGACCTGTAGTGGCGTAGTAGTGACCTGTAGTGGTGTAGTACTGACCTGTAGTGGCGTAGTAGTGACCTGTAGTGGTGTAGTACTGACCTGTAGTGGTGTAGTACTGACCTGTAGTGGCGTAGTAGTGACCTGTAGTGGTGTAGTACTGACCTGTAGTGGCGTAGTAGTGACCTGTAGTGGTGTAGTACTGACCTGTAGTGGCGTAGTAGTGACCTGTAGTGGTGTAGTACTGACCTGTAGTGGTGTAGTACTGACCTGTAGTGGTGTAGTACTGACCTGTAGTGGTGTAGTAGCCCATATTGACCTGTAGTGGTGTAGTAGTGACCTGTAGTGGCGTAGTACTGACCTGTAGTGGCGTAGTAGTGACCTGTAGTGGTGTAGTACTGACCTGTAGTGGTGTAGTACTGACCTGTAGTGGTGTAGTACTGACCTGTAGTGGTGTAGTACTGACCTGTAGTGGTGTAGTAGCCCATATTGACCTGTAGTGGTGTAGTAGTGACCTGTAGTAGTGACCTGTAGTGGTGTAGTACTGACCTGTAGTGGTGTAGTACTGACCTGTAGTAGTGACCTGTAGTGGTGTAGTACTGACCTGTAGTGGTGTAGTACTGACCTGTAGTAGTGACCTGTAGAGGTGTAGTAGTGACCTGTAGTGGTGTAGTACTGACCTGTAGAGGTGCAGTACTGACCTGTAGTGGTGTAGTACTGACCTGTAGGTGTAGTAGTGACCTGTAGAGGTGCAGTAGTGACCTGTAGTGGTGCAGTACTGACCTATAGGTGTAGTAGTGACCTGTAGTGGTGTAGTACTGACCTGTAGTGGTGTAGTACTGACCTGTAGTGGTGTAGTAGTGACCTGTAGTGGTGTAGTACTGACCTGTAGTGGTGTAGTAGTGACCTGTAGTGGTGTAGTACTGACCTGTAGTGGTGTAGTACTGACCTGTAGTGGTGTAGTACTGACCTGTAGTGGTGTAGTACTGACCTGTAGGTGTAGTAGTGACCTGTAGTGGTGTAGTACTGACCTGTAGTACTGACCTGTAGTGGTGTAGTACTGACCTGTAGTGGTGTAGTAGTGACCTGTAGTGGTGTAGTACTGACCTGTAGTGGTGTAGTACTGACCTGTAGTACTGACCTGTAGTGGTGTAGTAGTGACCTGTAGTGGTGTAGTAGTGACCTGTAGTGGTGTAGTAGTGACCTGTAGTGGTGTAGTACTGACCTGTAGTGGTGTAGTACTGACCTGTAGTGGTGTAGTAGTGACCTGTAGTGGTTTAGTGGTGTAGTAGTGACCTGTAGTGGTGTAGTGACCTGTAGTGGTGTAGTAGTGACCTGTAGTGGTGTAGTACTGACCTGTAGTGGTGTAGTAGTGACCTGTAGTGGTGTAGTACTGACCTGTAGTGGTGTAGTACTGACCTGTAGTGGTGTAGTGTGGTGTAGTACTGACCTGTAGTGGTGTAGTACTGACCTGTAGTGGTGTAGTAGTGACCTGTAGTGGTGTAGTAGTGACCTGTAGCAGTATAGTACTGACCTGTAGCGGTATAGTACTGACCTGTAGCAGTATAGTACTGACCTGTAGCGGTATAGTACTGACCTGTAGCAGTATAGTAGCCGTTGATGTGGATCAGAGGAGTCAGGTCTATCAGGCTGGAGCCGTTCAGAACAGAACACTTGACCTGGGAGACAGGAACCAAGGTCATCTGTCTCATCAACTGGCCACTACACACCAGGAAGACTTACAAGAAGTCTTACAACACGCCAAGAATACACTTATAAGAGGCCAAGAATACAGACTTACAACACGCCAAGAATACAGACTTATAACAGGCCAAGAATACAGACTTATAACAGGCCAAGAATACAGACTTACAACAGGCCAAGAATACAGACTTACAACACGCCAAGAATACAGACTTACAACGCGCCAATAATACAGACTTATAATCAACATGTACCACCATTTGGCAGGTAGTCTCACATAGCCAGACTTCTCCCCATGTCTGGCAGAACCCATCATCATTGAAACAAGTACAAAATCATCCAGACCCACGGTGCAACAACATGTAGCACCTACATGACCACCACCCATGTGTCCTACCAAATGTCCCACATTACGTCCTGCATAAAACGTCCATGTATGGGTGAGTGAGTGACCACAATCTGCCATGTATGGGTCTGGGGGGCAGTCCTGTGTGCAGTGGGAAAAGTATTTCCTCTCTTGTTTGTATTTCCCAAATCAATCATCTGAGCCGAAAAATGCAACTTGCGTCGGGGGAGAAATGTTTCTTCTTCAAAGTTTTCCACCATGAGAGAGTAGCTTGCTAGCTCCACAACTTGTTGTTGATCCTAGTGATGGACATTTTGGAAACTATTAAAAAAATGTAAATAAAAAAAAAACAAGCGGAATGGGAAGTAGCAAAGGACAGTAGTCAGCTTCTACACACTGTCAACATCCTGTGATCCTGTGGTCCTGTGGGACTATTTGGCAGGTGACATTTCTTTACAAGGATAGGTTCTATTCATAACCTTTATTTACCAGGATATGTTCCGTTTATAACCTTTATTTACCAGGATAGGTTCTCTGAGTGGGGACACTTAGACGGATGATGTCAAAGCATGGTTGGCATTAAATAGTTTACTTCTCAATGACAGTAAAACGGAGGTTATGGTGTTTGGTCCCAGCAATGGGCATGTGTCTCCTCCGGGTGACTTGGGCCCCCTTGGACCTTTTGTGAAGCCAACTGTCCCCAATCTAGGGGTAAAGATCGATTATGACCATAAGTTGGACAAACAGACCAATGCTGTAGTGGGAAAGAGCTTTTTCCAGCTTAGGAGGCTGTCCAAGGTCAAACCTTTTTTATCCCGTAGTGTTTTTGAAACTGTCTCCTTGGGTCCTACTAATCACCCCAAAGTCCCAGAAAATATCCTAAAGTACCCCAAAATACCCCAAAGTATACCCCAAAATACCCCAAAGTATACCCCAAAGTACCAGAAAATACCCCAAAGTACCCTAAAATACCCCAAAATACCCCAAAGTACCCCAAAATACCCAAAAGTATACCCCAAAGTACCAGAAAATACCCCAAAATACCCCAAAGTACCAGAAAATACCCCAAAGTAGCCCAAAATACCCCAAAGTACCAGAAAATACCCCAAAGTACCCTAAAATACTCCAAAATACCCCAAAATACCCTAAAATACCCCAAAGTATACCCAAAGTACCAGAAAATACCCCAAAATACACTAAAATACCCCAAAGTATACCCCAAAGTACCAGAAAATACCCCAAAGTACCCCAAAATACCCCAAAGTATACCCCAAAGTACCAGAAAATACCCTAAAATACGCCAAAGTATACCCCAAAGTACCAGAAAATACCCCAAAGTACCAGAAAATACCCCAAAGTACCCCAAAGTATACCCCAAAGTACCAGAAAATACCCCAAAATACCCTAAAATACCCCAAAGTATACCCCAAAATACCCCAAAGTATACCCCAAAGTACCAGAAAAATACCCCAAAGTACCCCAAAATACCCCAAAGTATACCCCAAAATACCAGAAAATACCCCAAAGTACCCCAAACTATACCCCAAAATACCAGAAAATACCCCAAAGTACCCCAAAATACCCCAAAGTATACCCCAAAATATCCCAAAATACCCCCAAGTGCCTGGAAATATACCACAAAGTACCACAAAATACCTAAAATGAAAAACTAAAATGTGCACATTTTGTGTAATAGTGTGTAATAGTGTAATAGTGTGTAATAGTGTAATAGTGTGTAATAGTGTAATAGTGTGTAATAGTGTGCTAGTGTGTAATAGTGTGCTAGTGTGTAATAGTGTAATGTAATAGTGTAATAGTGTAATAGTGTGCTAGTGTGTAATAGTGTAGTGTGTAATTGTGTAGTGTGTAATTGTGTAATAGTGTAATAGTGTGTAATAGTGTAATAGTGTGTAATAGTGTGTAATAGTGTGCTAGTGTAATAGTGTAAGTGTGTAATAGTGTAATAGTGTAATAGTGTGTAATAGTGTAATAGTGTGCTAGTGTAATAGTGTGTAATAGTGTGTAATTGGCGGACCAATATGTTGGTCCGCCAAAGGGGGGCCTGACAGAAAAAGTTTGAGAAGCACTGCTTTAGGGTATACTTTGGGGTATTTTGGGGTATACTTTGGGGTATTTTGGGGTATTTTAGGGTACTTGACTATTTTGGGGTATACTTTGGGGTACTTTAGGGTATTTTCTGGTACTTTGGGGTATACTTTGGGGTATTTTCTGGTACTTTGGGCTATTTTGGGGTATACTTTGGGGTACTTTGGGGGTATTCTAGGGTACTTTGGGGTATTTTGGGGTATTTTCTGGTATACTTTGCGGTATTTTAGGGTATTTTGGGGTATGTTGGGGTATTTTAGGGTATTTTGGGGTATTTTCTGGTACTTTGGGGTATTTTGGGGTATACTTTGGGGTATTTTGGGGTACTTTGGGGTATTTTGGGGTATACTTTGGGGTATTTTAGGGTATTTTGGGGTATTTTAGGGTATTTTCTGGTACTTTGGGGTGATTAGTAGGACCCGTCTCCTTGACTATTGTAATGCCTTATATGTTGGCGTCAGTCAGGCCTCCCTCTCTCGCTTGCAGTTAGTCCAGAACACCGCTGCTCGTCTGCTAACTGGAACACGTAAGTGAGAGCACATTTCCCCTGTACTGGCTTCCCTCCACTGGCTTGCTGTGTGTTTTAGGATAGATTTTAAGGTTTTACTGTTTGCTTTAAAATTTCTAAATGGCTTGGCACCGGGCTACCTTTTGGGGTACTTTGGGGTATTTTAGGGTACTTGACTATTTTGGGGTATACTTTGGGGTACTTTAGGGTATTTTCTGGTACGTTGGGGTATACTTTGGGGTATTTTCTGGTACTTTGGGCTATTTTGGGGTATACTTTGGGGTACTTTGGGGGTATTTTAGGGTACTTTGGGGGTATTTTGGGGTATTTTCTGGTATACTTTGCGGTATTTTAGGGTATTTTGGGGTATTTTGGGGTATGTTGGGGTATTTTAGGGTACTTTGGGGTATTTTGGGGTATTTTCTGGTACTTTGGGGTATTTTGGGGTATACTTTGGGGTATTTTGGGGTATTTTAGGGTATTTTGGGGTATACTTTGGGGTATTTTAGGGTATTTTGGGGTATACTTTGGGGTATTTTAGGGTATTTTCTGGTACTTTGGGGTGATTAGTAGGACCCGTCTCCTTGACTATTGTAATGCCTTATATGTTGGCGTCAGTCAGGCCTCCCTCTCTCGCTTGCAGTTAGTCCAGAACACCGCTGCTCGTCTGCTAACTGGAACACGTAAGTGAGAGCACATTTCCCCTGTACTGGCTTCCCTCCACTGGCTTGCTGTGTGTTTTAGGATAGATTTTAAGGTTTTACTGTTTGCTTTAAAATTTCTAAATGGCTTGGCACCGGGCTACCTCTCGGACCTGCTGGAACCTTATGTTCCTCCAAGGTCCCTCAGGTCCTCTGATCAGCTCCTCCTGGCTGTTCCCAAGTCCAGGCTGAAGCTTGCAGTGGCAGCCCCAAAGCTCTGGAATGAGCTGCCACTGCATGTTAGGCAGGCCCCCACTCGGCAGGTGTTTAAATCACACCTCAAAACTCATCTATTTGCTTTGGCTTTTGGTTTTTAAACAGTTTGAGAGACCTGCCTTTTTATGTGACATATTGTATTTGTTTTTATTGTGTGCTTTTATCTTTTTATCTTATGTTGTGGGGCTTGTACAGCACTTTGGTCAACTTTGTTGTTTTTAAATGTGCTCTATAAATAAAGTGGATTGGATTGGACTCTTTTTCAGCAACGCCCAGCTTCACACTCACATTCACACCTGTAGCTGCCCAGTACAACCACAGTCTGACACTGTTGATCACTAGGAGCTGTCCAGTACAACCACAGTCCGACACTGTTGACCACTAGGAGCTGCCCAGTACAACCACAGCCTGACACTGTTGACCACTAGGAGCTGCCCAGTACAACCACAGTCTGACACTGTTGACCACTAGGAGCTGCCCAGTACAACCACAGTCTCACACTGTTGACCACTAGGAGCTGCCCAGTACGACCACAGTCTGACACACTGTTGACCACTAGGAGCTGCCCAGTACAACCACAGTCTGACACTGTTGACCACTAGGAGTTAGTTAGACAGGTTTGTCAGTTACTCAGTGCTGGAAATCAGTTACAAGCTGAAATGTTACTGGCCTCACAGATAATTAACATTACCACATACCTACTGTATGTGACAGAAGAAACTGGTTACACACATGTGTGCACTCTCACCCAAATGCATGCACATGCACACGCATGAAGACAGAGACTCACGGGCTGTTGGCAGACCAGGGCTGTGTGCAGGGAGATGTAGTGAGTGCAGGTATCGGCGTTTGAGTCCACTAAGACGGGTTCTGTAGAGCCTGGTCCTGATCTAGAAGACCTACACACACGCACACACACACAGGACATTAGAGTAGATACAGATTACAGTCTCTCGACCCCTTCTCTCTCTATGACCTAATCTATCAATGTTCAAGACCCACTTCTCAATTGATTCCTATGCACTCTCCATCTCTATCTCTTGTCTCTCTCGCTCTCTCACTCTATATTTCTTTGACTCTATTTCTCTCTATATATATCTCTCTCTCACTATATTTCTCTGGCTCTCTCTCCGGGTTGTTGTACACCATCGCCTGCAATTCATTCAAAACAGACAAACCGCTGAGGCCTTAATACCTCTTTTTCTAGATACTGGGTCACATGGGAAATGGAATTCCAAAAGCAGCAGGTGGTTGGCAGCAGTGTCCTTGTTGCCTAGCAACACACGGCTAATGCTCCACGTACATGCAGATGAAGCTGATGATGCTCTTGTGTTTTAGGGTGGGGTTTGCGGGGCAGGCATCTCCTCCCTGATAGGTCAGCGTCAACACCTGATCCAGGTAGGACAACTTCCTGCTCGCCTGACCCCCGCTCACCGCACTGCTGCCGTCCTTAATGCACACACCTAGGACACACACACACACACACACACACAGAAAGACAAACAGACACACACAAACACACAAAAAAAGACAAACAGACACCATTAATATTGGCCCTCCAAAGCGTTCCAGATAATTATTAGATGCTACAGATGAAGCAGGTCTGTCTCCCATTCTACCGTCTGCAATACGTTGATAGGATATAGCCACAGTGCTTCAGAGGATAGGATATAGCCACAGCGCTTCAGAAATAGGTCTCGAAAGTCATAGCACACAATGACCTTTCTCAACCTTTCTCTAGGCTTTTTCTCTAGAAACTGCCCGGTTAAGTTGCGCCATTCCGCTTGTCATCATGAATCTACAAACGTTTTTATTTATCATCTGAAAGCCCACTTTGTTTGCAACTCACAAAGCATTAATAAATTGATCTATTATAAATAGAGCAGCGGAGTAGACTGGCATCATCCTGTCGTTGGCGGAGATAACCATTTATAGGCAGTTTGAGTTTTAATAAAATAATGGAACATAATAGTTTGTCCCTGTACTTGTCTTCAGCAGCAGGCTATTATGAGCAAACAAAATGAAAGCGGAGAACGGAGAAATTTGGCACTACAGATGAATGAAGTTTGGACAATTTATATCAGCAAAGAAGGCTTGGCGGCCCACCTCTGCTAATATGTGTAATATAATCTCTTTGAGAATGTTGCTGGACACGGACAAAGGATCATTATCATCCATGTCTGTCTGACTAATCTGTAGAGCTGTATACTCAGGGACCGAAACTAGAGAGCGCCGCCCGCCATTTGCGGGCAGTTTTTACGTTTGGCGCCTCCCACTTAGAGGACTGACCGCCGTGTGGTGGCCAATCAAATGGTCATGTGAAAACCGAAAATCATGATCCAATTCTGAGCGGAGTTCTCACTCGCTGTCTGAGCACAGACACGCAGCGGCGGCGCATTGCTGCTCCTAAACCTCCCCTACCTGTTTCTGTATGCTGCATGTAAACACAGTCACCGTGACTGATGTTAGTCTAGTCAGAGAGACCTCCGTGAGCTGATGTTAGCTACTGTTACAAAATGACCCAGTCAACTATTCACTTTTAGTTTAATACATGAGGCATTGTGTAACGTTATCCAGCTGGCTAGCTTCTGATAGCTCCTGACATAAACAACTGCAAGTGTCCAGTTACATCGCATGAGGGCTGCAGCGCTGCTGACTAGGGTCCAGGTGCAGGGCAGGAGAATCCTTTCATGCTGAATGTAAGAGTTTAGGGTCCAGCTGTAGCGCCGGAGAATCCTTGCTGGAGCTGGAGGCCACTAGAGTATACACACAGACAGTGGAGCTGTTTGCAGACAGCGAGGTGGCGATGTCTCGCAGATAATACAACTACAAGTATGATTATATAATATATATATTTTATTAAAAAAAAATTATATAAAATAATAATAATTTTTTTTTTATCAAAAAAAAGTTGGCAGGTAAGAAATCTGCTTGGCGGGTAGATTCTTCCCATCTACCTGCCACTGGCCGGTGAGTCAAAAAGTTAATTTCGCTCCCTGTGTATACTGTATGGCGACGGAGAGATACACTTTACATTTTGGTGGGACAATTTCTCAAGTCTTTATCAAACACATTCATGTCTGTTGTATTCTGCGCAAAGCTTCTCCATTTCAGAACGTGCTGCGTCTATTCTATTCTATAAGAGAATCCATAATGCATCAAAGTCTGTGCGACAGATGACAGCTAATCCAGTGGGGGAGTGGTTAGGGGTGGATATAGGAGCTATTGTTCACACCTAGTACCTGACTGCCAAGGTGTTAAGAATGCAGCCACACTTTCTTTTGATAGTCTTTTCTGTTAGTCTCTGCTCTGAGACTAAATGGTTGACCCCCCCCCCCCCCCCCCCCCCCTCTGGAATGCAGTTTTGAATTTAAATCCAAATACGAGCAGGGTCTGCAGAGTGCAGATCAACATGAACAAGCAACATGAACATTCACATGGGGGGGGGGGGGGGGGCAACATATGGCGAGGGGGGGGGGGGGCTACATATGGCGACGGAGAGATACACATTTTGACGGATACAGTTTCTCGAGTCTTTATCACACATTTTTACACAGTCTGTGTGAAAATGGCTTGTTAGCGGAGTAGACTGGCGCAGTGAATCACAGCTAGAGCTGATATGCATGTATGATATGTACAGATAAATTACACAAACAATATTGTATGCCATTTCTTATGCCAAAGTATAAACAAAGTCTCAAGCGAAATCCCGCGTTAAAGGCGAGAAGTGAAGCGTTGGTCTGTGGACTCAGAGAACACGCTCCAAGCTGCACTCGATTGCACAGACTAGAGCGTGTTTTGTGAGAAGACAGACAATATCAACGATTACACAGAAACAGTGCTAGACTTTGTTGGTACTGGTAGAAGAAATAGTCCCCTCGACCACAATTAGAGTTTTCCCAAACCAAAGCCTTGGTGTGACATAGGTGCTGTGTTCACCTGGATGATAGTTCCCTTTCTGTTTCCCCTGCTCAGGTGCCGCCCGCCCCTTCCTGTAGAGCGGCTGATTACCCGATGATGACTACAGCTGAGGGCAATCACTCATTAACACATTGGTTGCCAGCAGGGGGTGCACGATTTATCGCTTGGTTGCCACCACTCTAATCAATGAGAGGACGAGCACATTTGCGAACGCATAAACTATATCTTAAATTATGGCTATGTGTCTAATACACCCGTCGCTTATCAATGACTTGCTTGCAGTCAACATATATGAAACGGATTGTTTTTTCATCAGTACATTTCCGTTTTATACCTTTTTTTTTAATACGAGTATAGTTTTGAAGATTTCTAGTGATTCCAGAAAAATCTGTGAAAATAGCTCTTTACTGGAATACACAAAACACGTAATTTTTCGGCCTATTTATGAATCGTTTTCAAATAAACGCTAGATTATCGATAGTATATGTGTACTTATGCACGCTAAAGAAGCGGGCTGAAAAATCGATTATCTATGCCGTGCCTGGCGCTAACGTTACACACACACTGTACACACACAGGAGACATGTTGTGAACGCTGTGAAAAAAAACTCTGATTAACCCAATACTGGTCAAATAAAGTCCTTACATCAGATCAGATGTTCTGCAAAAAGATTAATCCAATTCCTGATCGCCATTCCAAATATCGATCACGTTTATTGATCCAACGTTATACCTCGAAACACATAATCGACGCTTCTTCCAGTTCCCTCAGTGGATGCAATAGTCTCAGGTTACATGCCTCAGAAGTAAAATGTGGAGCCCCGGAGTTATTTTTTCTGATGCATTCCCATCGACTCCATTCCAATGGGTGCAATACCATCCGGGAGACGATAGGGGGGCGGTATTTGCCCTTTTCGAGCTCAGAGCCAGTCCCAATGATAACGTGAGGCTGGATGGATGAAAAATGAATGGATATCGCTAATAAAAGAAATAACGATTAAATAACGAGATTCTCGTCATTGGCACCCGATGTGTTAAGGGGCGGGTGGATAAAGCCTGAGAGCCTGCGCCAACACAGGGCCTTGTGCCACTCACTACCTTTTGCATATTGGATGTTGTGTGGCCTTATTTCCACTGTTGTGTGGGACTGTGTGTTCCTTAGGTTCACACTGCTACTTAGTAGCTTGATTGTGTCCTTATTACTGGTGTTGCTAACCAGGTAAGGTTGGATTGTGTCTTGTGGCACTCTGTCGATTTGTAATAGCTTTGTTTGTGTTGTGCTGGGTGGTTTCCCAGTTTTCCAACCATGTGGGTTGTGTCCTGTGACACTTTATAACTCGTGTTTGTTTAGTGTTTACCTCTTTACCTAGTGTTGTTTGTCATATTGTGTATCCCTGTTTTGTTCTCCCTTACCGTATCCATGTTGTTTGTGGGTTTCATTCCCCTTTGTATAATAAATATAATTTACTTTTGAAAATGCTTTATTATTTCCTCCTACCGGGACCTGTGCTAAATGCACTCACTGAACGGGTTGGCTTCACAACAACCCGGTTCAGCTACCGTTATAGGTTAAACTCATACGTCTGTAAAACATTTACACCATCATAAACAACACTTATAGACCTTTGTATGCGACACTTGGGTAGACAAATCCGTCTGTGACGCACCTCAGCCTACAACGCCGGGTTTGTGACGTGGATGAGCACAAGGTGGCGCGCTACAGCATACAGAGAACAGTGACGGAGGCAAAGGGGCGGTACAGGGATAAGGTGGAACTTCAGTTTGAACAGGTTGATTACAGAGGTATGTGGCAAGGCCTCAGAACGATGACAGACTACAAAGGCACCCCCCCCATGCTGAACACTGATGTCTCCTTGACAAATGAGCTCAATACTTTATATGCACGCTTTGAGGCTGTAAATTCCAACAGCAGCCTGCAGGGGGCCACTACAATAGAAAGTAGAGCCACTGCCGGGCGGCTGAGTGGCGCAGTGGGTAAGGCGCTCGCCACTAAAGCAGGAGATGCTGGTATCGAGCCCAGCTCTCGGTGTTGCTACCGGCTTGGCCGGTCGTCATACTAACACAATTGGCAGTGTTAGGGGTGGGAAAGCCGGTGGGTGGGGATTGGACGTTGTGGACAGCGACTCCTACAGGTCGGTTGGTGCGCCTGTACAGCAGAATCAGGAAGCAACAGGGGCAGCGTGAGCCTCCCATGCGTGACTCCTCGCCACTGAGAGATTGCGCTGTACAGGTGAAAAGATGCGACCGCTGCCTCCTCGTGTACCGGAGGGGACACGTGATGCAAGGCTTCTATCCTCACTACAGCCGAACAGTGGGAGGCATAGTCTAGCAACGTTCGAGACAGGGGAGGGGAGAATTGAAGGGAGAATTGGCGAGGCGAAATTGGGATGGGAGAAAAATAGAAGGAAAAAAAAAATATATATATATTTTACACATAATAAAATAAGGAGAAAAAGTGGATTAAAAAAAAAAGAAAGTAGAGCCACTGCCGATGGAGACTCAGGGCTAGATCCACAAAGAATGGATTGCACGGTGCTAGTTGCACCCTTACTTACAATTCATTATGAATTGAAAATGGGGGACCCTGATGTAAACAAGACGAAAGTCTTTCTCTGGTCTGCATTCCCTTAACAATTGTGTGTATTGAGCCGTACTGTATTGTACCCATTCTGCAATCTGCGCAGATTGATTGAATGAAAATGTTATGAATGTGTGGGCATATCTGTGTCAAAGTCCCCAGAGTGAATAGAGAGTTCACCACAAGATGTAAACCATTGGTGAGCCTCAAAAACAGGAAGACCAGATTAGATTAGATTAGAGTTTGCAAAAAAAAACATCTAAAAGGCATGTACCGTTCTGGAACAACATCCTATTGACAGATGAGACAAAGATCAACGTGTACCAGAATGATGGGAAGAGAAGAGTATGGAGAAGGAAAGGAACTGCTCATAATCCAAAGCATACCACAGCAACATGGTGGTGGTAGTGTTATGGTGTGGCCATGTATGGCTGCCAATGGAACTGGTTCCCTTGTATTTATTGATGATGTGACTGCTGACTGCAGCAGCAGGATGAATTCTGAAGTGTTTCAGGCAATATTATCTGCTTCACAAAGCATACTGCGAAAGCAACCAAAGAGTTTTTTAAGGCAAAGTGGAATGTTATGCAATGGCAAAGTCAATCACTTGACCTGAATCCAATCGAGCATGCATGTCACTTGCTGAAGACAAAACTGAAGGGAAAATGCCCCAAGAACAAGGAACGGAAGACAGTTGCAGTAGAGGCCTGGCAGAGCATCACCAGGGACGACACCCAGGGTTCCAGGGTTCCAGACTTCATCGACTGCAAAGGATTTGCAACCAAGTATTAAAAGTGACCATTTTATTTATGGATTGTTAGTTTGTCCAATTACTTTTGGTCCCTTAAAAAAGGGGGGTACAATGTACAATGTAGAAATTATTGTAATTCCGACACTGTTCACCTGAATTGGATGTAGATACCCTCAAATTAAAGCTGAAATATGAAAATAACCATAATATATCGACACACATACAATATATATCCACTCCTCCACACACACAATATATAGACACCCCCCCACAGACACACAATATATATCCACCAGCCCCATGAACAATATATATCGTATATCGACACACACACACACAGAATATATATGTCGTCGTCCCCCCACACACACACAATATATATATCCACCCCCATATACACACACAAATTAATATATATCCACTCCCCCCCACACACACACAATATAAACACACACACAATGTAAACACACACAAACACCGCACACACACACATAATCTAAACACACACACACACACACACACCACAATATATAAACACACACAGACAGATGTGCATACCAGTTCCAGGCCTGCAGCCAGCGTTGGTCATCTCTCCACAGATGTTGAGCCGGAACACTCTCTTGTGATCCGTGTCGTGCATGGTGTAGCCCCCCTCCACCGACAGAGCACTCAGGTCAAACAGATGGCCTGCAGGGACGAGAACACACCCAATACTGACATCACACCCTGTGGATTGGTATAGGGTGGATGTGCATAGTGTGTGTGTGTGTGTGTGTGTGTGTGTGTGTGTGTGTGTGTGTGTGTGTGTGTGTGTGTGTGTGTGTGTGTTGGTAGGCATGGCCTCTCAGTTATGTAGGAGAGCAGTTGATCCTGAACTACACCAACGGAGACATCTGCCATAAGATCTACACCAGATCTACTGAGATCTACTTCACCTGTCACCCTGCCATGCAACCTGTGAGCACACATGCACACATGCGCACGCACGTACACACACACACACTGACCTGTAGCAGGGTTAGTATAATATAATATAGTGTCTGACCTGTAGCAGGGTTAGTATAGTATAATATAATATAGTGTCTGACCTGTAGCAGGGTTAGTATAGTATAGTAGTGTCTGACCTGTAGCAGGGTTAGTATAGTATAATATAGTGTCTGACCTGTAGCAGGGTTAGTATAATATAATATAGTGTCTGACCTGTAGCAGGGTTAGTATAGTATAATATAGTGTCTGACCTGTAGCAGGGTTAGTATAGTATAATATAGTGTCTGACCTGTAGCAGGGTTAGTATAGTATAGTATAGTGTCTGACCTGTAGCAGGGTTAGTATAGTATAATATAGTGTCTGACCTGTAGCAGGGTTAGTATAATATAGTGTCTGACCTGTAGCAGGGTTAGTATAGTATAGTAGTGTCCGACCTGTAGCAGGGTTAGTATAGTATAATATAGTGTCTGACCTGTAGCAGGGTTAGTATAATATAATATAGTGTCTGACCTGTAGCAGGGTTAGTATAGTATAGTAGTGTCCGACCTGTAGCAGGGTTAGTATAGTATAGTATAATATAGTGTCCGACCTGTAGCAGGGTTAGTATAGTATAATATAGTGTCTGACCTGTAGCAGGGTTAGTATAGTATAATATAGTGTCTGACCTGTAGCAGGGTTAGTATAGTATAGTAGTGTCCGACCTGTAGCAGAGTTAGTATAGTATAGTATAATATAGTGTCCGACCTGTAGCAGGGTTAGTATAATATAGTGTCCGACCTGTAGCAGGGTTAGTATAATATAGTATCTGACCTGTAGCAGGTTTAGTATAGTATAGTATAATGTCTGACCTGTAGCAGGTTTAGTATAGTATAGTATAATATAGTGTCTGACCTGTAGCAGAGTTAGTATAGTATAATATAGTGTCTGACCTGTAGCAGGGTTAGTATAGTATAATATAGTGTCTGACCTGTAGCAGGTTTAGTATAGTATAATATAGTGTCTGACCTGTAGCAGAGTTAGTATAGTATAATATAGTGTCTGACCTGTAGCAGGGTTAGTATAATATAATATAGTGTCTGACCTGTAGCAGGGTTAGTATAGTATAATATAGTGTCTGACCTGTAGCAGGGTTAGTATAGTATAATAGTGTCTGACCTGTAGCAGAGTTAGTATAGTATAATATAGTGTCTGACCTGTAGCAGGGTTAGTATAGTATAGTATAATATAGTGTCTGACCTGTAGCAGGGTTAGTATAATATAATATAGTGTCTGACCTGTAGCAGGGTTAGTATAGTATAGTATAATATAGTGTCTGACCTGTAGCAGGGTTAGTATAATATAATATAGTGTCTGACCTGTAGCAGGGTTAGTATAGTATAGTATAATATAGTGTCTGACCTGTAGCAGGGTTAGTATAATATAATATAGTGTCTGACCTGTAGCAGGGTTAGTATAGTATAGTATAATATAGTGTCTGACCTGTAGCAGGGTTAGTATAGTATAGTATAATATAGTGTCTGACCTGTAGCAGGGTTAGTATAATAGTGTCTGACCTGTAGCATGGTTAGTATAGTATAATATAGTGTCTGACCTGTAGCAGGGTTAGTATAGTATAGTATAATATAGTGTCTGACCTGTAGCAGGGTTAGTATAGTATAATATAATATAGTGTCTGACCTGTAGCAGGGTTAGTATAGTATAATATAGTGTCTGACCTGTAGCAGGGTTAGTATAGTATAATATAGTGTCTGACCTGTAGCAGGGTTAGTATAGTATAATATAGTGTCTGACCTGTAGCAGGGTTAGTAAAGTATAGTGTCTGACCTGTAGCAGGGTTAGTGACTCTACAGTCATCGTGTTGGCTGCTGTTCAGAGGGCAGGCAGCAGCTGTGGACCACAGGAAGGTATAAACGCACTCCTCCACGGCAGAGATCAGGATAGGCCGCGAGTCCTACACACACACACACACACACACACACACACACACACACACACACACACACACACACACACACACACACACACACACACACACACACACACACACACACACACACACACACACACACACACACACACACACACACACACACACACACACACACACACACACACAGTCAGTACCAGGCTCCTGGTATTGTACATACTGGCTCACACCTAAATGGAATGGAGCCATTATTAATGTTATCATTTGCCCTACAACGAACGCACAATTGGAGGGGGGCTTCCCACTCTCCAAGACATTTACAACAAGCGTTACAGGAGTAAGGCTAAGAGAATAATAAAAGACTTTAGCCACCCAAACAACTGCCTCTTTGAACTGCTGCGGTCAGGCAAGCGATACCGGAGTCTCATGGCAAGCACAGAGAGACTCAGAAGGAGCTTCTATCCCCAGGCCATCAGGATGCTCAATGACAATAACACTATGTAACAAACCATCAAATACACTCACAGCACACACATCCACACGTACACACTCACTTTAAATAAACAACTCACTGTAGCACCCACTTTAGACACTTTAACACACTTTATATTTATTGATAAAGAGATTTGCACTACAACTCATACCTCATTGCACCTCACCCTAAGTTGTACCTCATCCCATTTCTGCATTGTACTGTATATTGTATTGTAACTCAGTTACTTTTTATCTACTCTGCATTGTTGTATATATGTATATTGAACACTTTCGTTGTTTACACTTGTTTACGTACTTGACTTTCTATTTTATAATTATTTTATACTTATCTATTTTTATCTAACACACTCAGGAGCATAACAGAAAGAAGCATTTCATATAAAAGTAGTCTGTATTTCTGTATGACAACTGTAACTGAGGGGTACAATTCCCTGACTGTATTGTTAGATATGATATTTAATACCACTACCTCTTGTACTTTAACTTCTGGCCATCCAGTACATGATATAAGTATGATGAACACTTTCCCACCTGATGAAACGAATCCACACAAATGTACAAATCGAAGGTTTAATATAGCAAAAGGTATATACAACGTTCACTTGTTTACACTTATGATTTGAAATATGCACTTGTATGGCAAATGAGTATTCGTAGGTAAATCAACATTGAATGTCCAATCTCTGGTTACGCAGGGAGTAAGTATACAACCTGGATATTTAGGAAACTATAGCGATGGTACTTAAATGATTATAGCTGGATACACTAAGGGGGGGGGGGGGGTCCCGCTGGTTGTAAGACAGTAGGAGGGGGGGGTTAGAGAAGCCGCTGGCGGTATCCCATCTGGCCGACGGTTTCTTGGGAGAATTCAAAGTCTTGAACACGGTGCCCACAGAACCTCGGTCCGCAGACGAATACAGCTGGACCCTCTGGTGGACGGTAGCTGCCGGTCCACAACGGAGAGACGTGAGGCGACCTCACTGGTGTAGAGCGCCGTCTCACCTGGAGTCCTCTCCGGGGGGTAGTTCCAACACTCCGCAGTGTTGGCCTTTATCCATGGAATAATCAAAGCACCCAAAGCATAATCCAAGCCGTGGAAGGCTCGCCGTCGTCCGGGTAGAGTAATCCAATATACAGGTCCAGTCGCCCTGGCCCGGAGCTCCTCGGATGCAAGCACCACTAGGGGTCTGCCCAGCCTGGTTAAGCGTCCAGATAACATCAGGAACGATGGGGGTACTGATAACTTTAGAACTCTAACCGAACGATGCACCATACATAAATAGACTATTATTAGCTTAATAGAATACGTCCAACTCGACGGTATAGTGCCAAACTATGACTATTCAACTATTAATCTACACGATATCTCAATGCCTATTCTGGGGCCAAGTAGGCCTTACTACACCACACGTGCGTCGTGGGTGAGGCTTCGCGTCTGTCACTCTGTTGGAGGGTAAAGAACTGGACTAAAAAGGAAGTTCTACTTTACTTGCGCCATATATATATGCGCTATGAACAAATAGTACCATTCGTATTTCGCCCGACGTATTCCTACGCGGAACCGGGGCTTGCCACGACATGTTGGGCGGCACGATTGAACTTGGACCTAGGGGGTATGGCAACCTGGCGCCAGGTTCTCGTCCAATGGTAGAATGAAACTATTATGGGCTGTTTAGTAGACTAAAGGGATATTCAGTGCATATTGTACAAGGAATATACAGGGGATATCAAACGATATACAAATACAATTAAATATATATATATAAATAGATATATATATTCGGTTTAATCTGATCCTTCACAACAGCCGCCCCCTAATTAGTCCCACCTAATTAGCTAAGCAGAGACAGATTAACCGCACTGTCTACCACTCAAGGTCCGCTGTAAGGGTCAGTCAACTCACAAAGTCATGGGGTCATGGTCATCATCGATAGTATCTGGGAGTCGGGGCAGTTCTATGAGCCTCGCCACGGGACGTGTGTAAGTGCGCCCTTGGACGAGTACTTCAGCTGCTCGGACCTTGCCATCGGCACCGGTGATCACTTTGCTTACGCGGCCAGCCGGCCACATAGCTCTGGGTAGTGACTGGTCAATAATCATGACGACTGTTCCTTCTGTCAAATTGTCTCTCTCTTTTACCCACTTCTGGCGGGTCTGTAGAGACGGTAGGTAGTGGAGTAGGAAGCTGCTCCAAAACTTGTCAGCTAGTACTTGACTGTACCTCCACATTCTTCGGCCGTTCGCTTCTTCAGGCCTGTACATTGTCTGGGGTAGCGCGGGGTCCAGCCGCCCCATTAGGAGTGTGTTGGGGGTGACTGGGTCGACATCTGCTACATCACTGGAGACGTAACCGAGGGGCTTTGAGTTCAATACTCCCTCGATCTCCGTGAGGACTGTCATTAGGACTTCCTCCGCCACAGTCTGGGCCCCAAGCACGGCGTACAGGGCTGTCTTTATAGAACGTACTTCTCGTTCCCAGGTTCCACCGAAGTGGGGTGCGTTCGGGGGATTAAACTGGAAGTCAATCTGGGATGGAGCGAGGTGGGTCTTAAGTTCTGGGCCCATAGCTTGGAAGCTCTCTCTCAGCTCTCTTTCTCCGCCTTTGAAGTTGGTCCCGTGATCAGACAACAATGTAGACGGTTTTCCTTTCCGTGATGTGAATCTTCGGAAGGCCATAAGGAATGAGTCTGTGCTCATGGTCGGAAGGAGCTCGATATGTATCGCTCTGGTGGTCATGCATTTGAATACAATACCCCACCGCTTCTCGGTGCCTCTTCCTCTCTTTATATACAACGGGCCAAAGCAGTCCATGCCTGTGGAGTGGAATGGCTTGTCGCCGATTCGGAGGCGACAGGGGGGTAAGTCAGCCATCCGTGGTATGCTGGGCTGCGCGCGCCACTTACGGCAGTCTAGACAGGTTCGCTGGAAGCGCCGTACTGCTTCTCTGCCTTGCAGTATCCAATAACGACGTCTGATCTCCGCGAAGACTCTCTCTGCTCCTGCGTGGTGTACATCCTCGTCGTATTTCTTTATGATCAGCTCTGTGACCTTGTGTCGGCTGTTCAAGACGATCGGGTACTTAATATCATCCGGTAGATCGGGGGCTCTCCGCAGGCGACCGCCCACTCTGATGAGATTATGGGCGTCACTCTCTGGTGCCAGGTGAATCAGTCTGCTGTCTGATGGGACGGGGTTTCCTCCCTGTAGACAGTCTAGCTCATCGGGGAACGAGTCTCTCTGGGCTCGTTGTAGTAGAAGAAGTTCTGCTTCTTTGTAGTCAGCTGCTGACATGTCAGTGGTGGACTGAATCTCTGGGTGGTGCCGCAGGAATGTTCTTTGCTGCGCACTCGCTAGGGTAATGCAGTCATCTATGTTGGGGTCTGTGGAGGCGACTGTGCTCAGTCCACAGAACATAGGTTTCTTGTTCTCAGCCTCCTCGTTACTTGCTTCCCGTGGGGTGGGCGTAGGCCACTCTCCTTCCGGGAGCTTGAGGAATTCTGGTCCGTCACTGTAGATGTTGCGACGGGTTAGGTCATCCAGAGACATTCCCCGGGTGATGACGTCAGCTGGGTTGTGTTTGGTGTCCACATACCGCCAGCTCGCTGCTTCTGTTAACTCTTGAATCTCGGTGACTCTGACTCCCACGAAGACTTTGTATCTGCATGAATCAGACTTGATCCATGTGAGTACTGTCGTGGAATCTGACCACAAGATTGTTCTGTGCACCGGAATGGTGAGTTCACGTTGGATTAACGTGGCTAGATGCGCTCCTGCTAGGGCTGCGCAGAGCTCTAGACGTGGGATAGATTGTTGCTTACGTGGGGCTATTCTTGAGCGGGCCAGGATGAAAGCAGTGTGTATCTTTCCTCCCTTCTCTTGGGCACGCAAGTAGGCCACCGATCCGTAGGCTACTTCGGAGGCGTCGCTGAAGACGTGTAGATCAATCTCGCATGTCTCTGGCCTCACTGTGGATGGGAAGTAGCTGCGGCGTATATTGACGCCTGGGAGTGAGCGGAGTTCCGTCTCCCACTCTCTCCATGTTGAGGCAAGGTGTGCGGGTATTGGGTCGTCCCAGCCCTGGTCCTTGTCCCATAGTGCTCGTACAATCATCTTTGCCCTGGTGGTGTAAGGTAGAATACATCCCAACGGGTCATATTGTCTGGCGAGTGTTCTGTACACACTCCGTCTGGTGGTCGGTATCGCCGTCGACCGTCCCTGCTCTGGAGCCAAGGGTTTGTGTCTATAGTGGAGCGAGTCTGTTTTGAAGCGCCAGACTAGTCCTAGTGTCATTTCTTGGGCTTCTCCTGGGATGGTCGCCATCCAGGTCTCGCTGCTGGCAGCCTTGTCCGCGGGGGAGAGGCTGCGCAATACGTGCGGGTCACTGCTGGCCCACTGCCTGAGATCAAAGCCGCCTTTGATCAGGGAGGCGCGTAACTTGATTAGGAGAGCCTCGGCTTCTTCTTGAGTCGAAACGCTTTGTAAACAGTTGTCCACGTAGAAACTGTTCTTCACACTGTGTTGGACCTCTTCATCTGCTGTTGGGTCCTCTGTGACGTGTTTCTGTAGTGCAAATGTAGCACAGCACGGGCTGCATGTGGTTCCGAAGGGGAGTACTTCCCACTGGTAGATGGCTGGGTTCTCATCTCCGATCCTCTCTCTCCATAGGAACCGCAGCAGGGGCTTGTCCTCCTCTACTAGTCTCACCTGCAAGAACATCCCTTTGATATCCCCGCTGATAGCCACCTTGTCCTGGCGGAAGCGCAGTAGCACGCCTAGTAGGGAGGGGCCGAGTGTGGGGCCGGGCAAGAGCTCTTTATTCAGATTTTGGGATCCGATCTGGTAGCTGCAGTTAAACACAATGCGATCCTTGCCGTTGTGATGGACCTTGTGATGCGGCACGTACCATGATTCGGTCGTCTGATCGGCCTTTTTAATGTCAATCTTTGTTACGTGTCCCGCTGTGATTAGCTTCTCAATCTCAGCGCGGTACACACTCTCTTGAGCGGGGTCTTTGGCTAGGCGCCGCTCCGTGTTCAATAGATAGCGCTCCGTGGCGTCTTTCTTTGCGTGAAAGGTGGGCATTCCCTCTCGCCTCAGGAGTGGAGTTGCGTATCTCATCACTCCGCCGACTGTGACTCTCTTTGTCCCCTGCTCGAGTAGGTTGATGGCGTAAATGTCTTCTTTAGAACGAATATCTTTCTTTTCGTTCTTAAAGGGCATTGTCTCTAGTGTCCATAGCCTCTCGACATGCTGCAGGAGAGTGGTGTCTTCTTCTGTCGTTCTGGAGTGGAGGCAGCTAGTGGCTGCTGTTCGGTTGAGAGATTTAGCGAGGGGGCCTTGTAGGGTCCACCCTAGGCGGGTCTCGACTGCTGCAGGACAGCCTCAGGGTCCTGTATGGACCCGGTCAATCGGGACTATGAGTTCTGCATGGTCGGAGCCTATCAGCAGGGTCGGGGTAGCGCCGTCTATGAGCGGGATAGGTAATTGGCGCAGGTGCACATATTTATCCATCAACTTGGTGACAGGGTAGGTGTACTGCGATAGTCCTATTTCTTGGCTGGTGAAAGCATTTGTAATCTTGTACCGTCGCTCTGGCTGCCCGTTTGCTGCGATAGTGAAGGAGACATTCTCGCCCTTTATCGTCTTTAAATCTCTTCTTATCGTCCGAATCGTCATTTCGTTCTTGCTCCCCCGCAGTCCCAGCTGGGCCGCAGCGGACGCGAGCAGAAGGGTCTTCTCTGACCCGTCGTCAAGGACGGCGTAAGTGTCCATGACTTTATCTTGGTAGCTCAATGTCACACGGACTACCTTTAGGAGCACTTGGGCGCCACTGCTGCTGGCGGGGTCAATGTACATGACACTTGCCTTGGTGCCGGTGGAGGTCGTCTTGCGTTACTTTCGTGTAGTATATCTAGATGGGCTCCATCGCACCGGCTGCACCTTTTCTTTAGGCGGCATTCGGCTGCCATGTGTGGCCGCGCACATCGATAACAGCGCCTGTTGGACTTTATCCATTGACTCACTTCTTCTGCATTCATCCTTGTGAATAGGTCACATTGTGACAGCCAGTGTTCTTTCTCACAGTAGGGACACGCTATCTTCCACTTCTCTTTTCTCGAGGGGGTGCTGTGACTCTTGCTGCTCGGTACTGACTCTGATTGGTGCATGACAGTCACCGATCTTCTTCCATAATTTATTCTCCTGGGTCCCTCTCTGGAGCTTGGCGTGCTCCGCCCGAATGTATCCAGTCGTAAGCTGCTGACTTCTCTCGCCAGGAAGTCGGCTAGATCAAGGAGGGATGGCTCGGGGCCGTTGGGATCCCGGTAGTCTCTCTGCCGCCTAAAGCGCTCCTGTCTTGCGGGTGGCAGCTTCTCCAAAATCCTCTCGACGTTAGAGTTGGCGTATAGCTCATGCATGCCCTTCTCCCGTTGCGCTCCCAGCATCCCTACCAGGGACTGCACTTTGATTGACAGGTCGTCTAGTGAGCGATTGTCTGTGGCTGGGGGTAGGAGATCAATATGCCTTATCTCTTGGATTACGTAATCCCATATACGTCCATATCTCTGGTCCAGCGCCGCTAGGGCCGCTGTGTATGGTGTCGAAGAGGTGGCATAGGCTAGCGCTATATTGTGCGCTCGCGGTACTTTCAGGTGCTTCAGTAATATTGCATACTTGTGGCGTTCATCAGCGACATCCACCATCATTGTCTCTAAGCACATCCGGAGCTCCGTGTACTGTGCTCGACTCTCATAGGCGAAGTCTGGGAATGACGGCGTGGCAATGTATGACGCCGTGGATGGCTGATACATCGGCGAGCGTTGGGGGAGAGACCTCCTGGGCGAGTCCCCTCTTGCGCCTCGCTGTGGGCTGGTACTGACAGGGTACCATGGCCCGCTGGTCCAGGTGCTATTCCTCGGGGCTGGTCGTGCGTCGTGCTCACCCGCGAATAGAGTCGGGGGTCTGTAGCGCAGCGCCGCGGGGGTATAGCCTGGACTGTACTGGACCTCCTGGTCCGGTGGAGTACTGTGCTGTCGTCGGGCTTGGTTCTCCTCCTCTCCCTCTTCTTCCTCTATCAGATCTTCCAGATCCTGTAATCGTTTATTTAGCTTCTCCGCAGTGTATGCCGCTCCTTCCTTGTAGCTGGGTCTCGCTTGGACCGGTCTGGGAAGGGGGTCTGCGGGGGGTCTAGGCTCGGTCTGTTGGTCAAGTTCAGGGTCGCTTGCTCGTTGAGGAGACGCTGCCCTTGACTGTTGTCTCGACGAGTTCCTTGAACCCCTGGCGGAGGGAGAGGGTGTTGCCTTGCGGATCAGCTGCTCCATTAGCTGCGCTTGTAACTTGTCGCGCTCGACTTCGCGCTTGGTGAGAACTGCTTCTCTTTGGGCACCGGCAGCGGCGCGCTGGGCGTCGGCCCGGTCTCTTGCCATATTCTCTTCTGTCTGAAGGCGTCTCATCTCCAGGCGTGTGCGCTCTTCTTCGCTCCGTTGTTGCGCTTGGAGTTGTTCGCGCTCGCTAAGCGCCTGTGCTTGGAGACGGTCTCTTTCAATGGTAAAATGTTCGCGCTTGGAGTCGATCGCGTTCGGTAGAGGCTGTCAGGCTGACGAGGAACGCCTGTTGTAGCATCCTCTCCGCTTCGCTGGGGGAAGGCGGTTGTGGAGGTGAGCCGCTCCTGGGGGTACTCGTTGGGGAGTCCTGGAGCTCTATTTCCTCGGCGCTCTCCTCCTCTTCTTCCGTGCAGAGTTCTCTCTCTGTAGGGTTGTCTTCCTCCCGGGGCTGGTCGGGGACTACTTCTTGGGTAGTGGCGGGGGGTAAAGGCATGTCCGCTCCCTCCTGGTCCCCACCGTGAGCTTGGTCAGTTACATTAGGACCTACTAGGGCCTCTGTGGTCGGGGAAACCTGCTCGTTAAGGTCAGACATAATTTTACTTTCTACTTTTACCGCGTTTACCGTTTGTCGAAGGCTAGGTAGTTGACTGACAGTGTAAGCCTCTAAGTACTGAGGTGTCTGTCGTCTGCGCCGCGGGCGTTCTAGGTTAGGAGGACCGTTTCGTGGAGTGTTCATCATAGGCCATTTCAATATTAATAACACTATATTAATATTACACTAGTTACCCTCCGGCTCGAAGGACCAATTGTAACTGAGGGGTACAATTCCCTGACTGTATTGTTAGATATGATATTTAATACCACTACCTCTTGTACTTTAACTTCTGGCCATCCAGTACATGATATAAGTATGATGAACACTTTCCCACCTGATGAAACGAATCCACACAAATGTACAAATCGAAGGTTTAATATAGCAAAAGGTATATACAACGTTCACTTGTTTACACTTATGATTTGAAATATGCACTTGTATGGCAAATGAGTATTCGTAGGTAAATCAACATTGAATGTCCAATCTCTGGTTACGCAGGGAGTAAGTATACAACCTGGATATTTAGGAAACTATAGCGATGGTACTTAAATGATTATAGCTGGATACACTAAGGGGGGGGGGGGGTCCCGCTGGTTGTAAGACAGTAGGAGGGGGGGGTTAGAGAAGCCGCTGGCGGTATCCCATCTGGCCGACGGTTTCTTGGGAGAATTCAAAGTCTTGAACACGGTGCCCACAGAACCTCGGTCCGCAGACGAATACAGCTGGACCCTCTGGTGGACGGTAGCTGCCGGTCCACAACGGAGAGACGTGAGGCGACCTCACTGGTGTAGAGCGCCGTCTCACCTGGAGTCCTCTCCGGGGGTAGTTCCAACACTCCGCAGTGTTGGCCTTTATCCATGGAATAATCAAAGCACCCAAAGCATAATCCAAGCCGTGGAAGGCTCGCCGTCGTCCGGGTAGAGTAATCCAATATACAGGTCCAGTCGCCCTGGCCCGGAGCTCCTCGGATGCAAGCACCACTAGGGGTCTGCCCAGCCTGGTTAAGCGTCCAGATAACGTCAGGAACGATGGGGGTACTGATAACTTTAGAACTCTAACCGAACGATGCACCATACATAAATAGACTATTATTAGCTTAATAGAATACGTCCAACTCGACGGTATAGTGCCAAACTATGACTATTCAACTATTAATCTACACGATATCTCAATGCCTATTCTGGGGCCAAGTAGGCCTTAATACACCACACGTGCGTCGTGGGTGAGGCTTCGCGTCTGTCACTCTGTTGGAGGGTAAAGAACTGGACTAAAAAGGAAGTTCTACTTTACTTGCGCCATATATATATGCGCTATGAACAAATAGTACCATTCGTATTTCGCCCGACGTATTCCTACGCGGAACCGGGGCTTGCCACGACATGTTGGGCGGCACGATTGAACTTGGACCTAGGGGGTATGGCAACCTGGCGCCAGGTTCTCGTCCAATGGTAGAATGAAACTATTATGGGCTGTTTAGTAGACTAAAGGGATATTCAGTGCATATTGTACAAGGAATATACAGGGGATATCAAACGATATACAAATACAATTAAATATATATATATAAATAGATATATATATTCGGTTTAATCTGATCCTTCACAACAACAACTAATAAAGAAACTTGAACCTGTGAGATGGCTGTTCTGCTGCTGGCTGTGTGCTACTGTTAAACATCTTGCAGCAAAAGATACTTTGAATCCATCATTCACACACTTGGAACTCATCGAAAAGGTTCTGATTGAAGAGGACAGCCATACTAATGGAGTAAATGAAAGTTGGTGAATGGCAGGGGGGAAAAAGGGAACTGTCCTTCTGCCCGTTTAACCCTGACATTTAGTTTGACACTGGTGAATACTTATTACGCTCCTTTGACCGAGCACTTGGATGACTCTACTGAGTTCCCACTCCTAACATCCAAGCCTCTACTTCCATGAACAAGAGAGCTCGTAGGGACCTTATGCCTGGGAAAACATTGTGTCCTCTCCGGTCCTATTCCATCTTTAAGACATGGCTCAGAGCATTTTAGTCGCCTTTTCAGCCTGCATTGCTGGTTGCAGACTTTTTGTACTGTCCACAGTCCATAGCTTCATAATAACTTTGACACGTTTTGGAATAGAGTGAACCTGTACAAAGTGGATGTGGTTCACCCAAATTATCTGGGGGCTAAGCAACCAACATTAAATTGTATAAACTCCTGTATGAATGCCTCTCTGGCCTGACAGCTGCCCACATAAGTAAGTAGTTCAAATCATCTCCATTTTGTTTTTAGTCCCCTTTGTATATCTATATTGTGTCTGCTCATAGTTCCAATCCTGTCGCTATTATTCCTGTTCGAATCACTACCAGGGGTCCCCCGTTTATAATTTAGGTCGTACTGCCGTTACTCCAAACTTAGTTATAATACCAATGCAGCCTCCTGTTATTAATTTTGACAGCACTTCAGAGTCTCTAATAACTCTATTGATAGGATAGCAAAGTTACTATTATCTCAGTACTCAAATGTTGAGTTAATTGTTCTAGGTGATTTTAATATTGATTGGCTTAGTAATGATTCAAACCATCTTAGAGAGATTAGTAGTAGCCTTGGCTTATCTCAGTTGGTTACTGAACCCAAATCTAAAAGTTATTCTAGGTCAAGTATAATTTACTTAATTATTTCTAATAAGACTGATAAGATAATTGCTTGTGGTGCCTTTGAATTAGGAGTCAGTGATCACTGTCCTATAGCCTGTATTAGAAACTCTCGATTAGAGAAATCAGAGTCTCGCACTATTACCAAAAGGAATATGAAAAACCTTAGTAATCAGGCATTTTTAACTGACCTATACCATAGTGTCATCCACTACACTAAAAAATTCCTTATGTCTAAGTAGCACTCAACTTTTTCTCAAAGACCTTTCACGTTATAAAAGGCTTAGAATAATTTTTTTTGTAATCCCTTGGTTCACACCTGAATTATCTGCCTTGCTTAAGGAGATAAATAGAGACTGGTCACTTGGCAGACGCTCTGGTGATCAATCACACCGGGCAACAATTAGACGGATCAGAAATAAATGTACAGCATCTGTGAGAACGGCTAAAGTTGATTATTAGTAACCAGCTCCTACTCAGGCGGCAAATCTAAATAAGACCAGAACCCCAATTTCCCTGCCTGCAGAGATTATAAATGGTGACTCCTTGATCTCAGAACAAAAAGAGGTATGTTTAGCCATCAACAAACATGTTATCAAAGCTGGTAATCTATTTGAGAATAGTCATGTAGGGCCACCTCGTGGACAGGATCATGATCAAAACTGTGGAGCATATTATGCACTTTGTAAATGCTGGCCACCTAAAATAATTAAATACAAAATGATGCAGGGTCCCCATCTGGTGGACGGCAGCCCTGTGCTTATGCAGATGACACGGTTCACGTCAAAGCTGAATTTTCGTTCGACGGTACAGGCTCGTGCACTCCTGCTAGATGTACGATAATTATCGTATTTGTACGATAAAAGTGGCTCGCTCATTACAGGCACAGAAACAGCCCGTTAAAGAACAGGAGTGAAACGGAGGAGTAATAGAGGCTGCCAAAATGCACGATCTGAGATGAAACATCAAAGGGGGGACATCAAAGACCTAACGTTACGACCCTCACCACTTTGTCCCCGTCACACTGGAAGCGGATGACGGTGCTCTTCCTGCGGAGCTTGTCGGGACAGAGATGTCCATTGGTGTACTTCAGCTGCAGGATGCCCCTGTCGGCGCTGGGACCCGCCTCGGCCTCCCCGAGACTCACATACTCCTGGCCCTCCTTCAGGCACACCGCTGCACTTGACGAACAGTTCCATGAACCTATCACAAGACAGAATGAGGAGGAACAGAGATGTGGGTTTATAATGACAGATATACCATACGCGCGCACGCACACAGACACACACACACACACACACACACAGATACAGACAGACAGACACACACACAGATACAGACAGACAGACAGACACACACAGATACAGACAGACAGACAGACACACACCTTCGTCAGGCACCAGAGACTTGCAGATGTTTATGTAGAAGCGATTCTGCGTGTCGCTTGTAGAGGGCACCACCACCCAGTTCCTACTGTCCATGGCCAGGGATGACAGGTCATAGGAGTGACCCTGACCATCACTATGGAGAGAGAGAGAGAGAGAGAGAGAGAGAGAGAGAGAGAGAGAGAGAGAGAGAGAGAGAGACACACACACACACAGAAAGAGTTAGACAGATAGAGAGGGAGAGAGAGACACAGAAAGAGAGAGAGAGAGAGAGAGAGAGAGAGAGAGAGAGAGAGAGAGAGAGAGAGAGAGAGAGAGAGAGAGAGAGACACACAGAAAGAGTTAGACAGATAGAGAGGGAGAGAGATAGAGAGAGAGAGAGAGAGAGAGAGAGAGAGAGAGAGAGAGAGAGAGAGAGAGAGAGAGAGAGAGAGAGAGAGAGAGAGAGAGAGAGAGAGTCAAGTCAGTTTTATTTATTTACAGAGAGAGAAACAGAGAGAGATAAACACACAAAGACAGACAGACATCTTCAGGGTTCCCACTCTTTTTGAGAAATCATTTTCCAGGAGCTTTTCTTGACAATCCAGGACAGCACTTGCTCACAAACGGTCATATAATTTACCAGTAGGCCTAGTGACACATTTAACCCCAATTTTATTTCAAATGTTTTAACGATGCAGGGTTCATGATGTAGTGCCTCACGTTCATCACAGGTGAACGCTACCCATCGCTGCTACCTGTCATTACGGTCAGGATTTTTACAGCACTTAAGAAATAAGGAGAATAAGCATGAGCTTGTCAAATACCATGGCGGCCAAAACAAAAAGAGCGTGAGCCACAGACCGGGTGGCGCGGCTACAATCCTACCAACAGTTGAGTTTCAAACAAAATACACATCTAGGTTTACACAGGCGATCTGAGGACAGGTGCTAAAATAAAATACAACATTTCCAGGACAACATCGTAACCCCTCTCCCCCCGAAGATATTTGGTTATTTTCATGAATTTTCCAGGTTTCCCATGATTGGAAATCTAGTCTCTGAATTTCCATGTTTTCCAGGAAGAGTGGGAAATCTGATTTTAGTTAGATACAAATGAAATAAAAAACATATTTTTATCATAATGCGTTTTCAAGTTTCTAGAATACATTCTGAAATGTCTCCTGGATCTGTGTCATGCTAACAGCTTCAAATACCTGCTACGGAAAATCACAAATTCATCTTTTATTAACCTGTAAGCTCTATAATTTATATTCTAATTTGTTTCATTACGATTTACTCAAGCATAGTAACAGACACAATATTTCGGACACTGGGAATACATTCCCTGAGGTCCATAGATGTTCCTAGATACCGAGAACATGCTAATTGACCTTGTAGAAGTGGAGCAATCTTCCATTTACTTGGGCATGTACTTTTATGTGGATTTTCTGAAAATAGGGCTAGGGCTTAACAGCTTAAATTTGAACTGAGGAAAGGAGGAGTCAAGAGAAGAGGGGGAGAGGGAGGAGAATAGGGAGGAGAACGAGGAGAAGGAAAGGAAGAGAATGGGGGGAGGAGGCGGAGGAGGAAAAGAGTCTGGTCTGGGCAGCTTTCTTACTTGTAGGAGCAGCTGATGGTCTTGATGGGGATGCAGGCCAGAGCTGTACGCCAGGAAAACATGTAGGTACAGTCTGGAGTCTCCTTAATGAACTCTGGAGCCCCCTGAAGGTAGGAAATTGCATTACACTCAATACACAGGTTCAAATGATTGATTGATTGATTGAAAACTTTATTAACAGATTGCAGAATGGGTACAGTACAGTACAGCTAAATACATACAATTGTTAAGGGGATGCAGACCAGAGAAAGACTTTCGTCTTGTTTACATCAGGGTCCCCCATTTTCAATTAATCATAACATTATGACATACACGACATACAGATAGACAGTACTGCTACATCTATACATTTATGACATACCAGATTTGCAAATACAGTACTGTTTGTGATACACAGAAAAGTGTGTGCGTGCGTGTGCATGTGTGCTCACAGGTTGCATGTCAGGGTGACAGGTGAAGTAGATCTCAGTAGATCTGGTGTAGATCTTATGGCAGATGTCTCCGTTGGTGTAGTTCAGGATCAACTGCTCTCCTACATAACTGAGAGTCTGAGAGGCCATGCCTACCAACACACACACACACACACACACACACACACACACACACACACACACACACACACACACACACACACACACACACACACACACACACACAGTAAGGTAGATAGACAGAGACAGAGACAAAGGTAGATAGACAGAGACAGACAAATTGGCAGACAGACAGACAAACAAGTAGACAGACAGACAGGTTAAAAAATAAATAGGACATGTTGATTTATTATAAACCCACATTCATGCTGTTATGCTGTTTTCTGCCGATTCAATGTATTACTTTAACAACATCCAAGGTCGGTAACACTGTACTGCACAGATGATAGTATTGCATAGTCATACTTCTCCACACCGGGCTGGAGACAGGCAACATGGAAGAACACAAGATGGCAAGATACAACGTCAGGAGAGCAGTAAAAGAGGCAAAACGGCGTTACAGGGATAAAGTTGAACTTCAGTTCGAACAGGCTGACTCTAGAGGCATGTGGCAGGGCCTCAGAACAATGACAGGTTACAAAGGCACCTCCCTCAAACTGAACAATGACATCTCCTTAGCAAATGATCTCAATTCCTTCTATGCGAGGTTTGAGGCTGTGAATAAAAACACCAGCCTACAAACCACGGCAATGGGGGGGGGGGGGGGGGGGGTCTGCTGATGGAGACTCAGTGTTCAGGGTAACAGAGCATGAGGTGAGACGGATCTTTAAAAAAGTGAATATCAGGAAGGCAGCAGGACCGGACGGCATCCCCGGCCGCGTCCTAAAAGTCTGTGCCGACCAACTGGCCCCGGTATTCACTGACATCTTCAACCTGTCCTTGGAACAGGCTGTCATCCCCACCTGTCTGAAGAAGTCCACGATCATCCCTGTACCCAAAAAATCTACGCCCGCTTGCCTCAACGACTACCGCCCTGTAGCCCTCACCTCCATAGCCATGAAGTGCTTTGAGAAGCTAGTGAAGGGCTACATCTGTTCCTCCCTCCCCATCAACCTGGACCCTCTGCAATTTGCATATCGCCCCAACAGGTCCACGGAGGACGCCATAGCCCATGTGCTGCACACAGCAGCATCACACCTGGACAAGAGGCAGGGGAACTATGTGAGAATGCTGTTCATCGACTACAGCTCAGCATTCAATACCATAGTCCCCTCCAAACTCATAGCCAAGCTCAGGGACCTGGGCTTGAACTATGACCTCTGCCAGTGGGTCTTGGACTTCCTGACGGGCAGACCCCAGGTGGTAAGAGCAGGCAACTGCACCTCCTCATCCATCACGCTCAACATAGGGGCCCCCCAGGGCTGTGTTCTGAGCCCCCTCCTCTACTCCCTGTACACACATGACTGCGTAGCACAGCGGAACAACAACACCATCATCAAATTTGCTGATGACACAGTAGTGGTGGGCCTGATCTCTGCCAACGACGAAAGGGCCTACCTGGAAGAGGTAGAGAACCTGTCACAGTGGTGTCAGGAGAACTGCCTCTCCCTGAACGTCAGCAAAACAAAAGAGATGATTGTGGACTTCAGGAGGTCGGGGGTCAAGGACTACAGCCCCCTCAGCATCGACGGGGCACCGGTTGAGAGAGTGAACAGTTTCAAGTACCTCGGAGCCCACATATCCGAGGATTTGACATGGACCACACACATTGACAGTGTTGTGAAGAAGGCACGACAACGCCTCTACTTCCTCAGGCGCCTAAGGAAGTTCCAAGTCAGTCAGAAGATCCTTAGGAACTTCTACTCATGTACAATAGAGAGCATCCTGACTGGCAACATCACCTCCTGGTTTGGGAATAGCACTGCACAAGACCGTAGCAGACTACAAAGAGTGACACGTTCAGCCGAACGCACAATTGGAGGGGGGCTTCCCACCCTCCAGAACATTTACAACAAGCGGTGCAAGGGGAAGGCTAAGAGAATTATTAAGGACTCGAGCCACCCGAACAACTGCCTCTTTGAACTGCTGCGGTCAGGCAAGCGATACCGGAGTCTTAAGGCGAGCACAGAAAGACTCAGAAGAAGCTTCTATCCCCAGGCCATCAGGCTGCTAAACGAACAATAAACACTATGCAACAACCATCAAATGCACACAGCACACACACCCACACGCACACACTCACTTAAACAAACACACTGCAGCACCCACTCTCCACACTTTAGATCACACAAACACACTTTATATTTATTGATAAAGGATTTGCACTACAACTCGTACACCTACTGTAAATTGTACTTAAATTGCACCTCATCCTATTTCTGCCTTGCACTATATAGTATTGTATATTAGTACACTACACAGTATTGTATATTATATGGTAACTCAGTTACGTCTACTCTGCATCGAACATTGTACATATGTCTATACTGAACACTGTGACCTCATTTTTTTTTACTTCTAATTTACATGCTATACTATGTTATTTTATTTCACTTATCTTGTCTTGCACAGTCTCTGGAGCGTAACAGTAAGAAGCATTTTGTATAAAAGTATTCTGTACTTCTGTATGACAACTATTAAAGAAACTTGAAACTTAAACAAACAACACACTGCAGCACCCACTCTCCACACTTTAGATCACACAAACACACTTTATATTTATTGATAAAGGATTTGCACTACAACTCGTACACCTACTGTAAATTGTACCTAAATTGCACCTCATCCTATTTCTGCCTTGCACTATATAGTATTGTATATTAGTACACTACACAGTATTGTATATTATATGGTAACTCAGTTACGTCTACTCTGCATCGAACATTGTACATATGTCTATACTGAACACTGTGACCTCATTTTTTTTTACTTCTTTTTTTTTTTTTTTTTTCTTTATTGGTCTTTTTCCCCCTCCATTTTCCTCCGATTTTCTCCCATCCCAATGTTAGTCGTATGCCAATTCCCAGTCCCTTCCTGGTCGCTGCGCACTTACCCCCCACAGTCAGATCATCTGGGAGAGTGGAGGCTACCACGTGCTTCCTCCGACACACGTCCAGCCAATCACCGCTTCTTTTCACCTGGCAGCGCGGATTCTCATTGAGAGGGCGTAGCGTGTGGGAGGACCACACTATCCCCCTCACGTCCAATCCGCGCTTAGCAGGCGCCCCGACCGAACTGTAGGAGTCGCTGTTTACAACGACCCGGACCCACCCCGCCAGCTTCTCCCACCCTCTGATACAGCCAATTGTATCAGTGCAGACGGCCAGCCAAGCTGGTGACAACCCCGGAGCTGTGAGCTGGATTCGAACAGGCAAATCCAGCTCAGCTCCGGGGCTGGTGACGAACGCAATCTCCGCTCGGCCACCTAACCGCCGGTCATTTTTTTTTACTTCTAATTTACATGCTATACTATGTTATTTTATTTCATACTTATCTTGTCTTGCACAGTCTCTGGAGCATAACAGTAAGAAGCATTTTGTATAAAAGTATTCTGTACTTCTGTATGACAACTATTAAAGAAACTTGAAACACTATGTTAGTGCTGTGCCAGGTCTGGCTGAACCTATTATCATTCCACTATTGGGGGGGGGGGGGGATGCTCTGGCTTGTTTGTATTTCTTTAAACCAAATCACAATCATCCTGGAAGGCACTAAGCCCCGGATGCAGTGACGGTGCCCTTGCAAATCTACTTGGGTCGTATATAGCGGAAGGGAAGGAGAATTCTAACTGAAATAGTCAGCCAATGGCACGATTATCCCCAGTCTAGATCAGTGGTTCTCAAACTACGGGTCGCGACCCAAAGTGGTAGGTGACTGACAGTGCGTATTAGCAAGAAAATAACATTTAAAAAATCAATACAGTAATTATTATTATTTTTTAAAATAATGCTCTGGCAACATATTTTGGCTAAATATGCCTCGTTTTATAAATGTATATTGATAACATAGTGCTGTAATACAATTTTCTAATAAATATGCATGATCAAGTTCAACAACGTGTGCTTTTATTTAGATATTCCTTAATTCCACGTTGAAATTACACAATACATTAAGTGTGGGGTCGCCAAAAAATTCCTAAATAAAATGGGGTCGGGTACAAAAAAGTTTTAGAACCCCTGGTCTAGATCCTGTGAGTTAGACAGAGAGGAGGAGGGCTCTTCCAAATGCTCCTCCTACTCAGAACCCCTCAAATCCTCTAGGACCCCAGACAACTCAGAAATACATCAGTCAAGTCTGTCAGGGCTCAGTCTACACGTCTGTAGTGTGGACATTGAGATTCAGCCTTAGTTCACCTACCTGCCATCTTGTGAGTGCTTCCTTCCACCTGACAGGAAGAGACAAGGTCATTTCCTGTGTCCTTTTCGGTGCAGATGCCTCCTTTGAGCCCCCCGCAGACGGACAGGTGGTACGTATACGTCCCACTGTGCACCTGGAGCAGAACACAAGGAGGGGTCAGACTGCTAGGAACAGAACAACAAGGAAGAGTCAGACTGCTAGGAACAGAACAACAAGGAGGAGTCAGACTGCTAGGAACAGAACAACAAGGAGGAGTCAGACTGCTAGGAACAGAACAACAAGGAGGAGTCAGACTGCTAGGAATAGAACAACAAGGAGGAGTCAGACTGCTAGGAATAGACCACCGCAACACTTCCGGGATTCTGAAATCGGGGAGGAGATTGCGGGGGGGTCAAATGAATGAATGTGGATGAGAGCCTTGACATTAAGTGATTGCAGATACGGCTGTGGGGGTGCTAGAGACATGATCCAATAGACTTGTATGCGCCTGAGTCTCCTGAACACGGCGCGAGACATTCCTAATCGATCAGAACTAAATTGGCAGCGAAAAAGACCGTTTTTAAGCATCGATTTCCCCATGCACATGCGCAGATTGGCCACAGAGTGTGACGCAACGCACATCCACCTGGAATGTTCCATTAGAGGGGCATTAGAGGGGGTGTTGTGTTGTGAGAATGATAAGATGGAATTAAATATACAGTAAAAGGAATACAGTACAAATATACAGAAGTCTACAGTAAGTGTAATATTGCACAGTGTTGTGCATTTATAATCAGTAGCTTAGGCTACATAGTAGGCTAATGACAGCCTATTCTAGTCTAGCAGGTGCTGGTATAGAAGTATAATATATGACATATATGCCTTTTTTTGCCTAGATATACGGTATATCTAGGCAAAAAATTTCATAGATGACTGAAAATCAACAGTACTAGTCTATACCAGCACCTGCTAGACTAGAATAGGCTGTCATTAGCCTACTATGTAGCCTAAGCTACTGATTATAAATGCACAACACTGTGCAATATTACACTTACTGTAGACTTCTGTATATTTGTACTGTATTCCTTTTACTGTATATTTAATTCCATCTTATCATTCTCACAACACAACACCCCCTCTAATGCCCCTCTAATGGAACATTCCAGGTGGATGTGCGTTGCGTCACACTCTGTGGCCAATCTGCCCATGTGCATGGGGAAATCGATGCTTAAAAACGGTCTTTTTCGCTGCCAATTTAGTTCTGATCGATTAGGAATGTCTCGCGCCGTGTTCAGGAGACTCAGGCGCATACAAGTCTATTGGATCATGTCTCCAGCACCCCCACAGCCGTATCTGCAATCACTTAATGTCAAGGCTCTCATCCACATTCATTCATTTGACCCCCCCGCAATCTCCTCCCCGATTTCAATGTAACGCGGAAGTGTAGTGGTCTATAGAACAACAAGGAGGAGTCACACTGCTAGGAACAGAACAACAAGGAGGAGTCAGACTGCTAGGAACAGAACAACAAGGAGGGGTCAGACTGCTAGGAACAGAACAACAAGGAGGAGTCAGACTGCTAGGAACAGAACAACAAGGAGGGGTCAGACTGCTAGGAACAGAACAACAAGGAGGAGTCAGACTGCTAGGAACAGAACAACAAGGAGGAGTCAGACTGCTAGGAACAGAACAACAAGGAGGAGTCACACTGCTAGGAACAGAACAACAAGGAGGAGTCAGACTGCTAGGAATAGAACAACAAGGAGGAGTCAGACTGCTAGGAACAGAACAACAAGGAGGAGTCAGACTGCTAGGAAGAGAACAACAAGGAGAAGTCAGACTGCTAGGAATAGAACAACAAGGAGGAGTCAGACTATTAGGAGTAGAACAACAAGGAGGAGTCAGACTGCTAGGAAGAGAACAACAAGGAGAAGTCAGACTGCTAGGAAGAGAACAACAAGGAGGAGTCAGACTATTAGGAGTAGAACAACAAGGAGGAGTCAGCAGGGCTCTACACTAACTTTTTTTCCCTAAATGAAAAGTAACAGAGTTTATTAACAAGCTATTTATTACATGCATATTATACTGTGTGTGTGTGTGTGTGTGTGTGTGTGTGTGTGTGTGTGTGTGTGTGTGTGTGTGTGTGTGTGTGTGTGTGTGTGTGTGTGTAAGTATAGCACCTTTAGTGCCATAGTTAACATTTTTATGTAGAGTAATCATTTAAAAAAATAGTACATCCACATAGCTTTTAGAAAGGTGTGGAATAAGAGTATAGCTTCCCCCCCACAAAAAATATTGATGAATGAATTCATTGTTTCAAGAAATGTTGGTGGGTCCAAAACATGTATGTACTTCCCATGTTCCTACATGGAATGCACCTGATTGGATGAATGACATGCTGGTGCTCTAGTGCAACATCTACAGTAGTGGCTGAATGTTATCTATAGAACCTTTAACTAAACATGTTTTAAACAAACCTAAACTATAACTAAAACTAGAAAACCCACTTGGAAAATACAATAAAACAAACGTTTTAAAAACAAAATCAAAAGCTGATGGAAAATAAAAATACAAAGCAATAATAACGGTGGCCCGTCTGTCCTCACCTGGTAGTCCTTGTCCTTCAGGGAGTTCAGGTTGAATTCATAACCATTCCTGGGGTCACGCACCCGACACCCCTCACCTAACAGGAGAGGAGAGTTAGCTGGAGTTAGCTTTTATTCTGTCATACAAGCTTTCTTTATTAGCTGCAACCAAATTGTCTGCCTACCGATTACAACAGAGATAGAACTGAATCACACTGTCTGACTACCTATTACAGCAGAGATAGAACTAAATCAAACTGTCTAGCTACCTATTACAGCAGAGATAGAACTAAATCACACTGTCTGGCTAGTTGGTCGCCAGTCTCCTACCTTCAGACTTCCTGATAGGACAGGCCTCAGACGTCCTCCAGGTGAAGACGTATTCACAGCCATCCTGACGGTCAAACACTGGGGAGCCCTACACACAGGAAACCAAATATGTTGCCGTTTTGAATTATAGTATCTTATAGGCTAATGTTAAAGGAGCTATAGATAATATATTTATGTTGAATAATAATAATAATAATAATAAAAAAATAAAACATCCACTGAGCTTTTAGAAAGGCGCAGAATTAAAGTATTGCTTTTCCTACAAAACATGATTGATCAATGAATTTATCGTTTTGAAATAAAGAAAAAGAAAAAGCATACACCGGTGGGGGCAGGGGGCAGGTAATGTACTTGGTGGATGATGCCTGAACACCAAGTAACACCAGTATCACTGAGGGGTTGTAGGGGTAGGAGGGGGCAGCCTTGACGTAGCCACACCAGTGGTTTAGAGATAGGAGGGGGCAGCCTTTATGTAGCCACCCTAGTAGAGAACCAGTCTTTTAGAGATAGGAGGGGGCAGCCTTTATGTAGCCACACCAGTGTAAAAGCCATGTTTTAGAGGTAGGAAGGGGCTGCCTTGATGTAGCCACACCAGTAGAGAACCAGTGGTTTAGATGTAGGAGCGGGCATCCTTGATGTAGCCACACCAGTTTAAAAGCCATGTTTTAGAGGTAGGAAGGGGCTGCCTTGATGTAGCCACACCAGTAGAGAACCAGTGTTTTGATGACTTACCGGGTTGTCGTCACACTGGAAGATAATGCGTGTGGAGTAGCGTGAGGTGGCGCTGCAGTGGTCTCCGTTCTGGTACACGATGCTGATGGAGCCGTCCTGGGCTACCTGGGGACTGGACTGGACATAACCCATGTTTACACTGGTACCACTCAGACTGGCACACGCTCCGAGAGGACCCACTGGAGGGAGGGAGACGTAGAGGGACAGAGGAGAGAAGATACATCAGAAACATAGTACAGAAATGAGAGGGGGAGAGAGGGAGGGGTGAGAGAAGTAGAGATTAGAGTAAGAGACAGAAAGGTGGAGAGAAATGAAAGAGTGGGAGGGCAGGAGAGAGGTATGGAAGGGGAGGGAGAGTGAGATGAAGAGCCATAGACACTGTAAAGTCAGCCAGATATTCAGAGACATTTCAGTTTTATATGAGCTCAACTGACAAGAGGTTGGACCATATAACAGAATGAGGCAGACACCAGAATAATAACATACAGACTCCACCTCAAGGACAGAAAAAGCTAAATCTCTTCCACACTACGTCAAGGAAACTATAAAAGAAAGAAGGGTCATCATCACGTCACTGTGTAGCGCATACATGCAAATTGGTGCCAAGCGTGGATACGTTCAGTTAGGCGGACATTGATTTGAATGGGATCAGCCGTCTCCTCGTTTAAACCTTAGGTTATTACCTCAGATGTTAGAATCATCAGCAATTTGTTGCATTGTTAACTAGCTAATGTTTGACATATTGGTTGATGTACATTTCCTCAGAAATTGAATAGAAAGCTGGTATTCTGATGTGATGACCCTTTTTTCTTTTATAGTTTCCGTGGTATGGAACTCTGGTCTTCTGGAGGTGATGATCCTTACTTCTTTTAGTTTCCTTTGTATGGAATGCTGGTATTCTATCGTGATGACGCTTCCTTCTTTTATAGTTTCCTTGCACTATGTTCACTGCCAATTATAGCAGATACTGCACAACGACACCATGCGCACGCACACACACGCGCGCACACACACACACACACACTTACCTGGACAGCCGTGCACTGTGGGCAGGGGTTTACAGACGTTGATGTAGAAACTGCGTGTCTTGGCCTGTTCTGAGGTATCTATGGCAACCCAGGGACTGTCGTCCCCATTTCGTGTCAGGTGACTCAGGTCATACTCGTTACCATGGGAATCTGGAGGTCAAAATACAATTGTTAATACTCACACGGGTCAAACGGGATCCACCCATTTGAATTGTTCTCTTTGCGAATGCAAGCTGAAAAAAAGTTAGGAGGTTTTGCATTTCAGCCATCGATATATCTATCTTTCACTGAACTTTTAGCCTATAGGCAATGGAAATGCTAGAAATGGTCACGTGGGCTGGGAGGACCAATGGGAAATAGAATATTGTGGAAAAGTCAATTTATAAATTTTCTATTGGTCTTGTGTAATATTCACATTTTCTGAGATACTGAATTTGAGATGTTCATGTGCTGTAAGCCATAATCATAAAAATGTATTAATTAAAACAATGAAATATTTCACTTTGTGTGTAATGAATCTATAATCTATTAAGAGTTTCGCTTTTTGAATTGAATTAATGAAATAAAAAAACTTTTCCACAATATTCTAATTTATTGATATTCCGTCCCAATGTCTTTCTTTTGAGCCCGCAACTCCACGTCAACTATCTCAAACATTCTATTAGTTTCCTCTCTGAAGCTATCCAGCTCCTGCTTCAACTCCTCTCCAAATTTGTCCATGTGCTCTCTCAGTTGTCCCATCTCTTCACAAACTCCTTTCAGGTTCTCCTCCATCTGCTTATCGATCTTATCCAATTTAGCTTCCCTTTTAGTCTGAATGGCATCTAAGCCAACCCGCGTGCTAGCCTGCATGTTAGCCAGTAACACATCCACCCAGCTAGGTTGCTCGGCGTTGCTAGCTACCGTTGCGTTAGCTTGGAGCACCTGTTCAGATTCCGCCTCAACCTGCATCTTTTCCGTCGAAGTAATCTCTTTATCGTTTCATCTCGTACTTTGTGATCTAGGCCTAGCCTGCATTCTTCCCATTTCGAATTGTAACTTTAGCTCCTCTCTTTAGCTGCCTACCTCCTCGTTTTCAAACCAGAAGCCTCCCTATTCTGATTTCATCTCAACTCCCTCTGACCGTCATAGTGACACAGGCCACATCAGCCGGGGCGTGGTGTGTGTGTGTGTGTGTTCTGATCCCGCCTGTGTGGTTCTTACCGGTGACCTGGCAGTCCACAGGGGCGGGGATACAGGCCAGTGCCGTGGAGAACTGAAAGAACACGTCTTCGGTGGTATGTGAGCTTGAACCCATCTCCGCTCGCTGCAGCGATAGGGAGCCTGGATGGGAGTCCGGGTCACACGCAAAACTGATGATGAAGGTAGAACGAGTCCCTAGAGAGGAGAGAGAGAGAGAGAAGGTAATTATTAGTATTAATTTATTTGTATTATTATTAGTATTTGTATTGTATTATTAATATGCTGTTAGGTTCACGTGACAAATGTAAACGCCAAGTCAGAATTCCATGAAAATAGAACTTCTTATGATTTAACCACATAATGTGCACCGGGACATATACGTCCCGACATGCCCGTGTGCGGAACGCACGAAAGTCATGGCACTTTGCGAGCGTCTAGCGGCTTTCTTGACGCTGCTTATACTCGGACGTCTCTCAAAGACCCATTTCTGAATGGATTTTTATCAAATTTGCACATGTACTACATAAGACTTCAGGCTATGGAACCGCAGTGTTTTCCAGCTTATACCTCTATGCTGGAATATTGGAATATGGAAACTTGCAACCACTACAGAAAAATGTGATTCAAGTTCAAGTTCAACTCAAGTTCAGACCTCTGTTACTCTATTTCATTGGCACCAAAAGTGATTTTCCTTTTTTAACTTGTAACTTCAGAATGTTATCTTTCAAAAGAGACCAGGCTCATTCATGCATGTGCTATAAGTATAAACTATAAAGCTAAGCTTTGCAAAAAAAGTATGCAGTCCTCAAGTTCAAGTAAAAGAAATGGCCACTTTTCTGGGTGCCTGTTAAGAGGTTAAGTTGTGGTTGAAGTTATTATCTTTTTTTTTTTTAATCCACTTTTTCTCCTTATTTTCTATTTTTCTCCCATCCCAATTTCGTATCGCCAATTCTCCCCTTCAATTCTCCCCTCCCTATCTTGAACGTTGCTAGACTATGCCTCCCACTGGTCGGCTGTAGTGAGGATAGAAGCCTTGCATCACGTGTCCCCTCCGGTACATGAGGAGGCAGCCTGTCGCATCTTTTCACCAGACAGTGCGGCCTCTCAGTGGCGAGGAGTAACGCATGGGAAGCTCACGCTGGCCCGATACTTCCTGACTCTGCTGTACAGGCTTCACCAAACTGACCTGTAGGAGTCGCTGTCCACAACGTCCAATCCCCACCCATCCACCCATAGACTTTCCACCCGCTACCTCTGCCAATTGAGATAGTATGACGACTGGCCCAAGCCGCAGGCAATGCTGACTCCGGGAGTCGAGACCGCAGCCGCTTGCATTGGTGACGAGCGCAATCTCCGCTACACCACCCAGCCGCCTTGGTTGAAGTTATTTTCTTATGATTTAATTGTTTAACATCTTAACTAATTCCGTGCCAACCACGAGTATAGTCGGGTTAACTCGCCATGCGTTCCGTGCCAATCAAGAGTATAGTCGGGTGTTAATCGTTATTTCTTTTATTAGCGATATCCATTCATTTTTCATCAATCCAGCCTGACGTTATCGTCTCCCGGATGGTATTGCACATCATTGGATTGGATTGGATGGGAATGTGCATCAGAAAAAATACTCCGGTCCGGGGTTTCCCTTCTCAGGCAAGCAGTATCGTGTTACCACATTCACTGGGGAGGCTGGGAGCAGCGTCGATTATGTGTTTTGGACTATAACGTTGGATCAATAAACGCGATCAATATTTGGAATGGCGATCAGGAATTGGATTAATCTTTTTGCAGAACATCTGATGTGAGGTAAGGACTCTATTTTACCAGTCTTGGGTTAATCAGATGTTCCTTTCTCCGCCATCGGAGCGCGCGTGTGTGTGCGTGCCGTTAGCACTGACCAAGGCACCCAATAATCTAGCGTGCATAAGGACACATATACTATCGATAATCTAGCGTTTATTTGAAAACGATTCATAAATCAGCCGAAAAATTACGTGTTTTGTGTATTGCACTAAAGGGCTATTATCGCAGATTTCTCTGAAATTACTAGAAATCTCCAAAACTATACTCTTATTCAAAACGGTATAAAACGGAAATGTACAGATGAAAAATCAATCCGTTTCGTACATGTTGACTGCAAGCAAGTCCGCAAATTTCCCCGTCCTCCCATTGATTTCAGTGTTGGCACGCTAGCCCTAATTTGGTATGGGCGTGGCTCTGAATGAGTTAACAGGCGGGCAGAAAAGTGGCCAAGTTTTTTTTTCTTTTTCCTTGAACTTGAGGACTGGATACTTTTTTTTTTGAAAATCTTAGTTTTTTTTTATCCACTTTTTCTCCCATTTTTCTATATTTTCTCCCATCCCAATTTCGTATCATCCAATTCAACCCTCCCCTGTCACGAACACTGTTTCTTGCCTCCCACAAGCCGGCTGCAATGTGGACTAAGTCATACATAGCACAAGTCCCCTCCGGTACTTGAGGTAACAGCAGTCGCATCTTTTCACCTGCGCAGCTCGATCTCTCAGTGTCGAGGAGTAACGCGTGGGAGGCTCACGCTGCCCCCGACACTTCCTGATTCTACTGCGCAGGCGCACCAACCGACCTGTAGGAGTCGCTGTCCACAACGCCCGATCCCCACCCTTCAGTTTCCCTCCCCGTAATACGGCCAATGTGTATTACTGTGGACGACCAGCTAAACTGAAAGCAAATTCGTGGCGAGCGCCTTGCCCACTACGCCACGTAGCCGCCCTGAAAATCTTAGTTTTATACTTTATACGTATAGCACATGCATGAGCCTGGTCTCTTTTGAAAGATAACATTCTAGATCAAGTTACTAATGCAAAAAAGGAAATTAACTTTTAGTGCTAATGAAATAGAGTAACAGAGGTCTGAACTTGAGTTGAACTTGAACTTGTATACTCTCTTTTTTCTGTAGTGGTTGCAATATCCCCCCAAAAAAGTTTAGGTATAAGTTGGAAAACACCGCGGATCCATAGCTTGAAGTGTTATGTACTACAGGTCCAAATGTTATAAAAATCCGTTCAGAAATGAGTCTTTGAAAGAGATCCGAGTAAACCGTGTGCCAAAAACAAAAGCTCTTCCAAATCCATTTCCTCATCCACGGCCGTTCATTCTCAAGTGTGATTTACTTCTGGTTTTCGTTCGTCAACTTTCACCTAGATCCCTTATTCGCACCCCCCCCACGTGGGTTACCATTGGAAAGGTACTCTCATTGGCTACAACGCTGACCAATCATTTTCGCCATCAGCGGATGATTGGCAGTTCTGGAGCGCCGAGAGTCCAGGGTGGTCATCTGACGCACACGCGTAAAAAAAAAAAAAAACTCGCCTGACATATCGTCATGTAACTCGAGAACCGAGGGACGGATTTGGTTGAGTGAGGGGCCGTTCGAACGGCAACAAATAGATCTTTCGAACAGTACGTCGGGACTAAAGGGTTACCTGAGGGCTTGTCCAGCTCTCCCTTGTATGTGAGCATCAGCAGACCGTCGGTGGAGTAACGCAGGGTTCTCTCAACACCAACTGCACTTTTAGGCTCTCCCCCCTCCAGCTCACAGCCCGCAATGTCCACACCACATGCTGGAACATCAGCACAGATATTCACCTGCATGGAGGAGAGAGGGGAAGAGGAGAAATGAGAAGGGAAGAGAAGGGAAGAGAAGAGAAGAGAAGAGAAGAGAAGAGAAGAGAAGAGAAGGGAAGAGAAGAGAAGAGAAGAGAAGAGAAGAGAAGAGAAGAGAAGAGAAGAGAAGAGAAGAGAAGAGAAGAGAAGAGAAGAGAAGAGAAGAGAAGAGAAGAGAAGAGAAGAGAAGAGAAGAGACTATTAGGGGTTTGTGTGAGGGGAACTTGTGCATGAGTGTGTAGGTAAAGAGTGTATGTGTCCTACCATAAATGTCTTGCCATTGCCTGTAGCTATGTATCCGGTCTTAGAGGCCAGAGGTAGGAGGTTGAACTCAAAACCAGTGTTAGGATCCACCACCGAACAGGACTGAAACACACACACACACAGACATTAAGACACAGATAACAGCAATAAAAGCTTCAACTTCAGTCAACCCTCAATTCTGAAGGGATTTATCAACAGCTAAGAAGGATGATCTATTATCACACCAGATTCTGACTAGTTTATAGACATGCTGGTCTTAAAGTATCCTAGTGTATCTTTTATGTATCTTTTATTTATCTAGTATCTTTTATAACTCATTTATAAGCATGCTGGTCTTAAAGTATCTTAGTGATCTTAGTGGTCTTAAAGTATCTTTTATTCATCTAATATCTTTCATGACTAGTTTTTAAGCATTCTGGGTCATTTCTGGTCTGGTCTAGCAGGTGGACTCACATTATTCTCAGTGGTTCTGATGGCGCAGGCGGCTCTAGTCTCCCACATGAAGTTAGCAGTACAGTTCTGGTACAAGAGGAACTGGGGGCCCGACGACTGAAACACACACACACAAATGATTTATTTATGCATAAATAAATACAATTATGTCAAGGACATAAACACTAATAATGCAATACGATATCGAGAAACAGCTAGTTACAAAAGTGCCTGACTGGCAACCACATTGTTGCATAATTGTTATTATCTTGTTTGTAACAAGATGAAATATGATGAAAATAACAGTAGCAGGTGAAGCGTCTTCATGGATACAAATAGCTGCGTCTCCATATTGAGCGGCTACCAATAACAGCAGATACTGAACAATACCCTGCTAACTGCTTGGTCCTTCTCTTGGTGGTCGCTCACAACCAGCTTGTGTACATGACCTAAGCTACCAAATATAAAAACGTACACTTGTAGCCCAGCTGTGAAATGGTCTGCACCGGTTGTTGATATTTCATCATCTTAGTTAGAAAGCCTCTAGGCTGCAGTCAAAAGTACAACCAAAAGTACAACCAACCTCTAGAATGAAGAGGTTCTACCTCTCTAAGATTTTCATTGACAATAACCACATCAGGGGTGTTCACCGTGATGTTAGAGAACACAATCATCACTACACAGATTAAACATGCTCGGCTTCACAGTTGTGTTTATAAAGCATACATTGTATAAAGAAAAACACACACACACAGCTTAGATACTGTACATGGACAATTATGACATAAACAGCCGGTGTCAGGGTGAATTGTGTTTCAATTCAATATGTTTAATACCAATTAATCTATTTAATACGGTATTGCATCACTAAAACTACTATTCAATAATGTATGGAGTGCTCATTCTGAAGCAGTTCTTCATAGATTGGAAGAATCTTTTTACAGCAAAAGGATTTTCAACGTTCCAACTTGCGAAGAAAATCCACTTCCTGAACCGATTTCAATGGGTACCGAATATAAACATAATCCCACCGATGTCCATGATGACTTTTTTAATGAATATACTTGTTTATTGTTATTAAGATACATTTTCAAACACAGTGGAAGAATATTGATTATTAAGAATAACCTGAGACATCAATATTGTACACTATCAAGGCAAGAGTGACTCTGGACCCACGTTGTCCTTTAACAAGGGAGGGACCACCGTGACTCACCACAGCTCCTCTGGAGCAGACCAGGTGGATGCGTGTGGTGTAGGTGAGATGTAAGCCATCCGATTGGCAGACAGAGCCGTCTGTAAACTCCAGCAGGAGCCGGTCTCGCCCCTCAATGATAGGTCCACGCTTAGCCACACCCATGTTACTGACTGACGCCGTTTCTGTTGGAACTCCCTGACCCTGAGAGACAGAAAGAGAGAAAGTGTGAGCAGTATTGGATGAAATCACCACTATAAACATCCACTGTGTTACCATGGTAACTGTAGCCTCTATATAAACTTCCACTATGTTCCCATGGTAACTGTAGCCTCTATGAAACATCCTACTGTGTTACCATGGTAACTGTAGCCTCTATGACACATCCACTATGTTACCATGGTAACTGTATCCTCTATGAAACTTCTATTGTGTTACCATGGTAACTGTAGCCTCTATGTAACATCCACTGTTACCATGGTAACTGTAGCCTCTATGAAACTTCTATTGTTATCATGGTAACTGTAGCCTCTATGAAACTTCTACTGTGTTACCATTGTAACTGTAGCCTCTATGTAAACATTCACTGTGTTACCATGTGTTAGATTATCAGACTTTTGTTGATTGGTATCACCCTCCATCGGCCCTTCCATGAAGTCTCTGCGGTGTGTTTATTTATTTATTGTTAAGCAATCGTTCGATGGAATTCTGTCCTCCCACGCGCTTACATGGCTGAAACACTCCTTCTCCCCCCCCCCCGTTAATGCATCCGGACAAAAATGTACTGGAGTGAGTCTTCTTCTCTTTATCAGAAGAAGGACGTTTATTTGCATAAACCAAGGTTCTCGTACAGAATAAACGAATTGAAAGTCTTTAGAGGTATAAGAAAACGAAAGTTCCATTTATCTCTGTCTAAGTGCTATTTCTCCTAGCTTCCCGTTAGCGGCTCCTTGTGGTCTCCCTCTCCCCCTCCAGCCTCAGAAGAAGCTGGAGCTCTCTGCTTGATGTCGGTCTCGCTCGCTTTCCAAACTCTTCTGCCCGCTCGCTTTCTACCACTGTTCTACTGATAGATTTGTTATCTCGCTTTCATTACCTAGGCAACGGCTCTCTCTCCTACTCTCGCTCTCGCATTCTCATTACTAGCACTCTGCCCTGCCCCCATCACTCCCAAGTCATGGGCAGACTGTGCCACATCTGATGTGACTTCGGAATATTTCCCCCTACAACGCGGTACAAGACAGGGTTGCCCTCTCTCTCCGCTACTATTTGCACTAGCGATCGAGCCACTAGCTATTTCCTTTCGCAAGGACCGCCATGTCCAAGGCATCATCAGAAATGGACAGGAACAAAGAATCTCGCTATATGCGGACGATGTCCTGTTGTATATCGCGGATCCAGCGGCCACACTTCCACGTGTCCTTCACATACTACACGAGTTTGGTGTTTTTTCTGGCTATAAATTAAACTTAAACAAGAGTGAACTCTTCCCCATAAATTCCTTAGCTAGAAATATCCCCCCCTCTAGGTTCCCCTTCAAGCTTTCCCCAATCAGCTTCCGTTACCTTGGCATAACGATAACACATAAACATTCTAATCTCATAGCGTCCAACTTCACCCCTCTACTGGAGCGCACCAAGCAGGATTTTATCAGATGGTCATCACTTCCTTTATCACTTGTTGGCAGAGTGAACACTGTGAAAATGAACACATTACCGAAATTTCTGTACTTATTTCAAAATATTCCAACCTTTATTCCAAAGTCATTTTTTAAAGCCCTCGACAAGGCAATATCAGATTTTATTTGGAACAAACGCCCAGTCCGAATAAATAAAATGGCCCTCCAGAAGCCTAAATCACAGGGAGGCTTCGCACTACCCAATTTCTTGGTCTACTATTGGGCTGCAAATATTCACAGCATTCTCTACTGGAGTCACTCCCACTACGGACTCTGTCAGTGGGTACCGGCATGGGTGGACATGGAAAGGGCATCTTGTTCTAGAACATCTTTGCAATCCTTAGTCTGCTCCTCGCTCCCAGTCACAACCGCCCAGTATACCAACAACCTCTTAGTACAACACTCCCTCCGGATCTGGTCCCAGTTTAGAAAACACTTTGGTCTCCACGCCATGTCACAGTCGTCACCTGTCCACAAAAACTTCCTTTTCCCTCCCTCTATGGTGGATGAAACCTTCAGCAACTGGTTTAAGAAGGGCATTCTGAACATTTATGATTTGTACCAAGACAGTTCTTTCATGTCTTTCACACAACTGTCCCTAAAGTTTAACTTACCAAAAACAAATTTTTTCAGATATCTACAGATACGTGATTTTGTTAAGAGCAAATTTGACCAGTTCCCCCATACACCCCCAAAAACTTTGATCGATCGCATCTTGGAGGTGAAGGTTGTAATCAAAGGCTCAATATCTAAACTATATAACATCATATCCCTATCCCTACCCTCCTCAGTATTGGCTATAAGACAAAACTGGGAGTCCGATCTAAATCATCAATTTACAGACAAAGAATGGGAAAACGCTCTTGCCCGAATACACTCTTCTTCAATATGTGCCCGCCATTCACTGATACAGTTCAAGCTCCTCCACCGTCTATATTGGTCAAAGACTAGACTGGCGAAGATAAATCCTGGCATGGATCCCACATGCGACCGGTGTCACCAAGCCCCTGGCTCACTTATCCATATGTTCTGGCATTGTCCAGTACTGGCCCCTTTCTGGACTTCCATTTTTAAATCTTATTCAGACATATTTTTTATGAACATTGACCCATGCCCTCTTATTGCACTATTTGGCTTGACACCGGAAAACGCTACAATATCTATTGGGCAATCCAATGCCATGGCCTTTGCCTCACTCATTGCCAGACGTCTCATCCTATTCAACTGGAAGGCAGCCACTCCCCCTTCACACTTACACTGGATGAGGGATGTCATGTCTCTTATACATATAGAGAAAATCAGATTTACTACACAAGGCCACACGGATATCTTCCACAAAACATGGCAGCCCTTCCTATCCCATTTCAAAACCCATATGACTCCATCCAATCTTGGGACCCCATGACCCCCCTCCACCCCCTATCTACCTTCATGACACTGCTAGCCCACGCATGGCTAGGGAGATGGCATTGTGGTGGTCTGCTAAGGGTGTTAAATTTACTCTCCATTTTATTTGTTTTACCATCTGGAAATTACGCTACTAAAATGGAGAGTAACACTTATATTATATATTATTATTACGGTATGTATATATAAAAATATCTCTGTTTTATCTTTGTTTTATTTTAATTTGACTTCATTTTTCTTTTGCGTAGCTTTGTCTGCCACATCTGTACTTTTGTTTAATTATTTAAATGTCTATTTTTTATTTATATCTCTTTTTTTCTTTTTTTCTTTTTCATGTATGTTTGTCGTCGCCCTCACTGGGTGGGATGGGTGGGATTAGGGGATAGGAATGAGGAAAGAAATGGAAGTTGTATAATTTTGAAATTTATAAATATGTACTAATTCTTCCAATAAAAAAAGATAAATCTAAAAAAAGACTGTGCCATCTCAAGAATGCCGACCATGAGCTCTGTGCCTGACTCGCCTTATCTATTGTTATAGTTTCGATATCTCTCACAGGCCCTGCTTCTACAGAGACTGGAGTGAAATGTCGGTCTTATATTTTAACACATAGCCACCTTGCCTTAATTAAAAGGTGTAAAAGTACCTAATCTGTCCTAATCAATGAAAAACACCCAAATCCTTCACATGGTAACCAACCTGCTGCGACTCATATTTCATCTGGCAGACAGACGCTTGGCGGTCGCAGCCCGTCACCACGGTGATGGGCCGACACACGTTGATGTAATACTTCCTGAGGTTGTTGGGGTCAGAGAGATCCATCACCTGCCAGTTAGAACTGGAACTGGACCGAGACAGACTGAGAGAGAGAGAGAGAGAGAGAGAGAGAGAGAGAGAGAGAGAGAGAGAGAGAGAGAGAGAGAGAGAGAGAGAGAGAGAGAGAGAGAGAGAGAGAGAGAGAATTATATCTAAAGTTATATAAAATGGTAAAAATCATATTAATTAGGCTGTCATGTTTGTCCTCTATTAATAATTAACATCAGATGCCTACAATGTGAACATTTTAATGTGTTAAATACTGAATCAATGTATTTCAGTGAGCTTCTAGTACCAAGTCACAAAGTGCTTTACAGTGAAATTACTGCATACATTTTTCAGTACATTCTCAGTACATTTCAGTAACCCTGGCAGTGTTAGTGCCATGCTCAAAGGAACAAGCACTCTAACCGCAGAGCTCCACAGGTCCCATAACCCTGTTGTGGGTGATAAGGAGCCGTTAGTAAATCCACATGTTACCTGGAGAGGTCGTATTGCTCCAGGGAGGTGGGGTCCGTCACGACACACTCGTGGGGTCTCTCAGGACAGGCATATGACGTGTACCACCGGAAGTTATAGGTGTAGTTATCCTCCGCCTGGAATACACAAAACCAAATTTAGGCGCAAATGCAAACAACGTCAACGGAAAGACACAAACGGAGGCAAACAGATAGTAATGCCACTTTTCCACTACATGGTACCTACTCGACTCGACTCGCTTCTGGTACCTGGTACTTCGTTCGTTTTCCACTGCAGGTAGTACCCCCCCCCGTCAGTGTAGCTGCTCGTCATAGCGAAGTCACTTCGCTGTGAGCATTTCCGCGGTTAGCTTGCGGCTAACGTTATAACTGAACAATACACACATGCCCCGAACCGTGGAGGTCGTATCGAACGGTGCACGGTTCGAATGCGAACCGTTCCACCCCTAACACACACACACATATCGAAGCTAGCTATTTATTAGCTAATGTACACTAGCCGCAATGCTAACAGTTATAAATGGGAAATCCCAGTCACATTAGCGATCTTTTTGTGAGACTAAACTCTTTGTTCTTGGTGGTAAATTGTGTTGCTGTTGGTTTTGTTTCATCAATAAATGAGGCAATACATTTTTTGTTTATTGCACTTTGTTCTCGTTGCAAACTAATAATGAATAGACCACTGCACTTCCGCGTTACATTGAGCTCATGGGAGAGAGAGCGGAGGGAGGCTGTGGGGGTGCTGGAGACATGGTCCAATAGACTTTTATACGCCCGAGTCTCCTGAATACGGAGAGATCAGTCCCAAGTCCATAGTAGCTATACTATAAGCTATAGTCACTTTTCCGCACCTACTCCCGAACTCCGCATGCGCAGATTGATAAACCTAAATCTCTGGACAATCCAGAGAGACTCCGTGGGCAATCGGCAATCTAACTATAATTAAAACATTTACAAGTTGTATTAAGTTTAGAAAATAAGGAAACAGATAGAGAACATTTCAAAGCACTCAAAAATGCCAATATCTCGACTTCCGGTATGGTGAGCAGTGAGTAGGGCGCGTTTTTCCCTCTCTCCCTCATGTTTTTTTAATTACTACGTTTTAAGACTCCAAAACCTCACAATTCTTGTTTATATACTGACATCGATATAGCTAACTAAGTATTTATTGTCGCAAAGATGACATCCAAGACGCCAAGATCCAAACGGGGCGATGTTCCTAACGAGGAAGAGGCTGACGATACTTTTAGCAAGGCCTGGCTGGCCGCCCTGCTTGAAAGCCACAAAGAGGCTATGACCACCGAGTTCAGAAAAGCCATTACCGCTTTGGAAGATAAACTTGACCAAATGAAAACGGACGTGGCCGACAATGCACAGCGGGTCGATTCCCTGGAGGAGAATGCAGAATCTGTAAGCGAAAGAATTACGTCGCTGGAGGCTACATGTGCGGATCTGAGGGCCGGCCATGCGGTGCTAAAGGCTAAGGCGGAGGACCTCGAGGCTCGAGGGCGACGTAACAACCTTCGGATCATTGGACTACCAGAACAGATTGAGGGCCCGAGACCAACATCCTTCTTCGCCACCCTTTTACCCCAAATTCTTGGGGCAGAGACCCTCCCTAACCCTCCAGAATTGGACCGCACACACAGGTCTCTGGCAGCTAAACCGAAGCAGGGTGAAAAGCCTAGGCCCGTTATCATCAGGTTTCATAACTATCAAACTAAAGAACGGGTGATTCGGGAGGCCAGGAAGAGAAGAGCGGAGATGCTATACGACGGTCAACAAATTGCTTTCTACGAGGATTATACCCCGGGTGTGTTGGAACAGCGAGCACCGTACCGCGATGTGATGGCACTACTTTACAAGCGGGGGCTGAGGCCTAGTCTCCACTACCCTGCTAAACTGATGATTACGGAAGAGAGCGGGGACAGAATACGCTTCACGTCTGTTGGGGATGCCGAAAAGTACCTCAAGGCCAAGTTAGCCTAGCGTGGACGGCTACCCAACATATACCCAGTGGTAAGCTAATCTGACGCCGGGAGCAATGAACAATGAACAATGAATGTAGAATGCAAGACTGAATTTATAGACATTGGTTGGGCTACATTGGTCGACTGCGTTAGACCTGATAATTAGACCTCATGGGGGGATGCTATTGACATTAAGCGGACTGGCTTCTGAAACTGAACTCTATGCTTCCCAAACAGCCGACGCGGATTATATTTTGCCCGTATTTCGAACGCCTTTTTGCTTTTTTTCATTATTCTTTGATAGCCCTTATCTTGCATAGGTCTCGCTCTCATTCAAACTGTAGACGTTTCCTCTGTTTGTGGGCTGCTAAATAAACAGAAGGGATCGGTTTGATAGGATAATGAAGGTTCTATATGTACGCGTTAGGAGTACTTAAGGCGCAGAGACTGGGCCTGAATTTACTAGGCCATTTACCTAGGCCCAACGGACACTCGGGGACAGCTGAAACCAACGCCAACCCCCCTTTCTTCCCTTTTTTTTTCTTCTATTTTTATATATGTATATAATCTTTTCCCCCACCTTTTTTTTTCTTAACTTAATTTATCTTTTCTTCTGTATGTATTTACTTATATACATATGACTCTATGCAGGGTGAGCATATTCAGGGTGCACATGCTCCTCTTCATATTTGAGTGTCTCAATACACATAAACCTGATAGTATCTATTGGGTAGTGGGGGTTGGGTATGCAGGTTTCAAGAAGCACCTAAGGTACTGACTGAACCAATTCAATTTGCACACGCTTCTTTTTACTGTCTTAAGGTATAGTCTCTGACACTGCCGAATGTGACTAACCAGATTACCTCCCTATACATATTTTAGGTACATTGTGAGGTCCCTGAATGGTGTAACCCCTGTAGCTGCATATACCTCATGTTTATTAATATTTTACTCTTTAAATGTATGTATATAATTTTTTGTTTTTTGAATAGGCAGAGGGAGAAAGGGGGGAAGAGAAAAGAGGAGAGTGGCACCTCTTTTTCAACTATGTTTTGGTTTTGCAATCTTTATATCCCTAGTGGGCTTGGTAGCAGGGGCTAAAGACACTCTCCCCGAGTTGCTGTAGGTTGGAGGCGGGCTTTGCCCAGGTCCACTGAATTATAGGCTGACCTACACACACTGTAACGCATCGGTTTACTTGTCCACTCTTAACAGCAAAACAAAGGAGATGATTGTGGACTTCAGGAGGTCGGGGGTCAAGGACTACAGCCCCCTCAGCATCGACGGGGCACCGGTTGAGAGAGTCAACAGCTTTAAGTACCTCGGAGCCTACATATCCGAGGATTTGACATGGACCACACACATTGACAGTGTTGTGAAGAAGGCACGACAACGCCTCTACTTCCTCAGGCGCCTAAGGAAGTTCCAAGTCAGTCAGAAGATCCTTAAGAACTTCTACTCATGTACAATAGAGAGCATCTTGACCGGCAACATCACCTCCTGGTTTGGGAATAGCACTGCACAAGACCGAAGCAGACTACAAAGAGTGACACGTTCAGCCGAACGCACAATTGGAGGGGGGCTCCCCACCCTCCAGAACATTTACAACAAGCGTTGCAAGGGCAAGGCGAAGAGAATCATTAAAGACTCCAGTCACCCGAACAACTGCCTCTTTGAACTGCTGCGGTCAGGCAAGCGATACCGGAGTCTCAAGGCGAGCACAGAAAGACTCAGAAGAAGCTTCTATCCCCAGGCCATCAGGCTGCTAAACGAACAATGAATGAACACTACACAACAACAACCACCAAACGCACATAGCACACACATCCACACGCACACACTCACTTTAAACAAACACACTGTAGCACCCACTCCACACACTTTATAGCACACACCCACTTTAAACAAACACACTGTAGCACCCACTCCCCACACTTTATATTTATTGATGAAGGATTGCACTACAACTCGTACACCTTACTGTAAATTGTACCTAAATTGTACCTCATCCCATTTCTGCTTTGCACTATATAGTACTGTACATTAGTACACTGCATAGTATTGTATATTATATGGTAACTCAGAACATTGTACATATGTCTATACCGAACACTGTGACCTCATTTTCTTCTTCTAAAATTACATGCTATACTATGTTATTTGATACTATCTTGTCTAGCACAGTCTCTGGAGCGTAACAGTAAGAAGCATTTTGTATGAAAGTATTCTGTACTTCTGTATGACAACTATTAAAGAAACTTGAAACTTGAAACTTGAACTTTCTATGGGCCACACTCCTTATTGGGAGTCATTGGTAGCGCTTTTATGTCTAATCTCTAATGGGTAAGCCCCGAGTTGTGTTGCAAGTATCTTTCATTTTTATCCCAGTCTTTAATTTTTGAATTTAAGCATCCCTTTTGTTGTTTTGGCTTTTATTTCTTGTTTCTCTGGCAGTTCAAATGTTCTTTTAACACAATTTAAAGGTTTATACGTAACCATATTGGAGGCTTTTCAAAATTGATGGGAGAGAGGGGGGAAAAGGGGAGTGAGGATGAAGTCTCCACCGGAAGGAAAGTATCCTGAGAGATACAGAGGCTGTTGCTGTTCCCATAGGGACCAAGGGATGTACCCCCGGGTGAGTATGGTTGTGTATGGTTGTGTGGGTGTATGTGTGTGCGTCAACTCTCCCCCCCCCCCCTTTTCTCTATCCCCCTCTACCTTCCTCCTCTCTTCTAATGGTTTATCTTCTCAACTCAGGTATGTATATACTTGACAGAACATGGCAGTGACGGGTAGGAACATCCGTTTCGTCTCATGGAATGTCAAAGGGATGAATAGCTCTATCAAGGCTAATAAGGTACTTAACCATCTACGACACCTCAAGGGTGACCTTTGTTTTTTACAGGAGACACACATCTGCACCTCAGATATCCCCCGCATTAAGAGAGCATGGATGGGACACGTTTTTCATTCTAAATTCTCAGCAAAAGCCAGGGGAGCTGCAATCATTATACATAGGGATGTTCCCTTCGAGCCTGCCACTATTCTAACTGATCTTGATGGACGATATGTTATAGTGTCGGGCAGGCTGCAAAACATTCCAGTGGTTTTGGCCTCAATATATGCGCCAAATTGGGACAATGATAAATTTGTGTCTAACTTATTTTCCTCGATACCTAACCTTGATGATCATCACATAATTATCGGAGGAGACTTTAACCAGGTCCAAAACATAGAATTGGATAGGTCCTCGGATAGACGAACTACCATCTCCAAAGCAGCGAACATCCTGAAATTTCATATGGAACAACTTGGCCTTATAGACCCTTGGAGAGCAAAATTTCCTACCGATAAACTTTTCTCCTTCTTCTCCCATGTCCACCACACGTATTCGATAGACTTCTTTTTGCTAGATGAGAAACTACTACATAATGTAGTCGCTACTAAGTACCATAGTATAGTCATTTCCGATCATGCCCCGACATCCATTGAAATTAACTTCCCCCAGGGTAGAACACTCTAAATTTTGGAGATTCAATTCCCACTTACTATCTGAACCTGAATTTAAGGATTTTATCCATGCACAAATAAAAGTCTTCTTTGAGATAAACGACACACCTGAAGTTGGCAGTGACATGCTCTGGGAGGCCTTTAAGGCATATCTCCGCGGACAGGCCATCTCCTTTACCTCTCATTTTGGGAAGCAGGAACAATCCAAATTAACGGATATATCAGATGAGATTAAACGATTGGACATCCAGTATTCATCTAAACCGACTCCTACTCTATACAAGAAACGGCTCCAGCTCCAATCACAATATGACTTGCTCTCAACTAGTAAGATAATAATAATAATAATAATAATAATAATAATAATAATTTAGGACCTGCTCCGAGGTCACCATTTGGCACACATGCGAACCATGCATACAATGCGTATCTGCGATTAACCCATCCCGTCGTCCTTCCCCCCCAAGGGCAGCCGGGAGCAGACAGGCGCCACGTGAGCCGCGCCAGGGGACCAATCCAAGTGCTCCTGTCCGTCTTCGTCAAGGACGCCACAGCGTTAGCGATCTTGTTGTTGTGCATGTTTTTCCATTGGGTTTATCTTATCGGGGGGGGAAACCCTTGCGAGCACGGGGAGAACATGCAAACTCCACACAGAAAGGCCTGGGAGATACCCCACCTGGGTAACTGGCATCATGGAAACCTGGTCCCCAAGCGGGATTCGAACCCTGGACCTTCTTGCTGTGAGGCGACAGTGTTAACCACTACACCACCGTGCCGCCTCTTGCACACCAAGCAACGTTTTTTCGAACAGGGGGATAAGGCCGGGAAATTACTTGCATACCAAGCACGAGTGGTGAGTGCCTCTAGACTGATTCCCAGGATAAAATCCCAATTAGGTGTCACTACAACAGACCCTACGGAAATGTCAGAAATTTTCTCTGACTATTATTCCAAACTTTACACGTCGGAATCTTCACAGCAGGACTGGGATCGCCCAAACCCCCTCAAGTCTCTCAAGTACCCTCAAGCGAATAAAGCGGAAGCTGAAGAGTTAGGCACGCCTATAACCATCTCTGAAGTGACTGAGGCAATCAAATCTTTACAAAGTGGTAAATCGCCCGGGCCAGATGGCTATACTACAGAATTTTATAAAACTTACTCCGTGTTGGTTGCTCCTTTCCTACTAAGAAATGAATGTGTATGAATGTTGGTGGTGGTCGGAGGGGCCGTAGGCGTTGATTATTCGCCACGCTTCCGTGAGTCTGCCTCAGGGCAGCTCTGGCTGCAATTGTAGTTTACCACCACCGGTATGACTGTGTATGAACGAATAATGGACTCTGTAAGCGCTCTGGGGTCTCTGGGGTGTCACGAAGAGCGCTATATAAATCCAATCCATTATTACTAAGAGTATATAACGACTCCCTTCTAAAGGGCCAAATGCCACCCACGCTTTCAGAGGAGTCATTATCCCTACTGCTCAAAAAAGGTAAAGACCCTCTCCTTTGTAGCAGTTACAGGCCAATCTCCCTCCTTAATGTGGATTGTAAAATATTGGCTAAGGTCCTTTCATGCCGTCTTCAGAAGGTGGTCCCGTTCCTGATAGACCCGGATCAGACGGGTTTCATCATGGACAGGAAATCCTTCTTTAACACCAGAAGGCTGCTAAATATCCTTTTCACAACCACGACTGGCGCGCCAGAAATGGTACTCTCCCTAGATGCTGAGAAAGCGTTTGACAGAGTGGAATGGAGGTACCTGTTCCATACTCTTTTGGGACCGGGTTTTATTTCATGGATAAGACTCCTATACTCGTCCCCGGTGGCCTCGGTCAATGTGAATGGTACCAAGTCGGGCCAGTTTGCGCTCTATCGCGGTACTCGTCAAGGATGCCCGCTTTCTCCCTTGCTCTACACGCTCGCCGCAGAACCCTTAGCCATTTGGCTTCGCAGTGAGGTTAGATTTGAGGGGATTGAGAGGTTCGGCCTGGTTCATAAACTCTCATTGTATGTCGACGATCTCCTACTTTATGTCTCCAACCCGTCATCGTCCATCCCTGTTATCCTTGATATTCTAGAACAACATAGGCAGCTCTCTGGATACAAACTCAATCTCCAGAAAAGTGAATATTTACCGGTTAATGCGTCTGCGGAACAGCTTCCTCAATCGCTTTTCCCCTTTAAAAGGGCCACGGAAGGATTCACATATCTAGGGATTTTTATGGCCAAATCACCGACGGAACTCTTCGCAAAGAATTTCCGTCCTCTGCTGGAGCGCTTTAAGCTAGATCTGACGAGATGGTCCTCTCTCCCCCTCTCGCTTCTGGGTAGGGTTAACCTGATAAAGATGGTGGTCCTACCCCGATTTCTATACGCTTTTCAGCATATACCAATATTTATTAATAAAGCCTTTTTCACTTCGATTGACCAACTTATAGGTTCATTCCTGTGGGGTAACAAAAGAGCACGTATTAAGAGGACGTCCGATTATGCAACTTCCCAAATCGGAAGGGGGTTTGGCTTTGCCTAATCTTCGCTATTACTACTGGGCATGTAATATAAACAAACTCCTTTACTGGAGGCCCAGGAGGGAGGAAGAAGGCCAACCCCAATGGGCTCGGATGGAAGTCTCCTCTGCAAAGTACTCACTCTGGTCTGTGGCAACATCCCAGTTACCCATTTCGATCCCTATTAACACTTTGGCTGCCATGGGTTAAATTCATTATCAACCGTAGGTTGCCGGCTCTATTTGTCGATAGAGAAAGTCCCCTTCTTTGCAGGGCTATAACTTTTTAAATTCTATTGCTACATTGCCATTATTAGGGCCCATTCAAAGTCCTATATGTATTGTTCATTGTGTAGCAACGTTAAACTTTTTCATTCACATATTCATAGTAAAGTATGGTCTAATGTATAAGTATGTTTTCATCTCTTTCTGCAGCTTTCTCCAGAACGTGATCTATAGCCCCAAATACATTATATTGATGATGCAATACAGTTTTATGGCAATCAGCGCGATATAAAAAATTCCAACTAGACGTACTTCTAGAAGTTACTACACGTCATCTGATGTTGACCGGATGGGCTAGGGGGCGTTTATAATTCCGTGGGCAGCGTTATACCAATCATCTAATGTGGGTCAAATGTTGATAATAGCAGTTAGTATCGAAGACGGTAACTTTACACGCTAAAACTCACCCCAGTCTCCGCGCGCCGTTGGGCGATCATCGTAGAGTAGACATTTTACCATTATGGGATGTCGATTTACCCGGTCCATCTCCAGCTTGTATAATGGTATATACGTCCAAATCATGTTGTTTATCGAGTTATTGGCAATCAATCGCTATGTAGTGTGTCGAGATCGAGTCCCGGAACCTATAGCTAGTGCCCGGAAGTAATACGGCCAACCAGCACAATCTCCATAGCACTTCCTGTTAAGCGATTGCGCCGATCGGCCACCAGATGGCGCTCCTGAACCGCCAGAGAGCTCAGTGGGTCCTCCTGGTGGATCTCAGGCCAGCGGAGGGGAAATATGAATCCGATCCCAGATTTTTGAAATATTGATATTAAAGACGCTGTAAAGCGTCTTCGGCAACTTGAGCATGGCCGGGAATGACGTGTTTAGGCGTTTTCCGGCAGCCAAAGTGTTAAACAGGTGGCTCAGAACCAAATTGTGACGGAAACTTTGAAAATCTGGAGTCAGTTTAGGAAACAATTTGGCCTGCACGCTCCGTCAGGGCTCCGTCCTGTTCTGATCCTGTATTCAGAAGCTGGGCAAACAAAGGTTTGCTAACCATTAATGACCTCTACTCCGGAGGTGTGTTCTCGTCGTTTGCAGAATTGTCGAAAAAATTTGGTCTCCCAAATTCCCACCTTTTCCGTTTCTTTTTCAGATCAGACATTTTGTTCAGAACCAATTCCCACAATTCCCTGGCCGTCCTCCAGACTCTAGGACTGACCCTCTCCTATCGCTCGGTACCGGGCGGAAAGGGCTCGTCTCAATTTTATATGATAAAATATTTTGGATGAACCCAACTTGCTTAGACTCCCTGAAAGCCAAATGGGACGAGGATCTGGGAATTATCATTACAGATGAACAATGGGATCATATACTAGACCTGGTACACACTTCCTCTATATGTGCAAGACACAGTTTGCTGCAGTGTAAGATACTGCATAGAGTTCACTACACCAATGCGAGGTTAGCAAAGATATACCCGGATAGAACGAATGCGTGTAATAGATGTAAACAATCTCCAGCCGATTATATGCACATGTTTTGGACGTGCCCCAAACTCACAGAGTTTTGGACTACAATATTCGATACACTGAGTAGGGTCCTGGGAGTGGCGTTAGACCCAGATCCACTCACTGCCTTTTTCGGAATCCCGAATACCCCTACGATAATATCTAGGGCTGCAAAACGAGTTGTGGCATTTACTACCCTCCTCGCTAGGAGACTTATTCTCTTTAAGTGGATACACCCTTCCCCACCTACTCACAACAGATGGATACATGAGATACTACATTGCGTTAAGCTTGAGCGAATCAGATTCTCCCTAAAGAGCTCCCTTGAAACATTCCAAGTGACCTGGCAACCATTTCTGCAACACATCGATACCCTGACTATCAACGAAGAGACTTAGAAAGGATAGAGCTTTACACCTCTAACTACACTTCCTTATTTTTTATCGTTATTTTATTCCTATTTTCTAACCCCCCCCCCCCCTCCCTGTCCTGGTATGAATGTGTGTGAATGAGACCCCCGGGGGCTGGGTGGGTAACTGGGGGAGGGAGAGGGGAATGGGAGACGCAGCTGCGGAAGGTTAGACTACTCAAGAATTACCACATAATATGGGCAGAGGTAGGGAAAGGAGTGAAATAACCTCATTGATGACGTTCTTCCACAGTCACAGCTGTGCTGGAGAGTTTTCTTTTTGTGTTTTTAGTTCTTTCTTTGCTTCTTTATATCTAAATATTTGTGCATAATACAGATAGGTCTGATTGATACTATTACTGTGTTTTTTTTTTTTTTTTTTTTTCAGTAGCATCTATGCTGTATGTTTGGATGTTTTGCAGATGTGTCTTCAAAAACCTCGATGTGGGGGGGCTGGGGTGGGTATGAAGGAGGGGAAGGGGAAATGAAAGGGTAAGAAAAGATGAAAAGATGGAGAATGTATAACACTGACGAATGTAAATGTACATACTACTTTTCCTGTAATAAAGAAATTAAAAAATTTTTAAAAATGCCAATATCTCTTATTTTTACCCATTTCTGAAATGCGCGACATTTTCGGCTTTTGTGAGGAATGTTCTCTGCCAGCACAATCCGACCTAAACCATGCCGGGTCACAATACAGGTGCAAATATAGGTCTATCTTAACACTTTGATCGCCATGGGTTAAATTCATAATTTACCATCCCTCGCCAGCTCTATTTGTCTATGGAGAAGTTCCCCTTCTTTGCAGGGCTATAACTTTTTAAATTCTATTGCTACATTGCCATTATTATGGCCCATTCAATGTCCTATATGTATTGTTCAGGGTGTAGCAACGTTAAACTTTTTCATTCACATATTCATACTAAAATATGGTCTAAAGTATAAGTATGTTTTTATCGTTTTCTGCAGCCTTCTTCAGAACGTGATTTATAGCCCTAAATGCATTATATTGATGATGAAATACAGTTTGGTAGCGATCGGCGCGAGATGAAAAATGTCAACTGGACGTACTTCTAGAATGATCTACGTATGATCTGATGATGACCGGATGGGCGGGGGATCGTTTATAATTCCGTGGGCAGCGTTAGATGATTCATCCAGAGTGGGTCATATGTTCATCATAGCAGTTTATATAGAATAGGTTAGAAAATAACGCTGAATCTTACCGTATGTTCCTCGCGCCGTTGGACGATCAGCGTGGAGTAGACCGTTTTCGATTATGGGATGTTGATCCTGATGAACCATTTCCAGGTTGTATAATACTATATACGTCCAAATAACGTTGTTTATTGAGTGAGGGCGAGCAATTGATCATCAAGGGGGTTGAGATGGAGATCGCGAGTGCCCGGAGCACATATGGATGGGCACTTCCTGTTTGGAGCACCAGATGGCGCTCTCGAACCGTTAGACAGTTGAGTGGAGCTCACCAGTACATCTCAGGGCTCCAGAAAGGAAATATGATTTCGATGACAGATTTTTGAAATATTGACATCAAAGACGAGTTACGGCGTCTTCGGCAGAATGAGCATGGCTCCGAATGACGTGAAAACTCGTCCGCGGCGATCATAGTGTTAAGAATGAATATGAGCTATGAATGCTATGTGTACAAACTGAGACGATGTTTATCTTCACGTTAGACTGATGGATCTGTCTAGAGTCAGAAGAGGAGAGACGAGACGAGACGAGAAGAGAAGAGGAAAGAAGAGAAGAGGGCAGAAGCTAATAGAAGAGAAGAGAAGAGACATCACCTGGAACTCAGGCTTCCCGTCGCCGGCTTCTCTGTCGCAGAGGAAGGAGATCTGCGTGGCACGGTGGGTGTGTTGCTGGTTGTTGTACTGAGAGCCGTTGGAGTACGACAACTTGATCAGACCGTCATAGTAGGACAGACGAGAGCTGTACTCCCCCAGACTCCAGGAGTTAGAACTACACATAGAAGAACACAGAAGTAAAATTATTAAAAGTTCTAAAGGAAGACCAATGGGATGGATTCCCAGTGTGTGTGTATGTCTGTATATCTCTTGTCTACTTGACAGGCTCCGGAGCACTCAGGGCACTTAGCTGTGTGTGTTAGGGCTGACCCCTATTAGTCGATTAGTCGACTAATCGGTCGAAAGGAGCCGTAGTCGACTGGCCAATATACTGTACTCTTAGTCGAATATACAATTTTTATTTTTTATTTTTTTAGTCATTCTTTCCAAAAGAAAAGAGGCCTAGAAGCGTGGCTAACGCTAATGGCACGCATTCAAGAGGCTAACTGCCTACGAAAACAGGCACAGAGGCACTGAAAGAGGATTTCACCCATCTAATGAACACACTAGACTAGACAAATATCAAGATGTATCCATCAGTGGACCAATTGCATGCTTTTGCAGAGGACAAGAAGCCTTCAGTCGACTCCTTCAGACATTAAGCACCCCCCACAGCCCAAATGGAATGATACATTTAAAAAATATATATATATTTAAAAGAATATATAAAAAATATTATATATATATTTTTTGTTTTTTGTTTTTAGTACCAATAGTCGACTAACGGCTAATTTTGGCCAATCATAGTCGACCATCCAAATCCTTAGTCGGGGACAGCCCTAGTGTGTGTGTATATGTATTATACCTCTTGTCTACTTGGCAGGCTCCAGAGCGCTCAGGACACTTGGCTGTGTGTGTGTGTGTATATGTATTATACCTCTTGTCTACTTGGCAGGGTCCAGAGCGCTCAGGACACTTGGCTGTGTGTGTGTGTGTATATGTATTATACCTCTTGTCTACTTGGCAGGCTCCAGAGCGCTCAGGACACTTAGCTGTGTGTGTGTGTGTGTGTGTGTGTGTGTGTGTGTGTGTGTGTGTGTGTGTGTGTGTGTGTGTGTGTGTGTGTGTGTGTGTATGTATTATACCTCTTGTCTACTTGGCAGGCTCCAGAGCGCTCAGGGCACTTAGCTGTGTGTGTGTGTGTGTGTGTGTGTGTGTGTGTGTGTGTGTGTGTGTGTGTGTGTGTGTGTATGTATTATACCTCTTGTCTACTTGGCAGGCTCCAGAGCGCTCAGGGCACTTAGCTGTGTGTGTGTGTGTGTATATGTATTATACCTCTTGTCTACTTGGCAGGCTCCAGAGCGCTCAGGGCACTTAGCTGTGTGTGTGTGTGTATATGTATTATACCTCTTGTCTACTTGGCAGGCTCCAGAGCGCTCAGGACACTTGGCTGTCTTAACAGAACCACACACGTTGATGTAGTAGTCATAAACACCACTAGTCACATTGTAGAACCCTCCATCTAACTTAGAAAGAGGAGACAGATCAAACGAGAAGCCTGGAGGGGGGAAGGAAGGAAGGAAGGAAGGAAGGAAGGAAGGGGGAGAGAGAGAGAGAGAGAGAGAGAGAGAGAGAGAGAGAGAGAGAGAGAGAGAGAGAGAGGAGAAGAGGGAGAGAGAGAGAAGAGGGAGAGAGAGAGAGAAGAGGGAGAAAGAGAGATGGGAGAGAAGAGAGATGTGAGAGAATGAATGAATCATATATTATATATTTTGACACATTCATTCATGTTAATACTTTATATAGATTTATTATAAAAAAACCATTTATAATAGATGCATAGCAGTAGCTATGTAAATGCTGGATCTGATCGTTTCTCTCTGGTTGGGATAAATAATATTTATTAATATATTTATTCGTTTATATTCTTTCTGTGCATGTTCACCCCACGCGGGGTCAGCTATATGATGTTAAGTGACAACAAAACGTTTCCGTGGCTGTCTTTATTGGAAGCTTAACGTTAGCTAAAAGGATGGTTGAATGCCTCGACGGTCCATGTAGTGTACATGTCCAACTTCTTCTTCTAAGAAAAATGGTCTGTTGATATATGTTATAAACAAAAAAGGATTGTTTTTATGAGTTACTGTCTCATGAAGAATAGTTACAGTACAGAACCTTATGTGATGTACAATTTAAACAAAAGACAAAGATCACCATGTACATAGATACGGTCAGGAACATTACCCTTAGCCCTAGAGACTGGCAGGTTTACATTTCTTGTTTAATCTACGAGGACATAAGGGATGTACTTCTTAGTAACGTGTCCTCCATTTATGTTGATTTTCTTGAGCAGGATGAATATGAAAAACTTGAGTAAGGGAGGGAACTTTTTTTGTAGCATATTTTATTTGCCTAGTTTGGGAGAGAAGGCAGAATACCGAGCTGTAACCTGTATTTATGTAATCTGTATTCAGGTAATTCAATGTAATGTAATAATGGAACACGGCAACAGTATTTTTGGTGTCTTATGAACCCACGAGGGTTGGGCACTTTGTGTGCATGACTAAGAAATAAAATAATCAATCAATCAATCTATCCCGTTATCCACACAAAGACGTGCAAATAGTCAGTATTAACCATTTAGCATGGCTTTACATTGCAGCCAGGGACGAGCAAGGAAGGCTTGAAGCAATGCATTTGGACACAGTATTTGAGTTTATGTAGTTCTGGGCTGGACACAGTATTTGAGTTTCTGTTGTTCTTTCTTAATAAGCAGCAGAATATAGAAATATAGCAGCAGAATATTGTCCATGTAACTTCAGCTAGAGAGAAAGAGAAATAAGTTAAGAAAGAGAGACAGACAGAGATAGACAGACAGACAGACACAGAGACAAACAGATAGAAAGAGATATACTGAGAGAGAGAATAGATACAGACAGAAAGAAACAGTCAGACAGAGACCATAGAGACAGACAGACAGACAGACAGACAGACAGACAGACAGACAGACAGACAGACAGACAGACAGACAGACAGACAGACAGACAGACAGACAGACAGACAGACAGACAGACAGACAGACAGACAGACAGACAGAGAAAGAGAGAGAGAGAGAGAGAGAGAGAGAGAGAGAGAGAGACCTACCAGCTTGCTTGTCTTCCACCCTACAGTTGTCTCCCTCTGTCTTGGAGCGGGCGCAGGCCGAGGCGGTGTACCACTCCAACTCATACTCACAGCCATCTGATGACACACTCCTCACAATGGGAGCACTCTCCTCATCACCTAGAGAGAACATGTACATTAGATATAGTATATAGCTCAGCAGCTGTAACAGAATCATTTTATTATTCTCTATTATTTACATTTCAACAGCATGAAAATTCTATTTTATTTAATGTCCTGTCATCTAATAATAATATTCCATAACTTTTCCTGATATTTAGGTTTTTGCCCTGGTATCGTTTTAGAATCGGTATTGTGGTATAGGCTGGTATCTGTATCGAAGTAAAAATGTTGGTATCGTGGCAAGTTGACAACACTAGGTAGGACCGCTGAGCAGCAAGCTGACTGTAGGATGTAGAGGTGACTGTAGGATGTAGAGGTGGTACGGCTGACTGTAGGATGTAGAGGTGACTGTAGGATGTAGAGGTGGTACGGCTGACTGTAGGATGTAGAGGTGGTACGGCTGACTGTAGGATGTAAAGGTGGTACGGCTGACTGTAGGATGTAGAGGTGGTAAGGCTGACTGTAGGATGTAGAGGTGGTACGGCTGACTGTAGGATGTAGAGGTGGTACGGCTGACTGTAGGGTGTAGAGGTGGTACGGCTGACTGTAGGATGTAGAGGTGGTACGGCTGACTGTAGGGTGTAGAGGTGGTACGGCTGACTGTAGGATGTAGAGGTGGTACGGCTGACTGTAGGGCAGGGTTCGAAATTAACGGGGGCTTGGGGCATAATGCCCTTGAAAATGGACAAAATGCCCTCGAAAATCAGTTAAGGGGGGCACTTAATGCCCCCGACAGTTTACTAATTATATATATATATTTATCCGGTAATGGAGCGTCTGTGTATCGTACGGTTCAGATGACGCGCAAATAAAAAAAATCATTTGGCGGAGCCGGTGTTCTGCACTGGCTGCAGGCAGCAGCAGCAGCAGCAGCACTGCAGCCCAACAATAGGGTCCAGCTGCAGCCAGGTGCTAGTCAGTTTGTGTAAAAATGGCACGCACAATATAAATCAATCTTCATTACGACTTTAAAAACAAAACAATTTACATTACATAGGCCTACACACATCTTGCCATAGCGTTAGCAGTTTGTAAACACAACGCACCTTTTAACTATGGTAGCCCGACGCAGCCCGCAAGCTAATACTGTACAGTCAATGAAATGTCACCGTAGCTACTAGCTACTGTAGCAGAGGAGGAAATGGGAGTCTGAGAGGCGGGGTGTTTAAAGACAATGATAGGCGTTTATTCAACATCCAAGAAGGCTAACATACAACTGTGTTTTACTAACTCCAACCGGGACTATTGCCGCTTTCGCGCTGCTTGTTGATGTTATGAACTCCTCCTAACGTGACCGGAGCTGAAGGTGCCACACGCTAAAATGTCCGTGGGGACCCGGCACCAACCCATAGATAATTCCAACTCACCGAATTACGTAATCCACCACAGTTGCACTCAATATTTAAATAATGTTAGTCTAAATAAATGTAGACAGAAACATAATAATTTCAAGCAGAAAACGAATCTTTCCATTAAGAACTGACAATCAGGGAATTTAAACATGGTTGACATTGTTTTTGTGTGTTTATATTAATTAAAGAAAGGAAAGTCTAGTGCTGGCTGAGCATATTGTTTGTTTGCACTAAGTTAATACTTTGACAAATGTAGCCTATATTTTTCAGTCAGTTCGGTCTTTGTGTGCCAAACATTATTTAAGGCTGTAAACACTGTAAACCTTTTATTTTATTTTTAATAAATGAGAAGCATGTTTAGATTTGAGTGTTAATTTTTTTTTAATAAAAATTAACGTATATCGAACTGAAAACCGTGACCCCAAAATCGTGATACGAACCAAACCATCCATTTTGTGAACCGTCCCACCCCTACCGTTTATCATAAAAATTCAGTGCCCCCGAAATACAAAAAAAAGCCCCCGAAAATCAATTAACACTTTAATAGCCAATGACGTGTTTAGACGTCATTCCTAGCCATGCTCATTATGCCGAAGACGCCGTAACTCGTCTTTGATATCAATAATTCAAAAATCTGTGATCGAAATCATATTTCTCCTCCGGAGACATGAGATGCACTGGTGAGCTCCACTCAACTGTCTAACGGTTCAAGAGCGCCATCCGGTGGCCGATCGGCAGATCGGCCAAGAGGGAGGGGCGCGCCAAACAGGAAGTGCTCATCCATAATCCGTCCGGGCACTCGCGATCGGTAGCCGGACCCCATCTCAACACACTGGATAATCAATCGCTCGCCCTAACTCAATAAACAACGTTATTTGGACGTATATAGTATTATACAACCTGGAAATGTTTCATCAGGATCAACATCCCATAATCGAAAACTGTCTACTCCACGCTCATCCCCCAACGGCGCGAGGAACATACGTAAGATCCAGCGTTATTTTCTAACGTATTCCATATAAACTGCTCTGATGACCATATGACCCACACTAGACGAATGGTATAACGTTGCCCACGGAATTATAAACGCCCCCTCGCCCATCCGGTCAATATCAGATGATACGTAGTAACTTCTAGAACCACGTCCAGTTGAAATTTTTCATCTGGCAACGATCGCTACCAAACTGTATTTGATCATCAATATAATGCATTTGGAGCTATAAATCAAGTTCTGGAGAAAGCTGCAGAAAACGATAAAAACATACTTATACTTTAGACCATATTTTAGTATGAATATGCGAATGAAAAAGTATATCGTTGCTACACCCTGAACAATGGATATAGGACATTGAATGGGCCATAATAATGGCAATTTAGCAATAGAATTTAAAAAGTTATAGCCCTGCAAAGAAGGGGAACTTCTCCATAGACAAATAGAGCTGGCGAGGGATGGTAAATTATGAATTTGAACCATGGCGATCAAAGTGTTAAGGGGGGCAAAAAAAGCCCTTGAATTTTTTTTTTTATTTCTAACCCTGCTGTAGGGTGTAGAGGTGGTACGGCTGACTGTAGGATGTAGAGGTGGTACGGCTGACTGTAGGATGTAGAGGTGGTACGGCTGACTGTAGGGTGTAGAGGTGGTACGGCTGACTGTAGGATGTAGAGGTGGTACGGCTGACTGTAGGATGTAGAGGTGACTGTAGGATGTAGAGGTGGTACGACTGACTGTAGGGTGTAGAGGTGACTGTAGGATGTAGAGGTGGTACGACTGACTGTAGGGTGTAGTGCTGACTGTAGGATGTAGAGGTGGTACGGCTGACTGTAGGATGTAGTGCTGACTGTAGGATGTAGAGGTGGTAAGGCTGACTGTAGGATGTAGTGCTGACTGTAGGATGTAGAGGTGGTACGGCTGACTGTAGGGTGTAGTGCTGACTGTAGGATGTAGAGGTGGTACGGCTGACTGTAGGGTGTAGTGCTGACTGTAGGATGTAGAGGTGGTAAGGCTGACTGTAGGATGTAGTGCTGACTGTAGGATGTAGAGGTGGTACGGCTGACTGTAGGGTGTAGAGGTGGTACGGCTGACTGTAGGATATAGAGGTGGTACGACTGAGCAGCAAGCTGACTAAAAGCTAACCTTTCACATAACAAACGAGACGTTATGAAACGTTACACTCGAGTGTTTGGCCTCTCACCACGCTACGTTGAGCTGACTGGGGATATGACCTGGAGACTAACGTGTTGAAAATGGTGCACAGAGCATTGAAGCAAACCTTCATCCAGATTAGAGGTCCAACAAAAGTAAACAAAATGTCTCTGCTCACATAATAATAATATTAATAATCACTTGGATTTATATAGTGCCTTTCAAGAAACCCCAAGGGCACTTTACAGAGCAACAAAAAGCAACATAAGATAATAATAATAATAACAATAAAAGACAAGGAAACGACTAGATGCCGTAGGTTTTCAGGGCTGTCTTGAAGGAGTCCAAGGATGTGGCCGAGCGGATCTCCATGTAACCAATGATTTAACGTTTAATGATTTAACGTGGTCCGAGAGAGAGAGAAAATGTACGGGTCCAAAATTAATCTTGTTGTTTATATGTTGCAGGTATGTATCTCTTCCCTACTTCCCATTTCCCCACATGGAATGCACCCGATTGGATAAATGGTGTGCTGAGTAGATATTGTGATATGAATCAATGTTAAAAAAATATATCCTTATGATAACTATATAACACACACAAACACACATAAACACACAAATAAAAAATTGTTTTTAACACTGTAAAGTAATTTTTTTGTTTTTGTTTTACACTAATGTAATTTGAGCTATCTTAATTGTTACAGTAGTTTCATTATGCATTGTGTGTACTGACTTTTAATCATTTTGTTTTTGCAATAATAATTGTTTTTGTATGTTTTTTTGTGTGTGGACCCCAGGAAGACTAGCTGGTTGCTATGGCACCAGCTGCTGGGGGCGTCTCTACTTTTCGTAGCTCCATTTCTGCAGACCCCTCTCTGATTGGTTGCGCTCCATTTCTGCAGACCCCTCTCTGATTGGTTGAGCGAAGCCCCTCTCTGATTGGTTTAGCTCGTCACGCGGTAAAAGGCGGATGTAATGTTATCATATCAAGAAGATAAAAAGAAATGTACTACCAGATTCGCGTATAACGTTATTTCGCGGTTTATTCATAACGTTATGCACATTTCACAACACAGCCAGCTGTCAGAAACTGTACATTGTAACTAGAGATGTTCCGATACCATTTTTTCCTTCCCGATCCGATTCCGATACCTAAGCTTTGGGTATCGGCCGATACCAATACTGATCCGATACCAGTGCATACATAAAATAATTTTTTTTTATATTATATAAATTATAAAAAAAAATCTTTTTACAGCTACAGATACTGTTTTATATATACTGTTTTTTAGTAATAATTAGAAAGTAATGGTATTTATTCAACAACAGGTGATTGTATAGATTAGTATTAGTATCATTAATTGACAACTATGTTCAATGAGTTCACCCACGGAACGGTTGTTGGGACATTGGATCTGCAATCCGCACGGACATTATACGTTGTTGCACTAGCTACCCAGTCTGCTCGGGTAGCAGAGGCTATGGCTAGTAGTAACGTTTATGTTGTGATTTTCGATGCAAAATAAATATTCAACATTCTCTAAGGTTTTCACATTGACATTTGATAACGTTAGTCAGCTAACGCTAGTCAGTAGCTACTTGACTTAAATACGATTCACCGTGGGTGCATTATTGTTGATAGACGGCCAGTGTCAGGTCCTGGAGAAAGGACAGGCGATCATCTGATTTGATGTAACGTTTTCAGCTGTTAATGCTACAGTATAATAACGCCAGCAAGCAAAACACATCCGAGCTCCCCGTCACACCGCTCTGTACAGTCGGGACAATGGAATTTAAGAAAGTATCTGCTGTTAAAATGACAAACAGCATCACACTTTAATTCACGTCGATTAAAAACACGTTCATTTTATAATCCTCACTCTCCGCAGGAGATAAATGACGTCATATGGTATCGGAGCGCAGAATTAGAGGATACTCGCCGATACCGATACCAGCATTTTAGGCAGTATCGGAGGCATTTCCGATACTGGTATCGGTATCGGAACAACTCTAATTGTAACGTTATATTACATAACGTTATGTTATTTCGCGGTTTATTCACATAACGTTATTTCACGTGACAAGTTCAACACAGCCCAGCTGTCAGAAACTGTACATTGAGGGGGTTTGAATCACTATTATATTCAGAGTTAATTATATTGTTTACACTGTCTTTCTTCTATTATAACCCTGCCCATTTGATGTTCCCAAATCATATTCAGAAAGTATCACAGAGACTTCTATTGACCAAGGAATTAGTTATTATTAGTAAGACACAACATTTCTGTAGCAATTGACCACCAGACTCTTTCTCTTAAGGCATTAACTGGGTTAATTAATATAAATGTTATATTGTAACTGTCTAGTTACACATTGGTTCCGAAACATGTATGTTCCAGGCTGCAATTAAAACTTTGAATCTGAGAGAGCTCTGGTCAGCAAAGCTGGCGATGCGAGCGATTATTATTGTTTTTTAATGACAAACCAATTACATAATCCAACATATGTGTAAAGGCACACACAACATATTCCAGTTAACGGTATATTTTTTTAATGATTCGTTATGGCGTAATCAATACTTCCATGAGTATAAATTGCGTTTGCGACCTCCATGTTTTGGGGCTATTCATCAGAAAACTCGGGTCCGGGATTCGGCTCCCATCCGTCGGGCAAGAACTGTGGGTTTTCAGCCTCTCTCTCTGGAGCTCAACAGAGTTTCGACTCCTGGCTAGAGGACCTTGTCGCGGCTCATGCGCATGCGCGCGCTCGGCCAATCAGAGAGGGGTCTGCAGAAATGGGCTCAACCAATCAAAGAGGGGTCTGCAGAAATGGAACTACGAAAAGTAGAGACGCCTAATGGGGATCCCTAATAAAATCAAATCAAATCAAATCAAATAGTGACAGCTCTTTGGACCTCATATTCAGAGTTGACAGCAACACATTCCAAATACAAGTACTATACTTGAAATGAACTCTGGCCCTTTTATCTGCTCCTTGTAAATGAAATAATGAGGGAATAACACACACCTGGCCATGGAATAGCTGAGCAGCTAATTGTCCAATTACCTTTGGTCACTTAAAAAGGGGGAGGCATATATAGGAATAGTTGTAATTCCTACACCGTTCACCTGATTTTGATATAAATACGTCAGGGCACTTTGCCCTCGCCTGCCTGCCGGCTCCGGCTGTGTTTTTGCTGATCAACCAATACATTGTTGGAAAGTTGAATTTGACGCCTTTCGATCGTCACCCTACTCTGCGTGCTTCCAGTCTCGAGTTACAAGACGAAACATCCAACAAGCGTCATTTGACAAGCCATTCGGACAAGTGGCCATGTCCGGTTTGGCCGGGTCCTGAACGGACCAGTCACCTCTGATGGCGAAAAATTATTGACCACCTTTGTAGCCAATGAAATTCTGGGGCCAGGGCTGTCCTGCGAGGGCTGATTGAAACAAGAAAGACAAAGAAGAAGCCAGGGAAGTTCTTTGTTTTGACTAGCGCCTCGGAATCATTGGCAGTGGACAACCATTTTGGATAATCATGGCGAATTAACGCTGGTACACACATTACAAAAACCTTTGTAAAACAGATTTTCTGTGGGATTGTTATCAACTTTGGACCTATACTAGATCACACTTCAGGCTATTCTCCAGCTCCTACCTCTCAGCTGGAACTCAAAAACAGGCATCTGGCAACAAGTAAACAGAATGTGAGTAAACTTTTACTTCAGTGTGTTCAAACCCCTGTAACTCTATTTCATTAGCACTGAAAGAAAAATATTCTTTCTTTTTGTGGAAAGTTCAGAATGTTTCCTTTCAAGAGACCAAACTCATGTATGTGCTATAAGTATAAAGTATAACAAATCGCAAATTACTTTGGGTATGCAATCGTCAGGCATGTTATGCAAAACTAGCCCCATTTTTGCCCAATGCACAAGAGGTTAAAAGCACATCTTGATTGTAGAGCCAGAATTATGAAAATTGTGTCAATGTCCAAATACTTGGCTATACATATGTAAACACACACAGTACACACACACACCTGGTTTACACTTCAAAGTGAGGCCAGACTTGATCCTGGTGTCCTTCCTGCACTCATCTCCATCAGTGTACACCAGTCTGATGTCACTTCCTGTTTCCGTCTTCTTAGGAGAGGACAGGAACTTCCCCAGACTGGTTGCGTTCTTGTTCTTATCTGAGAGGGGTTCAGACATCAGCCTTATTCACCTTGAATGCCTTCTGGCCCTGCCCACTTCTGACCTGGTGTCTGTATTTCATGTTGCTGTGATGAAGATCAACTTTGTGATGAAGATCCATCTCTCCATCTTCTATCTTTCTATCCCCCATCACTCCATCCTCAATCTATTGTCCTCTCTGTCTCTACATCTGCATCCTGTCTCGCTCTTCATCCTCAATCTATCATCCTCCATCTATCTCTCCATATCTCTAGATCTCCATTGTCTCCATCTCCTCTATCTCTCTATCCTCCATCTCTCTCTCCAGCCTCTATCTCTCCATCTCCATATCTCTATCATCCGTCTCTCTATCCTCTATATATCCTCTCTATCTCACCATCCTCTGACTCCATTTCCACCTCTATCCTGTCTCTATCTCTCCATCTCTCCGTCCCATCTCTCCATCCTCTATCTCTCTATTTTCTATCTCTTCATCGGTTCTATATCTCTCTCTGTCCCACCTCCCTAGCCTCTATCTCTCCATCATATATCTCCATATCCTCTCTCTCTATCCACATCTCTCCATTCTATATCTCTCTACCCTCCATCTCTCCATCCATCTAACCTCGCTATACCCATTGTTCTATTCTCTATCTCTCCATATCTCTATCCTCCATCTCTCCATCCTCTTCCTCTCTACCTCCATCTCCCCCTCTCTCCATAGCTCAGTCCTCACCCACGGCACAGATGGCAGCATCTTCAGGACAGCCTTCAGTGGCTCCTCTCTGGATGACCTTATGACACACGTTGAGGTAGAAACGCCGTGGGTCTGATTCTGGAGCGTTAGCATCTACAGCCTCCCAGTTCACAGTTGAGTCTGACTCTGGAGAGAGTGAGAGAGTGAGAGTGAGAGTGAGAGAGAGATCAGACGTAGCTTTGTGTGAATCTATGTTACAAACAATACTAAAAGGGAGTGGCTCAAGATCTTAATCCAATCAAAACACACAGAGCTGGTGTCTGGTCAATATCCATCAATGAAAACAGACAGAGTACGTGTGTCTCAGCCGGTCTCACCAGGGTTCTGTGTGAGGGGTGAAAGGTCATAGGTTATGTGGCCGGCCGTGACCCTACAGAGCAGATCCTCCTTCTCCTTGACGCAGGCGTAGGCTGTCGGCCAATCAAAGTAGTAGGTACAATCCGTCTCCCCCGCAAACACAGGGAACCCTCGCCCGTCATTGCCTGGGAGACACAGAGAAACATGACATGATTTTCTAAACCGCATTTCTGTGACCCGGGTGGTGTGATCGGGTGGGGTGTGATCGGGTGGTGTGATCGGGTGGTGTGACCCGGGTGGTGTGATCGGGTGGTGTGACCGAGTGGTGTGACCCGGGTGGTGTGACCGGGTGGTGTGACTGGGTGGTGTGACCCGGGTGGTGTGACCGGGTGGTGTGACCCGGGTGGTGTGACCGGGTGGTGTGACCGGGTGGTGTGACCCGGGTGGTGTGACCGGGTGGTGTGACCCGGGTGGTGTGACCGGGTGGTGTGATCGGGTGGTGTGACCGGGTGGTGTGACCCGGGTGGTGTGACTGGGTGGTGTGACTTAGTGGTGCGAGTCTAACCTGAGGTCTTGTTGCACACAAAGTTAATGATGGTCATCCTCTCAAAACCTGAAGAACACCTGGTGCCATCTGGATAGATCAGAGTTAGATCACCATCTGAATATCTAGAAGAGAGAGAAGAGTGCGTTATGCATTTTCAACAAGACTACAGACCCACTAACATGTAGAGTATGTATTACTGACCGGTCTACAGACCCACTAACATGTAGAGTATGTAATACTGACCGGTCTACAGACCCACTAACATGTAGAGTATGTAATACTGACCGGTCTACAGACCCACTAACATGTAGAGTATGTGTTACTGACCAGTCTACAGACCCACTAACATGTGTAGAGTATCTAATACTGACCGGTCTACAGACCCACTAACATGTAGAGTATGTAATACTGACCACAGTCTACAGACACACTAACATGTGTAGAGTATGTGTTACTGACCGGTCTACAGACCCACTAACATGTAGAGTATGTGTTACTGACCGGTCTACAGACCCACTAACATGTAGAGTATGTGTTACTGACCGGTCTACAGACCCACTAACATGTGTAGAGTATGTAATACTGACCGGTCTACAGACCCACTAACATGTAGAGTATGTGTTACTGACCAGTCTACAGACCCACTAACATGTGTATAGTATGTAATACTGACCGGTCTACAGACCCACTAACATGTAGAGTATGTGTTACTGACCGGTCTACAGACCCACTAACATCTAGAGTATGTAATACTGACCACAGTCTACAGACACACTAACATGTAGAGTATGTAATACTGACCAGTCTACAGACCCACTAACATGTGTAGAGTATGTGTTACTGACCGGTCTACAGACCCACTAACATCTAGAGTATGTAATACTGACCACAGTCTACAGACACACTAACATGTAGAGTATGTATTACTGACCGGTCTACAGACCCACTAACATGTAGAGTATGTGTTACTGACCGGTCTACAGACCCACTAACATGTAGAGTATGTGTTACTGACCGGTCTACAGACCCACTAACATCTAGAGTATGTAATACTGACCACAGTCTACAGACACACTAACATGTAGAGTATGTATTACTGACCGGTCTACAGACCCACTAACATGTAGAGTATGTATTACTGACCGGTCTACAGACCCACTAACATGTAGAGTATGTGTTACTGACCGGTCTACAGACCCACTAACATGTAGAGTATGTAATACTGACCAGTCTACAGACCCACTAACATCTAGAGTATGTAATACTGACCACAGTCTACAGACACACTAACATGTAGAGTATGTATTACTGACCGGTCTACAGACCCACTAACATGTAGAGTATGTATTACTGACCGGTCTACAGACCCACTAACATGTAGAGTATGTGTTACTGACCGGTCTACAGACCCACTAACATGTAGAGTATGTAATACTGACCAGTCTACAGACCCACTAACATGTAGAGTATGTAATACTGACCGGTCTACAGACCCACTAACATGTAGAGTATGTAATACTGACCGGTCTACAGACCCACTAACATGTAGAGTATGTAATACTGACCGGTCTACAGACCCACTAACATGTAGAGTATGTAATACTGACCGGTCTACAGACCCACTAACATGTAGAGTATGTAATACTGACCGGTCTACAGACCCACTAACATGTAGAGTATGTGTTACTGACCAGTCTACAGACCCACTAACATGTGTAGAGTATCTAATACTGACCGGTCTACAGACCCACTAACATGTAGAGTATGTAATACTGACCACAGTCTACAGACACACTAACATGTGTAGAGTATGTGTTACTGACCGGTCTACAGACCCACTAACATGTAGAGTATGTGTTACTGACCGGTCTACAGACCCACTAACATGTAGAGTATGTGTTACTGACCGGTCTACAGACCCACTAACATGTGTAGAGTATGTAATACTGACCGGTCTACAGACCCACTAACATGTAGAGTATGTGTTACTGACCAGTCTACAGACCCACTAACATGTGTAGAGTATGTAATACTGACCGGTCTACAGACCCACTAACATGTAGAGTATGTGTTACTGACCGGTCTACAGACCCACTAACATCTAGAGTATGTAATACTGACCACAGTCTACAGACACACTAACATGTAGAGTATGTAATACTGACCAGTCTACAGACCCACTAACATGTGTAGAGTATGTGTTACTGACCGGTCTACAGACCCACTAACATCTAGAGTATGTAATACTGACCACAGTCTACAGACACACTAACATGTAGAGTATGTATTACTGACCGGTCTACAGACCCACTAACATGTAGAGTATGTATTACTGACCGGTCTACAGACCCACTAACATGTAGAGTATGTGTTACTGACCGGTCTACAGACCCACTAACATGTAGAGTATGTAATACTGACCAGTCTACAGACCCACTAACATGTAGAGTATGTAATACTGACCGGTCTACAGACCCACTAACATGTAGAGTATGTAATACTGACCGGTCTACAGACCCACTAACATGTAGAGTATGTGTTACTGACCGGTCTACAGACCCACTAACATGTAGAGTATGTAATACTGACCAGTCTACAGACCCACTAACATGTAGAGTATGTAATACTGACCAGTCTACAGACCCACTAACATGTAGAGTATGTAATACTGACCAGTCTACAGACCCACTAACATGTAGAGTATGTAATACTGACCAGTCTACAGACCCACTAACATGTAGAGTATGTGTTACTGACCGGTCTACAGACCCACTAACATGTAGAGTATGTGTTACTGACCGGTCTACAGACCCACTAACATGTAGAGTATGTAATACTGACCGGTCTACAGACCCACTAACATGTGTAGAGTATGTAATACTGACCGGTCTACAGACCCACTAACATGTAGAGTATGTAATACTGACCACAGTCTACAGACACACTAACATGTGTAGAGTATGTGTTACTGACCGGTCTACAGACCCACTAACATGTAGAGTATGTGTTACTGACCAGTCTACAGACCCACTAACATGTGTAGAGTATGTAATACTGACCGGTCTACAGACCCACTAACATGTGTAGAGTATGTACTACTGACCAGTCTACAGACCCACTAACATGTGTAGAGTATGTACTACTGACCGGTCTACAGACCCACTAACATGTAGAGTATGTGTTACTGACCGGTCTACAGACCCACTAACATGTAGAGTATGTAATACTGACCGGTCTACAGACCCACTAACATGTGTAGAGTATGTAATACTGACAGGTCTACAGACCCACTAACATGTAGAGTATGTGTTATTGACCGGTCTACAGACCCACTAACATGTAGAGTATTTATCACTGACCGGTCTACAGACCCACTAACATGTAGAGTATGTAATACTGACCGGTCTACAGACCCACTAACATGTAGAGTATGTAATACTGACCGGTCTACAGACCCACTAACATGTAGAGTATGTATTAGTGACCAGAATAGAAGAAGGACCATAGTGTCTCTCTACCTGAGTGTCTGATTCTGGTACCTCCCGGCGACCTTCTTGACGTCTTTGGTGCTCTTGAGTTGACAGGCGGAGACGTACCCCCCCTGGGGAGACCCACAGTCTCCTGCCCGCGTCTCTCCACACACATTCAGGTAGTACACGTAGCTCTCCTGGCCCTCCGTGGACTCCGCATAGTAGGGGTGGTCCGTATTAGCTGCACACACACACACACACACACACACACGCAAACACACACAAATGCACACGAACACAGACGCACACGCAAACACACAAGCTCACACATGCATACACAAACGCATGGACGCATACACACACATTTAAACATGTACACACACACATAATGATAGCAGTTCAATAGCCGTTCAAATTAAGCAAATCATACATAAATGCACATGATGGTAATTAATGTGTAACGTTATGTAATTGTTTTTTGTATGTACTGTAATGTAACATCTGAATGTATATAATTGTTTGTTGTGTCTTTTTGTATGTAATGTAACATCTGGATGTATAGAATATGTTGATATGGACTAAAACATAATCAACATAATCCATAAAAGGATTTTTCCCCTCAATATTAACACTTTCACTGCCACTCACGAGATATCTCGGAATTAATAATATCTCGTTGAAAGCCACTCACGAGATTTCTCGGATTTTTTTTTTTTTAGCTGAAATCATATTGCATCACGCGAGCCTACCCTAGTATACCCGAGTGCCGCCGGCGATCAGATGTGGAAAAAAGCGCCCCCTATCGTCTCCCAGATGACATAAGGGATTTTGGAATGGACTCAATGAAAATGGATGCGGAAAAAAATCCTGTACTCCACATTTTCCAGTCCACCCATGCAGCCGGAGTACCAGGGTTCATTCAGGGGGCTCTGAGCCCCGCGGAATCATGTACTGCACTGTACACACATTGGATCTATACACTTATCGATTTTTTCGAATGGTGATCAGGAATTGGAATATACCAGTTGGATACCATCTGATGTCAGGTAAGGAATCTATGTTATCAGTGTTAGGATAATCAGACTCATTTTGATGAAGATATAGGCTGTTTTGTGAAATGGGCTCTATCGGTTTTACTGAAAAAATCCATGAGGAAATGAACACGGCGATTATCTGTGCGCGGCTTGAATGGGCGTGCGTGTATGTATAATATTGATCATCTAGCGTTTATTTGAAAACTATTCATAAATAGGCAGACAAATATCAACGTTCTGGAATATTCCAGTAAAAGACGATTATCATAGAATGCCCCAGAATGGACAGTTTTTTTTACCTCAAAACGGGTGCTTTTCAAAATGCCCTCAAACGGAAATGAAGCGATAAAAAACCAATCTGCCTTGACAGCACTGACTGGAAAAGGATTCTTTGATAAGCGACGGGCAGATTAGACACATAGCCATAATTTAAAACATAGATTAGGCGATATTAACGATAACATTAAAGTGGATGGTGGCATTGACGCGCTAACTCTGGCGCCACCTCGTGGCATAGAAAGTGTTAAAAGGAACAATTCACAAAAAAAAACAATGCTGATTAATTTTGAGCTGTAATTAACACAACGCCAGATGACTGGAGGCCATATTCAAGATCACTTACTCTCAATAACTGTCAAACTAGATGAATGTGTGCTAAACTGTACATTTTTTTCAGAAGTGCCCCTTTAAAAAGAGGTGACAAAACACAAAGGGTTACGACACACAACACAAATAGCTTGGTCTAGAAATAAAAATGAACTTGTGAAAAAGCAGGAAGGTCACTGAATAGGATGACTCAAACTTACTTCTGTTAAAAAATCTATTTAGCATCTATGGATCTCAGGGACATCTATGGATCTCGGGGAATGTATTCCCAGTGTCAGAAATATTGTGTCTGACCAGACATGGAAAATAGCCAGTGAGCTCATTAAACACCTTCTTGAGATCATGTGTACAAAGAATCTAAGCAAATGAATAAAGGGAAGATGATTAAACAGAAGGTTTTGTAGATACAGTACTAAATTCTGCCATCCGGACACATGCAATTTGAAATATGATTACACAAACCGTGAATGAAATCTACTGTAAGTACAGTTACTTTTTTATATTGTCAATTTCTCCGGCATTTTTCATCAGATTGCAATGTCATTTTTTGCTAGACGTTCACAGAAAGGTAGGGAAACTACCTGTGTTCTGTTTTATGGCAATAATGTTCAGGTTTGTGGGAGATAATCCAGAAAAATAAGAAATAAAAAAGTAAATCCAGAAGTCAGATGATTGACAGGGGCTGGCGTGAGCTGGGTAGTGTAGTTTTTCGAAATTCGAAAGCCCATCGAAAGCCCTGGGTCTCTACCTTCAAAAGACTACACTCACTTTTGGCTGTGCCACTTCCTCCCGTCAATATGCGCCGGTTTCCGACTCAATGCCCTGAGATTTCAATTTTTTTTTAATCCACTTTTTCTCCTTCTTTTTCTGTTTTTCTCCCATCCCAATTTAGTCGTGCCAATTCCCCCCTCCCCTGTCTTGATCGTTGTTCGCATGTGCCCCCCACTGGTCGGTCGTAGGGAGGGTTGAAGAATCTATCGCATGTCCTCTCCGATACATCTTTTCACCTGCCAGAGCGGACTCTCATTGGCGAGGAGTAACGTGTGGGAGGCTCACACTACCCTCGACATCTCCTGTCCTTGCTGTGCAGGCGCCCTGACCGACCTGTAGGAGTCGCTGTTTTACAACAACCAGATTACCACCCATCGACTTTCCTCCCGCTGACTGCCAATTGAGTCAGTATGACGGCCGGCGCAAGCCGGAGGCAACGCTGACAGCCGGATTCGATACTGGTGTCTCTCGCGTTGGTGACAAGCGCTTAGACCGCTGCGCCACCCAGCCGCCCATGCCGTGAGATTTCTATAATCATATATCTCACTAATAACTAATAAGTTAAAATCATTGGTAAACAAATGTAATACTGAAACTATACACTTTGACTGCTGTTTTGACAGGGTTAGGGTCTTTACTCTTGGCTACATTTGAGGACAAAAAACATTAATTCATACATTGTGTAGTATGGCGTGATGTGACGTCATTTGCTGTCCAGTACCGGACCGCTCGGGCTTAAGAGGTTAAAACACTAATAATATGACACAAAACGCACTTGGGCCCAAGCTGTTCCCCTAGCATTAGAATTCTACTAAAAAGGTATATGCCTTCATATTCAGTAAACCCTCTCTATGGGTGCGTTTGTATATTTAATCTGACGCTCTGATTGAAATGAACATGAGAATTATGATACCATTGGAACAGAGCGCACAAGACCAGAGGGATTCTTGAACGGGTCAGATAGCATATGTGGCCGGGGAAAAATGACAAATATAAAAAACATTGTCAGTTAGATGTTTAAGATCCTAATCCCTCGTGCAATCACATACAAGAAAAAGCTGTGGCAAGTTGTGACCTAACAAATTATGCTTTGTCTCCATTAGTTATTTTCAGCTTGGCTGGGGCTAGTGTGTAGGATAAAACGTTGTCCCCTCCCTCCTAGCCATGGTCTAGCATGGTATGGTATGGTTGTGGTTTGTGTCTCCATTGCATTTATTGTAAACTCTGGTTGGTAACAACCTTTTAACATTCACAGCACCAACTGTGGTACACAAGCTAAACCATGATGATACAACAGTCCCAACCAGGTTTATCCAGGTTCTAAAGACATTGGAGACACTCACTGTGTGACAGACAGGCCACAGCACGGCTAAACCCTGGCTAGTGGAGACAAGGCAAAATACTTATTTTCACTGTTGTTGAGTGTCAGCTAGCATGCTAGCAAGTTTAGCCAGTTAGCATGCATGTGTACTGACCGGGCAGTGTAAGGTGTGTCAGGTCTATAGAGATATCATGCTGTTCGCTCGTCAGTTTACAGCTGTGACTTTCGAGATAATCTCTGTGACAGGCGTACTCCGTAACCCACTCCACCTCGTAACGACAGTTAGCCTTAGCAGTCATCTTAGGATCACTACTACCCTGGAGAGGGAGAGACAGGTAGAGAGAGAAAGAGAGAGACATAGAGAAAGTGGGAGAGCAAAGTATTTGTTCAGATAGAGGCCTTTCCCAGAATGTTTAGAATACAAATGTTTCCTCCATGTTGGAAGAAACAATGGTAACAGCAGTTGCTATGTGCTCACATATGAGAAATATATCAACAGTAGGGCTGTCCCCGACTAAGGATTTGGATAGTCAACCATGATTGGCCGAAATTAGAAAATAAAAAAAATAAAAAATTATCATTCCATTTGGGCTGTGGGGGTGCTTAATGTCTGAAGGAGTCGACGGAAGGCGTCTTGTCCTCTGCAAAAGCATGTAATTGGTCCACTGATGGATACATCTTGATATTTGTCTAGTCTAGGCATGGGCCAAATTTAAACATGAAGTGAAGGACACCCGTTTACTGGCCTTCACTGAAACATGGTTAAATGACCGTGATCGGGACGAGGACCTGTCACTTAGTGGGTTCAGCGCTCCGCTTCGTTTGGACCGATCACCGGAGATCACAAACAAACGACGGGGAGGTGGTGTGTGCTGCTACATCAACCTGACATTGAACTTTTGACTGTTTCACTCCGTCCCTTCTATTTGCCTCGGGAGTTCCCACAGTTATTTTTTACTATTGTTTACATTCACCTTCGCGCGAACGCATCAGCTGCTTCCAAGCTGATTGCTGACGTCACGCACCGACTCGACGCAATCAGCCCAGAGGCTCCAAAATTCATCCTTGGTGATTTTAATCACTGTCGCTTGAACACGACTTTGAGGACATATGAACAGTATGTGACCTGTGCCACCACACAGAGGAACTCTATCATAGACCTGTGTTACGGCTCAGTGAGCGGTGCTTACAAATCGCTACCACTGCCTTCCCTGGGATCTTCCTACCACAACAGCGTGTATCTGATTCCCATGTACACACCCACTTTCAGGCGGCTTCCGCGGGTGGAGAAACCAGTGAAATGCTGGTCGGAGGACAGCATCTCCTCCCTTCAGGCCTGCTTCGAATGTACAGACTGGGACTGTTTCTTTGCCGCATGCGGCGATAACATTAATGAACTTTGTGACACTATCTCCTCGTACATCACATTTTGTGTAGATTCCATTATCCCGAGTAAAGTGGTTGTTATTTATCCAAATAATAAACCTTGGATAACCAAGGAGTTAAAAGCAGTTATCAATAAAAAGAAACTGGCCTATTGTACGGGTAATGCCCTAGAGAAAAAGGCTGCTTCTAGAGAAGTTTGTATTGCTATTAAGAAAGCCAAACAAATGTATAAGGACAAGATAGAAGCTCAATATAGCAGTGGAGACCTCAGAGCCGCATGGCAAGGTATAAAGAACATGGCTTCCATAAATACAAATACTAATACTGGGAGGAATAAATCCACTACTATTAGAGGAGTAAATAGCACTGACTTGCCAAACACTTTTAATTCCTTCTTCTCCCGCTTTGAAAGTTCTGACTTTTTAGAGAATATCTCTGCATGCATGGAGTCCCTGGAACCCCAAAACGAAATGGTTATTTCCCAAGATTGGGTCACAGCATCATTTAAAAAGGTTAAACCAAGAAAAGCTGCTGGCCCAGACTCGTTATGCGGGCGCACCCTGCACCACTGTGCTCATCAGCTTGGTTGGGTGTTTTCTAGACTCTTCCAGATGTGTGTAGATCTAGGTCAGATCCCCACATTATGGAAGACGTCAACGATCATACCCATCCCTAAGTCAAGAGATTCAAAAGAATTGAAGGACTTTAGACCAGTGGCGCTTACCTCATTAGCAATGAAGGTTTTTGAGAAGTTTTTAAAAAACACTACTATGTCTTTTATTGAGGGTAAATTAGATCCCCTTCAATTCGCATATCAGCCAGGTAAAGGGGTGGAGGATGCTATGCTCTTCATCTTGGACATTGTGTATAAACACAATCTTCCAGATGTGTGTAGATCTAGGTCAGATCCCCACATTATGGAAGACGTCAACGATCATACCCATCCCTAAGTCAAGAGATTCAAAAGAATTGAAGGACTTTAGACCAGTGGCGCTTACCTCATTAGCAATGAAGGTTTTTGAGAATTTTTTAAAAAACACTACTATGTCTTTTATTGAGGGTAAATTAGATCCCCTTCAATTCGCATATCAGCCAGGTAAAGGGGTGGAGGATGCTATGCTCTTCATCTTGGACATTGTGTATAAACACCTGGAAACACCTGGAGCTCATGCTAGACTTTTATTTGCAGATTTCTCCTCTGCTTTTAATAAAATGCAGCCCCACATTTTAATTGAGAGGCTTGACTCTCATTTTAGTCTCCCACACCAGCTTCTCATGCTGATTTTAAATTTCCTCACTGAGAGGGTCCAGCAGGTCTTTGTCAATGGGCAGATGTCCAACATGTGGATTTCCAACACTGGCTCCCCCCAAGGTTGCGTTTTGTCTCCCCTTTTATTTATTATGTACACGGACAGCTGCAGATCGCTTCATGACCAAAGGCATCTGGTTAAGTTCTCAGATGACACTGTCCTGGTATCTCTACTGCAGCGCTCCGAAACTGATCATGGACCTGTACTTCACGACTTTGTGAATTGGTGTGATGAGAATTACTTGGACCTCAATGTCTCTAAGACTAAGGACATGATAATTGACTTCAGACACAACCCCGATCATCAAGCCAGTGTAGCTAGTGTAATTCACGATGAGGACGTCCAGACTGTTGAATCGTACAAATACCTGGGAACTGTGTTTGATTGTAAACTGAAGTTCAACCTAAATACAGAGTCTATTGTTAAAAAAGGTCAGCAGAGGATCTACCTGCTAAGAAAGCTGAACTCTTTTAATGTTAGTGTGAAGATCCTGAGCACTTTTTATAGTTATTTTATTGAAAGCCTCCTAACTTTTTCTTTTATCTGCTGGTTCAGTGGCCTGTCTATTAAAGATAGGAACAGCCTACAGTATATTGTGAAAGTGTGCTCCAAAATAATTGGAGTAAAACAGAGAGACCTACCGTATGTTCTCTCTGGACGGACCAGGTGGTCAAGAAGGGGACGAGCATCATTAATCAACCCCTCCATGCTCTGTCTCAGCGGTTTTCACTGTTGCCTTCTGGCCGCCGTTATGATGTCCCACCAAGAGGACCAACCGCTACGCCAAATCTTTTGTCCCCTCGGCTATCAGACTTTTAAACACAGACAGTAGTCATTTTAAGTAGCCTTTTGCACTTGGTTGTCTGTTTTTACTTTTACTTTTATTGCTGGATTGTATCACATGGAGTGTTTCTCTTTTTATTTTCCGTGCTGTCGTTGAGATGTTTTGTTGTTCGTTTGTCTTTGTTGCTTGTGGTGAAGCTGCAAATATGAATTGCCCCACGGGGATCAATAAAGTTGTCTGAATCTGAATCTAGTGTGTTCATTAGATGGGTGAAATCCTCTTTCTGTGCCTGTTTTCTTAGGCAGTTAGCCTCTGGTATGCATGCCATTAGCGTTAGCCACGCTTCTAGGCCTCTTTTCTTTTGGAAAGAATGATAAAAATATAATTTTTATTTTATTTTTTTTTAACTAAGAGGTTGGCTCCTTTCGATCGATTAGTCGACTAATAGGGGTCAGCCCTAATCAACAGAAATTTTATAATTTGGTGTCTTATTACTGGATTGTGTAAACAAGTCACAGTAATATCATGCTTTTCCAGTGGTTTTACCTGCTCTACCACTGCACAGAAAGTAGGAATTTTTTTGCATCATTCTTTCCAAAAGAAAAGATGCCTAGAAGCGTGGCTGACGCTAATGGCACGCATACCAGTGGCTAACTGCCTACGAAAACAGGCACAGAGGCACTGAAAGAGGATGTCACCCATCTAATGAACACACTAGACTAGACAAATATCAAGATGTATCCATCAGTGGACCAATTGCATGCTTTTGCAGAGGACAAGAAGCCTTCAGTCGACTCCTTCAGACATTAAGCACCCCCACAGCCCAAATGGAATGATAAAAAAAAAAAAAATTATATATATATATTTTTTTTTGTCGACTAATAGTCGACTAACGGCACATTTTGGCCAATCATAGTCGACTATCCAAATCCTTAGTCGGGGACATCCCTACTATCTACTATGCCTACTACATTTCCATTTAGTAATTTAGCTGATGCTTTTATCCAAAGTGACTTACAAGTTGTGTACAACAAGTCAGCAGGAAGGTTACAACTCTGGCAGCTAAGGGTCAGTAACATTGTTCGTCAAACAGTGTTGAACTTGAGTGCTACAGGCTTGGGTGCATATTACATATACTGCATATACTGTACTACTACCTACCTACTATGCTAATATGTCTATGCTACTATGTACTATGCCTATACTACTATCTGCTATGTACTATGCTACTATGTCTATACTATTACCTACTATGTCTATACTACTATCTACTATGTACTATGCTACTATGTCTATACTATTACCTACTATGTCTATACTACTATCTACTATGTACTATGCTACTATGTCTATACTATTACCCTACCGTCATAGGCAACTACCGTCCTGTCTCTCTTCTCTCCTTCCTTTCTAAAACACTTGAACGTGCTGTATCCAACCAACTTACTGCTTATCTCTTACAGAATGACCTCCTAGACCCTAATCAGTCAGGCTTCAGGACTGGTCACTCCACAGAGACAGCCCTCATTGCGGTCACAGAGGCACTTCACTTAGCAAAAGCGAAAGGCCTCTCCTCTGTCCTGATTCTCCTAGATCTATCTGCAGCCTTCGACACAGTCAACCACCAGATCCTCCTCGCGGCCCTCGCAGGAATGGGAGTGGCTGGCTCTGCGCTGACATGGTTGTCATCATACCTCAATGACCGCTCCTACCAAGTGTCATGGAGAGGGACCCTGTCGGCCACCCGCCCCCTGCGGACGGGTGTCCCCCAGGGCTCGGTTTTAGGACCCCTTCTCTTCTCCCTCTACACTAAATCACTGGGTAACATTATCACGTCTCATGGCTTCTCCTACCACTGTTATGCCGACGATACTCAACTCTTCCTCTCCTTCCCTCCCTCAGATATCCACGTCTCTGAGCGGATCTCGGCCTGTCTGTCCGACATCTCCGCCTGGATGACGACCAACCACCTCAAACTGAACCTAAGCAAAACAGAATTGCTCCACCTGCCGGCCAAATCCTCCCCCCTGACCGACCTTTCCATCACAGTCGAGAATGCAGCTGTGACCGCGTCCCCGACCGCCAAGAACCTTGGTGTTGTCCTCGACGACCAGTTGAACTTCTCTGCTCACATCGCAGCGACAACCAGAACCTGCCGATTCCTCCTGAGCAACGTCAGAAGGATACGCCCCTTCCTGACAAAAGAAGCCACCCAACTCCTCGTCCAATCAACAGTCATCTCCCGCCTCGACTACTGCAACGCACTGCTCGCTGGCCTCCCGGCCACTGCCACTAAGCCTCTTCAACTCATTCAGAACGCAGCGGCCCGCCTGATCTCAAACCTACCGAAGTCGGCCCATGTCACCCCACTTCTTAGGGACCTGCACTGGCTCCCCATTGCTGCACGAATCCGCTTCAAGGCCCTTGACCTAGCATACCGTGCGGCAAAGGGAACTGCTCCCGCCTACCTCCGGTCAATGGTCTCTAACTACACACCCTCAAGACCCCTACGCTCTGCATCTTCTGGCCGCCTCAGACCTACTCCTATCCAAGCTCCGGGAGGGTCATCAAAGAGAAGTCGCCTATTCTCAGTCCTTGCCCCACAATGGTGGAATGAACTACCCACCCCAGTTAGGACAGCCGAAACACGTCCAATCTTTCGCCGTCGACTAAAGACTCACTTCTTCAACCATTATCTGAATTAAAAAAAAAAAAAAAAAAAAAAATCTAACCCTAACTAACCATACTGTCATGCACTTGTCCTAATAAACTAACCTACACTGTAGCACTCAACACTTTGATGAACATTGTTACTCAGCTGATAGAGTTGTGCTCTTCCTGATGGCTTGTCGTACAGAACTTGTAAGTCGCTTTGGATAAAAGCGTCAGCTAAATGACTAAATGTAAATGTAAATGTATTACCTACTATGTCTATACTACTATCTGCTATGTACTATGCTACTATGTCTATACTATTACCTACTATGTCTATACTACTATCTACTATGTACTATGCTACTATGCCTATATTACTATGCTACTATACCTATACTACTACCTACTATGCTGATATGTCTATACTACTGTACACTCAGAGTGTAGCACTCAAGTTTGACATTACTAGACTAACAATACCACTTACCCTTAGCCCCCAGAGTTGTACTCATCCTGCTGACTTGTTGTACACAATTTGTAAATCGCTTTTGCTAAAAGCATCAGCTAAATTACTAAATGTAAATATAAATGTTGCACTGGACAGCTTCAAAGTGTGTGTGTGTGTGTGTGTCTACCTCCTGTCTGCGCGAAGGACAGATGAAGGTGATGGTGACGGCAGGGGTGTGTCCGTGACAGAAGTCTGGGATAGAACTGTCTTTACTGACCTCATAACGCAACCGCAACCTGAGAGAGAGAGAGGAGAGAAAGACACACACACACAGGGACAGAGGGAGAGAGACAGAGAGAGAGAAAGAGAGAGAAGAGACAAAGAGAGAGCGACAGAGATAGGAGAGATACAAACAGAGAGGGAGACAGAGATAGAGAGATAGGAGAGACAGAGAGAGGGATAAAACTGAATTGACTAGTGCTATTAGCATAATGTTTAACTGGTGGTATGGTATGGCTACTGCTATTAACATAATGTTTAACTATTGGTATGGTATGGCTACTGCTATTAGCATATTGTTTAACTGGTGGTATGGTATGACTACTGCTATTAACATAATGTTTAAGGCTTATTTTCATTATTTATGAAAATGAAATTTACAATTTAGTAATTTAGCAGACGCTTTTATCCAAAGCGACTTACAGATTGTGAACAACATGTCACCAGAAGGGGTACAACTCTAAGGGTCAGTGGCATTGTTCAAATTATATTATAATTCTGAGCCAAACCAAGTTGTGTAGTGTATAATACATTTCATCAAAATGTGTATTGAACCTGAAAGTTTGTGTATTGCTACACCACTATTCTCTATAGATATCCATTGCCAGGTTAGCATTAGCATGGTATCTGTCGCTGGCCAGGTTTGCTTTAGCATGGTATCTGTCGCTGGCCAGGTTTGCTTTAGCATGGTATCTGTCGCTGGCCAGGTTTGCGTTAGCATGGTATCTGTCGCTGGCCAGGTTTGCTTTAGCATGGTATCTGTCGCTGGCCAGGTTTGCGTTAGCATGGTACATGTCACTGGTCAGCTTAGTGTTAGCATGGTACCTGTGGCTGGCCAGGTTAGCATTAGCATGGTATCTATCGCTGATTCGCTGGCAAGGTTAGCGTTAGCATGGTATCTGTCGCTGGCCAGGTTTGCGTTAGCATGGTATCTGTCGCTGGCCAGGTTTGCGTTAGCATGGTACATGTCACTGGTCAGCTTAGTGTTAGCATGGTACCTGTGGCTGGCCAGGTTAGCATTAGCATGGTATCTATCGCTGATTCGCTGGCAAGGTTAGCGTTAGCATGGTATCTGTCGCTGGCCAGGTTAGTGTTAGCATGGTACCTGTGGCTGGCCAGGTTAGCGTTAGCATGGTATCTATCGCTGGCAAGGTTAGCGTTAGCATGGTACCTGTTGCTGGCCAGGTTAGCGTTAGCATGGTATCTGTCGCTGGCAAGGTTAGCGTTAGCATGGTATCTGTTGCTGGCAAGGTTAGCGTTAGCATTGTGCCTGTCGCTGGCCAGGTTAGCGCTAGCATGGTATCTGTTGCTGGCAAGGTTAGCGTTAGCATTGTTGATGGTTTAATGTTTCACAATAATTCGGTCATATTGCTGTATATTAAATATGCTAAACTATATTGTGTTGTAAATATGACTGTTCGATGTTTCAAAAATGTTTTGTTCTGAGGTTGAATTATTGCATTTCTAACTCTGTCTCTCTTTTTGCTGCAGTACCCAGTGGGGCTGCAGGCTCAACCAATTGGTTTATTGACAGGAAGGCACAGGTGCTCCCTGTTATGCAATCAACCAAAACAGACCTTGGAATTGTATAAAATGAATGTGAGACCTCATTGTTTCATGCCACTGTCCTGTTGAAGGCTGAATAGCCGAAACGTTGACGACAATAAAAGCAGAGAAAAAGTGAGTGCGGGAATTGTAAATTTTTTCATCTGATAGCATTGTACCTGTCACTGGTCAGGTTAGCGTTAGCATTGTACCTGTCGCTGGCAAGTGGCTCTAGCTGCTTCGTAGGGAGGCCCATGTTGTAGGAGCCCTGCCTGCTGGTCAGACAGGCTGCTGAGCCCTCCAGACATGAATGGTCTGCAAGACCTGGGAAAGGAGGAGAAGGAGAGGAAGAGAGAGGGGGAGAAAGAACATAAAAAGAAATATGAGAGAAAGAAGAGGGCCGGATAAAGATAAAATAAAAAATACAGTATGTCAAGGAGATGAAAAAAGCAGAAAATGTTAGCATCATGCTAAGCATTCTAGTGGAAGTCTATGGTGGAATGAACAGAAATGTTAGCATCATGCTAAACATTCTAGTGGAAGTCAATGGTGGAATGAACAGAAATGTTAGCATCATGCTAAGCATGCTAGTGGAAGTCAATGGTGGAATGAACAGAAATGTTAGCATCATGCTAAGCATGCTAATGGAAGTCAATGGCGGAATGAACAGAAATGTTAGCATCATGCTAAGCATGCTAGTGGAAGTCAATGGGGACAATTTTCAAATAGACGTGCCAGTCTCCACATTTGATTTTCATGTGTGTGTGTGTTGTGAAGCAAACCACTTATTTAATAAATGTTTATATTTAGAGGCAGCCTAATTTTCATAGCCTAATTGATCTAAAAGATGCACATGCTACTGTTTGTTTGTTTAAAACCGTTGATAGGCCAATGCAATGCTGTTAGTATAGGCTACGATGGTGAATGGTGTCATTTAGATTTATTGTCGGTCAGCTGAGCCGATCAACGCTCTGAAGGATTATCTGAAGTGCCTATTTATGTGCAATACCCTTTGATTTTAATGATCCATTCTATTAAAAAGAATAACTGAATTGAACTGAAACTGAACATTTTAACTGAATTTAAACTGAAACAGAAAATAACAATGCGGACGCATTCTACCTCCAATATTTCAAAAACCAAATCACTGGCAACAGATCAATTAGGACGGTCTGAAAATGTTCCACCGCTTGGCCACATCCTTACAACAATTGGTGTAAGAAGTGAAGGAATATTCTTGAATGTCTGTCTGTCCCAAAGGGCAGGACAGGTCACTGGCTTGAGTTGGCTCTCTGGCCAGTTCTCTTTTCAGCTCTCTTGTCAGCCGGTTGGGCGTCGGTTCCTCATTCCTCAAGTCTGGTACCGAGTGGTACTGCTTACGCAAGATGTAATCATCTAAACAGTCTGCCGTTTTGTCGTTGGTTCCTCATTCCACTGGTATCCAATGGTACGGTACACCAAACAAGAGACTACGTAACTCACCACACCTAGTCAGTAAGACAAACTTGCATGAACCCTAACAGCCTAAAGGGTGACCACATGAACCACAAAATCATCCAATCAGGAACTTCCAGATATTAACGGCGCCTAGCCAGCCTGATAACCAATCACAGAGCATTACGTAAGGAAACTAGGTGGACCCATAAGCCCCACCTAAACAGTGTATAACTAAAAGATGTGTACTGATCAGACCACCGCTCTTGTATTCCGGCGCCTGCGTGTGCTACATACAAGCTCGGTCCAGATCCGTAAAGCTTTACTTGTGCTCTCAGAATGAAACATCCTTTTCTTGAAAACTTGACCAAGACGTCTTCGACTCCAAACTCTCCGTTAACCAACCAGCAGTAAACAAACGAATAATCTAACAGATGTTTGAGACGCCGTTCCAGATGGAACCAGACAGATGGCGGGAGAAAGAGGCAGCCAGACAGGAACAGGTGTTCGGTGTGGTAAGCCACGGTCGCCCAGATTCGGTTGGATCTGGAGGCAACCAGGTCAGGCCTGTCAACAGTTGGAGCCAATGGGGTTCTAGGCGGAGAACCCAAGATGGTGAGGTTGGAGGAGCAGCAACCAGTAAGCCTTTTGTACATGGAGGATGATGAGGCTGAAGTCGAATCGCAGAATGAGGAAGAAGAAGCAACAGCTGAATCTCAAACTGAGGATGGAGCAGCTGATTCTCAACCTGAAGAGCAGGAGCAGGCAGCAGAAGCTCCTCTCAGAGGGAAGGGAAGGAGAAGTGGAAGCAGGTTGGGAAGAGAGACGCGTGATATTTTGTTGGTTTGAGAAGTTGGATAGTTTAGTATTTTTTGCCTGTATTCTCAAATGGCATTTCTTTGTATGCAAATGCTACCGTACCTTGTTATATATAGTTGTGCTACAGAACTTTTTTCCACTGGTGAACAAAAGTAAAGAGAAAATAAAAACAAAACACTGGGTGATGACAACCTGCCTCACTCTATTTTTCCACCACTTGGCCACATCGTAACAGAGTTTATGACAAATAGGATGGGGATCTTAAAAAAGTGTCCTCCTCATATTATCGCAGGTTGGATAGGTAAACACAAACAAATAGATCTACATATCCATCCATCCCTCCTTCCATGTATCCATCCATTCTTTTTACTGTATCTCAGTATATTTTTACTGTATTTATTTACTGTACATTTTATTCCATTTTTATTCTATTTTATTCTACTCTTATCTTAGGCAATTTGATTTGTTTTGTTATTGTTATTCGTGACCTGTTCTGTCTAAATGTTTAATGTTGAGCGATTTGCAGTGTCAAATTTCCCTGCGGATAATAAAAGTATTTCTATTCGATTCTATTCATCCCTCCTTCATCCTTATCTCCATCTGACCCATCCATCCATCTCTCCCTTCCTCCTTCCTTCCATCCATCCATTCTTCCCTCCCTTCACCATCAATCCCTCCCTCCCTCTATCCCTTCCTCCATCCATCCATCCCTCTGTCCTCTCTCTCTCCCTCCCGCTCTCCTCTCCAGGTACTGACTGAGGCTACGACAGATGTTGATGTAGAATTCACTGTCGTCGTCATCATCGTCCACCAAGTATCCTCCAGACAATTTGATCAGCGGGTTCAGGTCGTGTTTCTTCCCATCAGAGTCAAACACGTAGCAGGGAACCTGGACACAGCAGAGACACAATGGGAGAGAGTTATTAACTATCTTCATCATTTCTTAGCTAGCAGAGAAGAGACAGGAGAGTTATTAACTATCTGTATCATGTGATTGATTGATTGATTATTTATTAACAGATTGCAGAATGGGTACAATACAATACTGAATGGGTACATGTTAGCCTAGCTTAGCACAATGAATGGAAGTGGACATGACCGGTTAGCCTTAGGCCCTTAGTCCAACTAACACCTCTCCCGAAGGCTAACCGGTCATGTCCGCTTCCATTCATTGTGCTAAGCTAGGCTAACATGCAGCCAGATAGCTTTCAACTGAAGCGCAGAGAGGAAACTGGTATCCATCTTCTTGTCTCTCTCTGGAGAAGACGATAAGCTAATTTCCCAAAATGTTGGCGTGTTCTTTTAAGGTGGAACAGCTCTTAGGGTGGACTAGCAGCTCTTAACACATTGAGTGCCACGCCCCTTTGACCATATAACCCCTTCCGTACCAGCGCTTTAGTCAATGGGAGGTCGGGGATATTTGCGAACGCTTAAACTATATCTTAAATTATGGCTATGGGTCTAAAACACCCCTCGCTTATCAATGACTTGCTTGCAGTCAACATGTACGAAATGGATTGTTTTTTCATTGGTATATTTCCGTTTTATACCGTTTTGAATACGAGTATAGTTTAAGATTTCTAGTGATTCCAGAGAAATCCGCGATAATAGCTCTTTAGTGGAATACACAAAACACGTTGTCATTTTTCGGCTGATTTGTGAATCGTTTTCAAATAAACGCTAGATTGTCGATAGTATATGTGTACTTATGCACGCTAGAGAAGCGGGCTGAAAAATCTATTATCCATGACCTGGTCAGCGCTAACGTCATATACACACTTTCAAAACCACTCTCAAAGAACACCTACGGGAGACTGCAATTCGAAACTGGCCCCTGTAAATGTCCTAACCCAACCCCCTCCAATGTACAGTAAATTACCAAGTATGGTTTTGTCAAATGTACAGTGTTACCCACCCACCCACCCCTCCCCCCCCCCCCCCCAGATTCCAATGGCGAAATGCGTTTACTTCTCAGTTGCAGTTGAAAATAGTGAACATATAGGCACATATTGGCTGGCGTCTGCAATTTCTTTTTAAAATAACTACAGCCCCTTACAGTAGGTCTTGGTAGCAGCATTAGGCTCCGCTATTAGACAGGGGCGTCGTTTTGGTATGGCAAAGTATGGCACTCACCATACCTTGGCTGTAGTTCTAGCCTAATTTGACATTTGTGACAAAATCATCTAATTTGCGTGTCATTTGTGACACGCGCTGATGTTTTGATCAGTCCGCATGTTGATCTCTGTCATTTTAGTACACTCCACCACCCAGCCTATAGATGGCGGTGCCGCGCTGTAGTTGAATGGGAGATAGAGGTTGCTGCTCTTTATCTCAGAATAAACAAGCCAGCCACGGACTAACGTTAGCGTTAAAACCTTGGCCGAATTTCAGGTGGGGTTAAACAAACTGTATAAAAGCCATAATACTGTTGATTCAAATGTAACATTCATTAACAAGTCCATGTTATGTTGTGTCAATACGAACATGTTCTATTATGTTATTTTAGTGAAGCATGTTTTGATATTGTCAATCATCTCACTTTTACTAGGTGACTAACTCAAATATGCTGCCAGAAATAAAAAGGAAAATGGACATACAGATGTTTTTTAGTCAAAGGGCAGCAGAGACAAGTGAAGTGATACAGCGACACAGGTAAGGTCTTACAATGGCTTAGCCTTAGTGATTATAACAGTGCAGTTCAGCATTCAGCAACCCATACTTTTTGTGAACGTGTTTTTGATACTACATTCTGTTGAACACACCTCAAAACCATACCTAAGGAAATTTGGCTCAATTGCAAGAACATTTTTATTATATATTTATCATTATGATCCACTCTAATAAAATAAATAGGTTTACTACTTACATACTGTAGTTGTCTCCTTTGTTCCTTAATGTTACTTAAATGTCATATAAGTTAATTGTATAGAAACAACTCACCAAAAGTGACTATTGCACAACTGATTTGACCCAAAAGTGTGTGTGTGTTTGTGCGTGCGTGTGTCTGCGTTACTGTTGCATGATACACTGATACTAGAAAAGTATTGCAATACCCAGCTGTTAAAAACGGTCCAATATTCTATTTGATTAGTATAGATACTTTTAGAATAATAGCCTGATGCTGTATTTTCTATGAGTTGAGTGGATGCGTGACCGGAGCAGTGTGTGTGTGAGAGAGGGTGCACGCTTTGCGTAGTGGGCGTGTCAAGAGTGTCAGCTCTGTTCATAAACAATTTTCCATGTTCCGTCATCTAATATTATATATTCCATAATTTGTTTTATTTATTCTTTTTTTATCTACTTTTTCTCCCATCCCAATTTTAGTTGTTATGCCAATTCCCTTCCCTCCCTTCCTGGTCATTGCGCGCATTTGCCACCCACTTGCCGGTCTAGGGAGGGTTGAAGACTATCACATGTCTCCTCGGCTCCGATACATGCGGAGTCAGCCAGCCGCTTCTTTTCACCTGACAGCGAGGACTCTCATTGGGTGAGTGTAACGCATGGGAGGATCACACTACCTCACCCAGATCCCTTCCTCGCTGAGCTGGCGCCCCGACCGACCTGTAGGAGTCGGACCCATCCCCACCGGCTTACCACCCGCTGACACTGCCAATTGTGTCAGTATGGACGAACGACCAAGCCGGAGGTAACGCGGTAGCTGGATTCGATCCCACTGTCTCTGCGGTGGTAGGCAGACGCTTAGTCCGCTGCGCTACCCGGCCGCCCATATTCCATTACTTTTCCTGATATTTTAGGTTTTTACCATGGTATCATTTTAGAACCAGTATCGTGATACTTAGGCTGGTTTCCGTAAGAAAGTAAAAATGTTGGCATCGTGACAACACTAGTCTGCGTGGAAGAGAATGACAAAAGATCAGACTACTGTCAGCTGTTTCATTTCATTATGGAAGCGAAACTCCAAATGTCAAATTGTGGAGTAATAGGGTAAACAAAAGCAGACAGACAGGACTTTATTTTGCGACCGATCACCAATCACTGGAAGCAGTATCAGCCGATCACCGATCACTGGGTGCATACCAGTCCAACCGAATTTGGTATTTATATACCATTTGACCAGTTTCAAACTACTTCAAATATAATTTTGTACTAATTGTACCAATATTAACACATTGGACGCCAGACCCGAGATAAGTCGGTTTAACTCGCCGAACGTTGGGGCGCCAAACCCGACAAAAGTCGTGTTTTCATCATTATTTCTTTTATTCGATATTTCCATTCATAATCCATCCATCCAGCCTGATGTTATCATTGGGAATGGGTCTGAGATCGCAAACGTCCAATACCGCCGCCTAACGCCTTGTGGACGGTATTGCACATCCTTGGATTCTCTCTGGCTCAGCCTGTACGTTGATCTAACAAGTCCGGTCCGGGTTTTCCTACTCTGGCAGTAGTAACGTTTATAACACATGGATAGGGGAGAATCAAGCACTGTGGATTCATGTACTTTGGTGGATTATCTTGGTAACACGATCGACATCAATACTTGGAATGGCGATCAGATCATTGGAATATTCGTTTTGCAGTACATCCTAGTCAAGGTAAGTGCTATATGGTATCAATCTTGCGTTGATCCGAGCATGCCTTCGTTGTGATCCGTGTGTGTCCTGTAACGTTACTCCACAACGTATGCCGTTGGTGACGATCGAAGCATAGAACCCCCCCCCCCCCCCCCCCACCCTTTCATGCATGCATGATGAAACATAATACCAATAATCTAGCGTTGATTTCAGATTGATTGTTGATCCAAGCGAGGAATGGCACGGTTCCTAGTGAAATGCACTAAAACGCTGTTTAGCAGCGTTTCCTGGGATTACACAGAATTACTCTAAAACTATACTCATTCACCATGGTATAAAACGGGAATGTATGGATGAAAATAGTTTCTGTTTTTTGCATCTTGACCGGAAGAAACTCAATGACAATCGACTATATTATTAGATCCATAGCTATAATATTTAATATAGTTTTAGTACTGCAAACACCGGCATGTATCCCCATTAATTTACAGCGCTGGCACACGGCCATACGCCCACAGCGACCTCTGGCGCTGAACTAGTTAATGTAATTGTAAATTAGGGATGCACCGATCCGATATTGGTATCGGCCGCCGATATCAGTAAAATAGCTGGATCGGGTATCGGTAAAAAATATATATATATCGAATTTTTTTTAATTTTTTTTTATAATAAATTAAATAAGAAATAACCATTCAGTACATTTATATCTATGTGTTAATTTGTTACATTTGGTTTCACTAAGTTAGGAAAGTAATGTTTTAAGTCAAGCCTGATGTTGCCTTGCACAAAAGAATGATCCCAGTCTCTTCCACAAAGTTTAGTTTAGTTTAGTTTATTTGGATCCCCATTAGCCATTGCCACAGGCATAGGCTACTATTACTGGGGTCCACACAAATCAATAAAATACAATAAAATCAATACAATACAATTAATACAATACAATACAATAAAACAATACAATACACCTCAATAACACTTAAAAATATTATATAATAAAATATCTAAGTTCACCAATCACACATAAAATATCTAAGTTCACCAATCACACATACCCATCTACTCAATCATGTTTCAAGGCATATATGTTCACTTAAAGCATAACAATACATCTCAATACAATATACAAATATATTAAAAATCTAAGTTCAACAATCACACATACCCATCTTCTCAATCACCCACTATGTTTACTTAACTGACAGTATCACTCTTTCTTATATGATTTTTAAGGTGTTTTTTAAATGTCTGTTTGTCTTCAACCCTAGTTAGTGCAGGTGGTAAGGAATTCCATGCAGTCATGGCTCTATACATCACAGTCCTTTTCATTGCATTTGTTCTTGGCATCTTTACAGTACATCTTTCCATTGACACATGCCTGGTGGAGTAACTGTGTCTGTTAATTGTGAATTGTATCTCATCATATAGACAAGCAGGTTTTTTGTTCTTATATATATTTCTAAAAAACATTATGATATTTACATTTAGTCTTTGTTCTACCATTAACCATGACAGTTTTTCATGCATGCTTACTATGTTTGACCTTTTCCTACAATTCAGAGCAAGGCGCGCTGCTTTGTTCTGTGTCATTTGTAGTTTTCCCAGTTTTTCTCTTCCAGCACTTCCCCAGATCCCCGGACAGTAATCCAGATGGGAAAGGATCAGAGCCTGGATAACATTGATCACCGACTCCGGAGTTAGGAATTCTGCACATCTTCTAATTAAAGCCAGCCCTCTCCCCATCTTTTTTGTTATGTTATTTATATGCGTTGACCAGTTCAGATGACTGTCCAATGTTATACCTAGTAGCTTTGCTTCTTCTACCTGTTCAATTTCAGTTCCCCCAATCATTATTTTTAATTTTGGATTAGCAATTAGCATATGATGTGAACCCATTAAAATACACTTTGTTTTTGCTATGTTTAAAACCATTATATTCGCTCGAATCCACTCTTCTACTTTTTGTAGCTCTTTATTTAGTGCCACACCCAGATCTTCCACAGAGGAGGATGCCATGTACAGGGTTGTATCATCCGCATATATAGCCACCTTTGCTTGCTCTAAAATTAAAGGCAAATAATTTGTATAAATGGTGAATAACAGAGGTCCAAGGCAGCTTCCCTGCGGAATTCCATACTTAACATTTTTCGCTTCAGATAGGCTACCGTTAAAAAATACTCTCTGTTTTCTACTGTATAAGTAGCTAGTTATCCATGAAACTGACGATGAAGCAAAACCATAGTCTTTAAGTTTCTCCAGTAGTATTTCATGATCCATGACATCAAATGCTGCACTGAAGTCTAACATCACTGATCCTGCTAATTTCTTTCTATCAATATCCATTAGACAATCATCTACTAGCTGTGTCAACGCTGTCGCTGTTGAGTAACCATCCCTATAGGCATGCTGAAAATCAGTATTCAATTCATTGTCATTGAAGTAGCTCTGAATTTGTGTAAACACTATTTTCTCCATTATCTTCGCTAACACTGGCAAAATGCTCACAGGGCGACTGTTTGCACCCGACAGGTTGACTTTTGCATTTTTCTGTAAAGGAATGATTTTAGCCTCCTTCCAGACTTTTGGACATATACCATATTTAATGCTTTGATTTATAATATGTGTGACCGTACCTGCTACATGCTTTGCTGAAACCTTCAGTAGTCTACCATCCATGTTATCCAGGCCTGCTGGTTTTTCTTTTTTTATATCCGACAACATTTCCTCCACAATTTTAGTGTCAACAGAACATAAACTAAATTAGCATTTTTTATCTTTCATAATCCTTTCTAATATGTTATCATTATATTTTACATTACTCATACACATATTATTCCTTAGAGTTTCAACCTTACACAAGAAGAAGTCATTGAAATACCGAGCTATATCAACAGGCTTTGTTATAAATGCCCCATCAACCTCAATAAAGCTAGGTACATTGTTATTCCCCCTTCCTAGTACAGTGTTAAATGTTTTCCATAACTGTTTACTGTCATTTTTCACTTCAATTATCTTAGCTTGAAAATAGCTTTTCTTTTTCTTTCTATTCCACTTTGTGACACAATTTCTAAGCTTGCGGTAGTTCTGCCAATCAACCAGACATCCAGACTTGCATGCTTTACTTTTTGCTGCATTTCTTTCTGCCATACAATCTTTTAATTCTTCATCTAACCATGGTGCCCTTACTGTTTTCACTGTACACTTAACTATAGGCGCATGTCTGTCTGCTACTTGGATAAACCTCTTCATAAATATACTTAGTGCTTCTTCTGGGTTATCCTCTTTATATACATCATCCCATGATATGTTTTCAATATCTTTGACAAATTCCTCTTCCCTGAAATTCTTATATGATCTTTTATGTATAATCTTAGGTCCAGCTTTTGGTATTTTTGCCTTTCTAGTGAATGCTATAATATTATGATCAGTGCATCCTATATTAGCTGATATAACTTTTGAACATAACTCTGCACTATTAGTGTACACATGGTCGATGCATGTAGACGATTTTCCAGCCTTGCTTGTTTGCGTTCTAGTTGGTTGGTTGACCAGCTGTACTAGATCACATGCATTCACTATGTCTACTAGTTTTTTTCTTTAGTGAGCAGTGTACAGAAAACCAATCAATATTCAGATCACCTAATAAATACATTTCATTTTTCCCATCAGAAACTTTATCAATCATCTCACATATATTGTTCATATATACAGCGTTTGCATTTGGAGGTCTATAGCAGCATCCTATCAAAATAGGCTTAAGGTGAGGAAGATGGACCTGTAACCATATCACTTCAATTTCTTTTGACATAAAATCATTCCCGTTTCACAGGAATATGATTCTGTACATACATCATTACACCTCCTCCAAATCTATTTCTATCCCTCCTATAAATACTATATCCCTGAATCAATACCTCATCATCATCAAATGACTGGTCCAAGTGAGATTCAGACACAGCCATAATGTGTATGTTGTTTACATGTAACAGACATCCAACTTCCTGTACTTTATTTCTAATACTATTTATATTTATATGTGCAATTTTTAGCCCTTTATTTGGAATGTTAAGTAATTCAACATCCATATTAAAGTATAAAATTAGATTAAAAACGCATGGTCCTGTGCCTACAAGACCTTATGGTACCTCTTATTCATGTTGTTCACCCTGTGTTGACGCCATCCCTCTTAGGCTGTTGCTTCGTGCAGGGTGTGTGATCAGCTGGTCGTATCTTAGGTACGCAATCTCTCCTCTTTCTCTAGCTGCCCGCATCAGAGGCAGCAGTTCTTTTCTTTTTTCCCTCACCTGTGCTGAGAAGTCCTCATTTATGTATATTTTGGTGTTCTTTAGCTTTTTAGCGTTTTCTAGTATGGCGCATCTGTCCCTGTAAGAAACTTAACTATGATGGGCCGTTGTCTTCTTCCGCTGGTATCAGGCCTGCCGATCCTATGTGCCCTCTCTATTGGCATGTTCTTGCCTTCCAACTTCAGTTTGTTTTCGATGAGACTGTGAACCTTCTCCTCTGTGGCCTCCCAGCTCTCTCTCTGCGATTCCTCAATCGCATCTATTACCAGGTTGTTCCGTCTCGACTGGTTCTCTAGATATTCTACTTTTCTGTCCAACATCATGGTGCATTCGCCTACTGTTTTCATGTCCTTCTCATTGTGACTTGTGTCCACCGAGATCTTAGCGTTGGTCTCTGCCAGCTTTCTTATGTCCTTTTTCAAATGTTCTACTTCATTCTGTGTAAACTGTAGACTGGTTTTTAACTCCATCGTGAGTTCACTAGCCTTGTCAAAGCGCCCATTTGTAGATTCCAATACCACTTGCATAATTTTGCTAAATGCATTAGACTGTTTTTCAACCAGTTCCTCATAATGTACCTTCTGTTGTGCTAGCTGTTTTTCCAGCAGCTTAGTGTACTCCTCTCTCTGCTTTTCCATGTTCTGTGCTATTAGCTGTTTCACAACGTCCACTGTGATGAACTCTGGTTCTGTGTCTGGCTCCATTCCCGAGGTCTTATTTTTTCCTCTTCCGTTATTGTTCGGCATACTCCACAAATATTATTCAGTGAAGCAGCAAGCAAGAGGTCTCACCCTTGGTGGTGGTGATGGCTGTTAGCAGCTAGGCTACTGCTGGCCTGGTGTCCTAGTGCAGACCGGTGGTGGTGGTGGCTGGTAGCCTGTGGCTGGCCTGGTGGTGGTGGTGGCTGGTAGCCTGGGGCTGGTCTGTTGGTGGTGGCTTGTAGCAGGTGGCCTGGGGCTGTCTTGGTGCTGATGGATGGTAGCAAGTAGCCTGGGGCTGGCCTGGTGGTGTTGGCTGTTAGCTGGTAGGCCTGAGCTGGCCTGGTGGTGGTGGCTGTTAGCAGGTGGCCTGGGGCTGTCCTGGTGCTGGTGTCTGTTATCAGGTAGCCTGGGTCTGTCCTGGTGCTGATGACTGGTAGCAGGAAGCCTGGAGCATGCCTGGGGCTTGCCTGGTGCTGGTGGCTGTTAGCAGGTAGCCTGGGGCTGTCCTGGTGCTGGTGGCTGGTAGCAGGAAGCCTGTGGCTGGCCTGGTGTTGGTGGCTGATAGCTGCTGGATCCTGGGCCTGGCCTGGTGGTAGCTGGCTGCTCCTGGCCTGGCCTGGTGTTAGCTGGCTGCTCCTTGCAGGCTTGTTTGTTATCCAAGCAGGTAATCCAAGCAGATTTCCAGACTAAATCCGGCCAGTATATCAATGAAGTCACTATCAGGCAATCTTTAGCAAGAAAATTCATAAAAAGCTATAAAAAACACATTTAAAAGCCATAAAATCTCATAAACACACAGCCTAAAAACATTGAGCTGCCATCTTGGAAAAGGGGTGTGTTCTGGCAGTGAGGCATAGTTTATTAATTGAATGAATGAAGTTTATTTTCTGTCTTTGTTTACAACAAATCAAAAACACACTTGTGATCCTTTACAATTCTTAAAAACAAAATATATTTTAATAAAAAAAAAAAAAAAAAAATGTGGATAAATGTTGGTAGGTATCGGTATCGGGACTGAAAAAGTCGGATCGGTGCATCCCTAATGTAGGGAGATTATAATAATTTTTTTTTTTAAATATAATAAGTTGTTACCACTGATTTATCCCTAATGTTATCTCTAATCCCTAACATCACATTCTCCAGAGTTTGCCACAGCTGGGGCCTGGCCAGAGTGACAGCCAGCTAGCTTAACACTGTATAAAACCCTATGAACAGATGAATCATCTCACATGACCGTCACTCATAATACTTGAGTAGGTTGTTTCCCTCGAGGGGAGGATGACGCAACTTCACACATGCACACTTCTCTCTGACTCACTAACACCCTACTGACGTCTGTCTGTCTGTCTGTCTGTCTGTACATCACTGGTTATGTGGACCAAGCGTTACATCACTGGTTATGTGGACCAAACGTTACAATTACTGGTTATGTGGACCAAGCGTTACATCACTGGTTATGTGGACCAAGCGTTACATCACTGGTTATGTGGACCAAACGTTACAATCACTGGTTATGTGGACCAAACGTTACAATCACTGGTTATGTGGACCAAGCGTTACATCACTGGTTATGTGGACCAAACGTTACATCACTGGTTATGTGGACCAAACGTTACAATCACTGGTTATGTGGACCAAACGTTACATCACTGGTTACGTGGACCAAACGTTACATCACTGGTTATGTGGACCAAACGTTACAATCACTGGTTATGTGGACCAAACGTTACATCACTGGTTATGTGGACCAAACGTTAACTTACAATCACTGGTTATGTGGACCAAACATTACATCACTGGTTACGTGGACCAAGCGTTACATCACTGGTTAGGTGGACCAAACGTACACACAGACTGCTCCGGTCACGCATCCACTCAACTTATCAGAAAATACGCATCAGGTTATTATTCTAAAAGTATCAATACTAATAAAATAGAATATTGAACCATTTTTAACAGCTGGGTATCACAATACTTTTCTAGTATCAGTGTATCATGCAACACTAATCCTAACACTACATCCTACTAAGTCATCTTGCTTGCTCAGCCGTACCACCTACCTCTTTGTGAGGTTTGAATTTGTCCTTCTTGCAGGCAGTGTAGGTTCTCCACTCAAAGTAGTGGACACACTGAGACACTGTCACAAACTCTGGTGTTCCCTGGGGAGAGATAAACAGGACACATACAGCTTACAATCTAGAATTAAATCAATAGAGTGGAGTAGAATAGGGTATGGTATGGTAGAGTAGAGTCGAGTCGGGTAGAGTAGAGAAGTGCAGAGTAGGGTAGAGTAGGGTAGCATAGGTAACTATATAACTAATATACTAGTTATATTCTGCTGATTCACAGCTGCCACAGAACATGTGTGTTACACTGAGACTGCTCAGATGGTAGCAGGGCATCTTAGACAGGGTTGGTGACGTTCATGGGTTTATGTGGAGTTTAAGACACATTTTGCCCAGGTGGGATGAGAGATTAACATCCAACTGTGGTCAACTCAACCATACAACACACTGGGGGCTAGATCCACACAGAATGGATTGCACGGAGCAAGTTGCACCCTTACTTACAATTCATTATGAATTGAAAATGGGGGACCCTGATGTAAACAAGACTAAAGTCTTTCTCTGGTCTGCATCCCCTTAACAATTGTGTGTATTGAGCCGTACTGTATTGTACCCATTCTGCAATCTGTTAATAACATTTTCATTCAATCAATCAATCTGCACGGTGATTCATTGAATGAAAATTGTATTAACAAAATGCAGAATGGGTACAATACAGTACGGCTCAATACAGTACGGTTCAATACACACAATTGTTAATATAAGGGGATGCACTTACTGCCTCCCTCACTGTCCCGACATCCAAACTCAAAAACTTTGGAGATCGGGCCTTCTCTCGCACTGCACCCCGACTCTGGAACTCCCTCCCCCAGTCCATCAGAGACTCTCCTACACTCTCCACCTTCAAAGCTCGCCTCAAAACCCACCTGTTCTCCCTTGCCTTCAACCCCCCCCCCCCCACCCATAACCCCCCCCTCCAACCTGATTGATGTCTGTCTCAAGTCTTTTTGTGCTATCATGCTGTCTTCCCTGTTCCACCCATGGTCTCATGTTCCGTTTGTTTTTGTTTCTTTGTTGTTTCTTTGTTTTTGTTTCTTTGCTTTTGTTTCTTTGTTTTTACTTTGCTCCCGACTATTGTCAGCGACTTCGGGTTATTGAGAAGCGCTATATAAATTAAATTAATTATTATTATTATTATTATTATGCAGACCAGAGAAAGACTTTCGTCTTGTTTACATCAGGGTCCCCCAATTCATAATGAATTGTAAGTATTGGGTGCAACTTGCTCCGTGCAATCCATTCTTTGTGGATCTAGCCCTCGGTCTGACAAACACACTTTCTTACTCCACTTACAGGAAACACACACACACAAACATACATACAGACACACTAGGTCTGTCAACGAATATTCTATATTCAAATTAATAATCGAAATTAATTAATTAATTAATTGTAAAAATGTATATTAGAATAGTGTTTTATACATTTCTTAAAAAAAAATTGAAAAAAAAAGAAATAAAAAATTAACAGCCCCGGCGGTCTCCCTCTCGACTTCTCGCGTGTGACTAAACGCACTGCATGACGGACAGGAGAGACGATGTCAGACGATATATATTCACTGCGCCCTTTATGTGCACCTTACAACGAATCGTCTATTGGCTGAGCAGCCTGGCATTCGTGTGACATCATGTCCGGAATCAACCAGGAAATAGCTAACGGCTAATAGTTGTTGCTGTTGCTTCCAATCCGTGACGATGGCAGAGAGTTCAGATCCCAACTCGGCTCCGGAGAGTGATCTGCACTCCGAGCTCAATCTGAAAAGCCCTGTTTGGAAATACTTCAGATTTATGCTGAACCAGTTAGCGTTAAGTCAGCTACGTTACATGTATCTTTTTGTGTGCTAAGTGCTAACGCTAGCGTTTTGAGAGTTATATATAGCGTCAAGAATTTAAGCACCCTAACTTTTGCATTTTTTATAGCACTTTATTGTAAATCATCCCTCAGGGCAAAACGACTTTGTTTAGTCACAACCTCATCCAACCCATCACGACTAAGCTCTGGATCTGGGGCGACAGGGCCTTCGCTGCAGCTGCCTCCACCCTCTGGAACGCCCTGCCCAACCATATCCGTCATGCAGACACCCTCTCATTATTTAAAAAAGCCCTCAAAACCCACCTTTTTACCCTTGCCTTCAAGCCTTGAACTTCTCCCTCTCTCACCTTTTATATAATCTTTTTATTTTTTATTTTCTCTACTAAAACTATATTGTTTGTTTTGCTCTGTAAAGTGTCTTTGAGCATTCGGAAAAGCGCTATACAAATTTGATGTATTATTATTATTATTTGTAGGAATTGTGTGCCTACATTTTAAAACATAAAACATAAAACAAGTATATAGGCTACTGTAGGCTTACTGAACAGATATTGAATAATGAATTGACAGAAGCATCATACGGATCCCCAATGGCTTGATTACTATTTCACGTTTCATGTCAAGGAAAATATATTGTTTGAAAGAAATATTGAAAATATATATCACGCCTTTTTTGGAGGTGTGCTGCTTTGTATATGTTCATTCTATATACCGTGAACTTTCATGAATTTTTGCTTGCTCCGAGAGACCGACCATTCTGAGAGATTGAGATAATATATTATTCTATTTGTATGCTGGTGTAGGTATGTTGATATTTATTTTGTTTAAATAAATGTATGTCCTATAACTAAGCCTACTAGTTATGTCTCCCGTTGTATTGGTTTGCCCTCTTGTGGACATAATGCGCAACAATAGATATTCAAATGGTTCGAACCTATGTGTATAGGAATATTCAAATTAAAAACAGAAACAACACGTTTGTCATCGGTAGTAAATCAATGATTTAGACACTGCATCTCAATATGTGGAGTGAAACTGTGGAACAGTCTGAATGTGGTGCTAAAGCAATGTCCAAATATGAGACAATTGTATTGAGCAAGAGCCCATGTATTGTATTTATTATTTTTATGTCTTTTAGTCTACTTTCATTCTGATTTAATGACTGGACTTTCATTATTGTTATTATTATTTCTGTTATTGTCCTGTGATTTATCGTTGATTATTACTGTTACTGTATTGTTTGTCTTGTTTCATGTAAAAAAAGGGAAAATAAAAAACATTTGTTCAAAAAAAATAAAAAATTAGACAATTCAAACTGATTTATAAGGAAATGATGTTCACGAGGTACAGGGATGAGGAATGGACTTGATATTCACAGGTGTTTACATTTTTATTTTATTACATTTTTATTTTATTTCTTTCGTGTTTTACATATATAGTTTGTTTTTTTTGTTTTGCATATATATATTTGTTTTGAAATGTTTTAAATTAGTACACTCATTTGAGTAGTGGAAAAGGGGTAGGATTAAATAAGTGTATACTTCTTCCTACTCCTTTTCGAACATGTAAATTAAGTTATGTTTTGCTTTTGTTTAGTTATTTATTTAGTTTGAGTTATGTTTTGATTTTGTTTAGTCATTTACTTTGTTTGTATTCATTTACATGTTCGAAATAAAGATTTCAAATAAAATGAGATTGTGGACTCTGATGAGGACATGATTGAGGAGGTTTAAGTTAGGTTTACAAAACCTTCACATTTTATTATGTTCTGTTAAATCCTGCAAAGAGGGTAGAGTGAGGAGTCTGATGATGTTTAACTCATTCAGCGCCAATCACGAGTATAATCGAGTTAACTCTGCATCGCTTGAGCGCCAATCACAAGTATAGTCGGGTTTTGGTCGTTATTTCTTTTATTAGCGATATCCATTAATTTTCATCCATCCAGCCTGATATTATCGTTGGGAATGGATCTGAGCTCGCAAAAGGGCAAATACAGCAGCGCTACGAGGGCCATTTCATGTATGCACGAGGAAGGACAATAATGATGATCTAGCGTTGATTTCAGGAAGATTCGATAATCCCTGCATATATCGGTATCGGTTGATATCGGTATAGGAAATTAAGAGTTGGACAATATCGGTATATCGGTATCGGTAAAAAAGCCAATATCGAGCATCCCTAATTTTAAGCACTCGCAAATCTCCCAGTCCTCCCATTGATTAAAGCAGTGGCGCTCTAGCGCCCTGTCGCGCACTTAAGCGTGGCGGTCAATGAGTTAACAGTAGGTTACAATTTAGGCTTAAGATTGACTCGACATGTATTGATTAATCAATCAATCGATATATAAAAATGTGCTTAAAATTTTACTCTGGCCTCTTATTTAAGTGTGTATTCTTCAACGTAATACCATATCTACTTGACATGTACTGAAAAGAATGTATATATATATATATGTGACACAAAAATGCATTTTTTTGGTCTGTAAGAAATATGCTTGGCGGTTAGATTGTTCCCCATCTACCCGCCACTGGCCGGTGAGTAAAAAAGTTAATTTCGGGCCCTGCCTAACACACACACACATCTACTTCCGACACCAAACCACTGACAGGAAATCCTGAGCCTGTAGGTGACAGTCAGTCTACATGTCTTCAGTTGCATATTCTTGGTATCTAGGGACATCTATGGACCTCAGGGAATGTATTCAGTGTCAGAAATATTGTGTCTATTACTAGGCTTGCTTAAATTGTGATGAAACAAAGGAGAATATGAATTATGATTTTTCTTTGCATCTTTGACAGTGAATAACACCATGCTAATAATGACCAAACATTAAAAACTGATCTCGTCAGTACCTTCTTGAGATAATGTGTACAAAAAAATCTAAGGAAATTAATAAAGGGAAGATGATTAAACAGAAGGTTCTGTATATACAGTACTGAATTCTCAGATCCGGACCAATGCAATTTATATTATTATAGAATATAGAATAGGAGGCTTATAAATTACCTTATTATAGCCAATTCGCACATTTATATATATACATATATTATCTTTCAAATGCCCAAGTTCAATTTGGATTTAGTGTCACCAGGCGTGCATAAGAACAGATAATGAAATCTACTGTACTTTTTTATTTTCCCCACAGTGCAACCGTTTTGAAACTAATTTCAGATCTAATTGTTCCTACATGTTAACAATAGGGAAGAGAAACTACCGTACTTTTCGCACTATAAGCCGCACCTGACTATAAGCCGCAGCAGCTAAATTGAATGATGTGTACATATATAAGCCGCACTGGACTATAAGCCGCATGTGTTTTAATGTTTAATTACCATATGTAAGGAGTGGAGCCTGCGGCTTAATTTGACTCAACACAGGAAACCTCACCCGGCCCGGACACGGAAAGGATTGACAGATTGATGGCTCTTTCTCGATTCTGTGAGTGGTGGTGCATGACCGTTCTTATATTGAGCTTTAAGTTCCCACCTCTACAGAGAATGACTCCCACCTCTACAGAGAATGACTCCCACCTCTACAGAGAATGACTCCCATTGGGACACAATACTGTCGGACAAAAAACAAGAATTAACTCATTTACAAGTTGTATTAAGTAAATAAAGGAACAGATAAATAACATTTCAATGCAGTAAAAAAAGCAATATTTCGATTTTCGGGTTTTGTCCACATATAAGCCGCACCGTTATATAAGCCGCAGGGTCGAAAAATGGGGGGAAAAGCCGCGGCTTATAGTCCGAAAAGTACGGTAACTGCCTTTCAATATTTGTCAAAAACTTTACCTTTTGTGGCTTATTATCCCGAATAATAAGTTATTGAAATAATTCATACAGAACTCTGAACCTTGAACCCCATAGAACTTTAAGGGAAGTGTAGTTTTCCAAGATTCCAACGCAAATAGACTTGACCAAATCGAAAAGTTAAATCTATCTAATAACACTTTTAACCTATTGCTAAACTAACGTATTGATGATAATATACATTCTACATGCTGTTGTGACATGTTTATGATGTTTATACTTGAATACGTTTGAAATAAAAATCACTACTTTTATACAACAGTCTGAAAAATATTGATTTATGACCAGATGTAATTTCGGGACCGGTCGGGTGGAAGAGGTTAAACCACTATTTGTGATGTGTTTCACTCACATTTGATAACTTCTGTGTTTCACTCCGGCTGGATGGGAGGGGCTGAGCCTGATACCCCACATACAATTTTAGAAGCTATGGCAGCTCTTCAGCCTGCATTCTACAGCCTGTGATAAGTAACTCCTCTTGCGAGTCGCGCTGTTTCTATGTAAACTCTGCAAGCAACGGGTCCAATAAATGCGTCTAACATGCTTTATATCCTCGCCATTCCTGTATGCCCCAGTCGCGGTTAAAAACCTTAACTAACATTAGCCGCTAACTAAGCTAAGCTAGCTCACAGACACAGGAGAAATCAGTTTCATGGAGTTCTAATAGTGAGGAAAGGGGGGAGGCTCTCTCTCCCTCTCTGTACGTTCAATGATGATGATCAATGAAGTAGCCAAAAGTTACACTATAAAAACTAACTTGATAATAAATATTTCACTTCATTAGCAAAGATATTAAAATATATAAAATCATTAAATATATAAATATATAAAATCATTAAGTCTGCTATAAGCTATTCTCCCTCTCGTGTATGTGTTTACTATAAGCTACTCTTTTTTACATGGATTAGGCTAATTAGCTTTAACAATCCTGATTCCTGAGCCTATTTAATTCAAAAGGAAGATATTGATTTAAATATGTATATAGCCTATATATATATATATATATAAAAAATAAAATACATTTTAATCGTATCTCCTGTGCTGGCACAAGCACTACCATAGCGTGGAGTGGAGAGATAACCCACAATTAATTCATGGAAATATACTAAAAATGGCCAGTAAAAATCTCTCTGGCTGGTCGTTTTTTTAATCTAAAGCTAAAAAGGATGAGGATACTCATTAAACATTTTGAAATATTCAATTGCAAATATAATCAATTTGTTGTAACTTCACTTTTGTCAGTGAAAGCCAGAGCGAGAGGGACATAATAAGTGAAAAAAGGCAAAGGCGCATTCAAAAAGGCATCGAATGTGATGACAGCCTTAGTCTGATAGGATGAGAGGTAAAACACACACACACACAATCTTACCATGGTTTTACCACACAGGAAGCCGATACTGGACTGGACGTTGTTGGTGCTGTCGGGACATCTGGTGGTGCCGTTAAAGTCCAACACACTACCAGACAACTTCCTCAGCGACAGCTCACCTAAACACACAAAAACACTGCATTATTAACAGCTCACCTAAACACACAAAAACATTGTATTACTAACAGCTCACCTAAACACACAAAAACACTATTACTAACAGCTCACCTAAACACACAAAACACTATTATTATTAACAGATCAACTAAACACACAAAAACACTATTACTAACAGCTCACCTAAACACACAAAACACTATTATTATTAACAGATCAACTAAACACACAAAAACACTATTACGATCAGCTAACCTAAACACACAAAACACTATTACTAACAGCTAACCTAAACACACAAAAACACTAACAGCTCACCTAAACACACAAAAACACTATTACTAACAGCTCACCTTAACACACAAAAACACGGTATTACAAACAGCTCACCTAAACACACAAAAACATTGTATTACTAACAGCTCAGCTAAACACACAAAACACTGTACTACGAACAGCTCACCTAAACACTAGAGCCATATGAAATCCGTTTTATTATTTTCCAAATTCCATTTAATTTTTTACCAAATTCCATTTTTTCCGTTTTAATATTTCAGAATTCTGTATTTTGCTTTTTATGTTCATTTTACCATCAGAAATAGTGTCTAATAAGTGGGAATGAATAAATGTCCACAATTGAATAAGATATAACAGTCCATTTAATGTTTTTAAGTGCTGCAACTCAGAAATACAGTTCAATTTTACACAATATTTTTCAATTAATATTGTGACAAAATAAAAATACATATTTCAAGTGTAAACAATAGATACAGCTAGCTACAACTGACATTATCACAATGACAATGTCAGTAACCTAGCTATATCTATTATATTGTGATGAAATATAGTAATGCATAATTTAGGCACCTTTAGTTTAGTTTATTTCGTTTATAAAGGACAGTGTATAATGGCAATCGTTTGCATTAAACAAATGGATGGGTGCACTAGATTTAGCAAGAAGCTATCATTTCCATCTATAGTCCTATGTACTGTAACGTTTCATAGCTATTTAAGTTTATTTAGATTATAAAGGGCAGTGTATAATGACAATCGTTTGCATTAAACAAATGGATGAGTGCACTAGATTTAGCAAGAAGCTATCATTTCCATCTATAGTCCTATGTACTGTAACGTTTCATAGCTATTTAAGTTTATTTAGATTATAAAGGGCAGTGTATAATGACAATCGTTTGCATTAAACAAATGGATGGGTGCACTAGATTTAGCAAGAAGCTATCATTTCCATCTATAGTCCTATGTACTGTAACGTTTCATAGCTATTTAAGTTTATTTAGATTATAAAGGGCAGTGGATAATGACAATCGTTTGCATTAAACAAATGGATGGGTGCACCAGATTTAGCTAGAACTTCTAGAAGCTATCATTTCCATCTATAGTCCTATAACGTTACATAGCTATTTAAGTGTATTTAGTTTATAAAGGGCAGTGTATAATGACAATCGTTTGCATTAAACAAATGGATGGGTGCACTAGATTTAGCTAGAAGCTATCATGTATTCATGTCCTAACGTTATAGCTATTTAATCACAATAGTGTCGCAAGTGTTTTTGCGGGTCCAGTCCACGGAATGTTGACAGAATTAGCAAAACACCTTATCACCGGAGGCATAAAAGTCATTAGGATACTGTTCTGCTCTCCATTGAGGGCTTATTGTGGAATTGTTTAGCTTCTTGACGATGTTAACACTGAAGCAGCCAGACGCTTGAGCACCGCGGCTGTGTTGTGTGTAACACGCTGTAGTCCCCGCCTCCCCGGTCGCGTGTGCACCAAACGTTCCACCCAAAAACGAAATTTCAGTCCAGATTAGGCCAAATTCTGCAATATTCCACGTTTTGCAGTTGATTCCATTTTTATTGGTTAATTCCGCGATTCAGTCCGCAATTCCGTGAACACGGATTTCATATGGCTCTACTAAACACACAAAAACACTATTACTAACAGCTTGTTATGTACCATGAGCTTGATCACTCCTGTGTCACTGGGCATGCAGGTGAGGGCTGCTAATTAGCTAATTGCTGCTGATTGGTTACCTGCTGGCAGGTTAAAACCAGTCCCTGAGACACACATGCACTCTGACTGTGGCTAGAGGAGTGTGTGTAAACCGAGACTTGTCACGTTCTCCCATTCTTTGTTCTTTAGTTTGTATCAGTATTTCATTTGTTACAGTAGTCTTTTGGGTTAAACACAGGTTTTGGTGTCTGGTTGCACATAGGTTGCGTTCCTTTGAGCCAGGGTCGTAACACAGCTCACCTAAACACACAAAAACACTATTACTAACAGCTCAGCTAAACACACAAAAACACTATTACTAACAGCTCACCTAAACACAAACACTATTACTAACAGCTCACCTAAACACACAAAAACACTATTACTAACAGCTCACCTAAACACACAAACACTATTACTAACAGCTCACCTAAACACACAAACACTATTACTAACAGCTCACCTAAACACACAAAAACACTATTATTAACACTTTGGCTGCCAGGAAATGCTTAAAAGCGTCATTCCCGGCCATGCTCAAGTTGCCGGAGGACGCTTTACAGCGTCCTTATATCAATATTTCAAAAATCTGCGATCGGATTCATATGTCCCCTCCGCTGGCCTGAGATCCACCAGGAGGACCCACTGAGCTCTCTGGCGGTTCAGGAGCGCCATCTGGTGGCCGATCGGCGCAATCGCTTAACAGGAAGTGGCATATAGGTTGTGCTGGACGGCCGTATTACTTCCGGGCACTCGCTATAGGTCCCGGCATTCTAGCTCGTCACGATACACAGCGATCGATTGCCAATAACTCGATAAACAACATGATTTGGACGTATATACCATTATACAAGCTGGAGATGGACCGGGTAAATCTACATCCCATAATGATAAAATGTCTACTCTACGATGATCGCCCAACGGCGCGCGGAGACTGGGGTGAGTTTTAGCGTGTAACGTTACCGTCTTCGATACTAACTGCTATGATCAACATTTGACCCACATTAGATGATTGGTATAACGCTGCCCACGGAATTATAAACGCCCCCTAGCCCATCCGGTCAACATCAGATGATGTGTAGTAACTTCTAGAAGTACGTCTAGTTGGAATTTTTTATATCGCGCTGATTGCCATAAAACTGTATTGCATCATCAATATAATGCATTTGGGGCTATAGATCACGTTCTGGAGAAAGCTGCAGAAAGAGATGAAAACATACTTATACATTAGACCATACTTTACTATGAATATGTGAATGAAAAAGTTTAATGTTGCTACACAATGAACAATACATATAGGACTTTGAATGGGCCCTAATAATGGCAATGTAGCAATAGAATTTAAAAAGTTATAGCCATGCAAAGAAGGGGTACTTCTCCATAGACAAATAGAGCCGGCAACCTATGGTATATCATGAATTTAACCCATGGCAACCAAAGTGTTAACAGTTCACCTAAACACACAAACACTATTATTAACAGCTCACCTAAACACACAAACACTATTATTAACAGCTCACCTAAACACACACTTGAAAAGACAAACACAGAACAATCCTCCTCAGCTGGTTGAACTACTTTAACACTTTCAGTGCCACGGATGACATATCTCGTTTTATTAGGCCCCCCACTGAGTGCCCACGACGACAAATAGTTTTATTTGTTTATTAGCGATCTGATTTCATATTTCATCAACCGAGTCTCCCATTGGTACAGCAGCTCCTCCAGCAGCTCAGAATGGAAAAAAGCGCCCCCTATCGTCTATCCCTGTGTAACTGCAGGTCAGTCGCTTAGACTGACCTGGGATCAGTCGATATGTAGAGGCGGAGCCAGCTGGCTCCTTGAGCTGGCAAGCTGTCTGCTCAACATGGAAGTCATCGCGGGACGGGAATCAGCCTGGAATATATATTCACAGTAGCCAATACTCAATCACTAAGCGTGATCGATATTTGGAATGGCGATCAGGAATTGGAATGATCTTTTTGGAGAACATCTGATCTGAGGTAAGGAATCTATTTTACAAGTCTTGGGATAATCAGAGTTGTATTCGCTGAGATATCAGCGTTTGCCCTGTGTGTGTGTGTGTGTGTGCGTGTGCGTGTGTGCGATCGCTGATGAGGAAATCAGAGAATCGATTTTTCAGATTGAGTCTTTAGCGTGCATACGTACACATATACTATCGATAATCTAGCGTTTATTTGAAAACGATTCATAAATAGGCCGAAAAATTACAAAGTTTTTGTGTATTCTAGAATATTCTAGTAAACGTCTTTTATCATGGAATCTTTATATTTTTTCCTTGAAAACGAGGGCTTTTCAAAATGCTATAAAACGAAAATTAACAGATAAAAAAACAATCCACTTCGACAATGTTGACTGGAAAACAAGTCATTGATAAGCGACGGGCAGATTAGACACATAATAATTTAAAACATAGATTAGGTGTTTTTAACGCTAACATTGAAGTGGATGGTGGGCATTCAACCGGTAAATCAAGGTTAAGCAAGGGCTCTGAAAGTGTTAAACATGCAGATATAACCTGATATAATATAAATAAATCATAATCATCCAGTCACCAATGGGTTAAAACTAGAGGTGGGCATAGATTAATTTTTTTAATCTAGATTAATCTATCTGCAATCCTGGATTTAATCTAGATTAATCTAGATTAAAATGGCTCAAAAAAAAGAAAAAAAACCTGCCGAAGGCATTCAAAATATGTGTGTTCTACCCAAATAATGACCAGAAGTAAGTCCTTACTTTTTCTTTCCTCCTTATGTTTCTCAGGCCAGGTGGCCCATTACACCATGAGCCCATCTCCCGTTTCCAAAATGCATTACAGACTGTTTGAAAAAGCTGTTTTGCTATGATAATTGGTAATGAAATATCAAAATAATGTTCAATAAGATGTACTTGTGTTTAATAAGTTGTTTTATTCAGAAGTTAACACAAATACATAATATTACCAGTACAGTACAGTATCTAGCACACTCTCAGGAGCAAAACAGAAAGAATCATTTCAAACTTGAACTATGTGACATGGCTTGAATCAACTGCTCCAGTGGAGTTGCTCAGTGGCCAATGGTGTCAACTGTGGTTGTACTGGGCAGCTCCCAGGTGTGAATGGAAAAGAACATCTGTGCTCAGCGAACCTACCCTGGGTAAATAAAGGTAGAAAAAAAAATGTAAAAAAAAAAAAAAAAAAAAAAAAATTTTTTTAGATTAATGCGTTAATTATATTATCGCGCGATACTATTATAGCGTTAACGCCGCACGTTAACGCCGTTAACGGCCCAGCTCTAGTTAAAACATACTTGGGTTTCCTGAAAGGCGCTATAGAAACTTGATTTATTATTATTATTAAGTCCTCTGGAGACATGTAACATAATGCAAAAACCTTGAAAATGGACAGATTGATCCCCCTCACTACTTTTAAGGACTCTATTGCAGAGTTGTTTACACACACAACTGTCACCCAGCCTTCTGTTGTGCTTCATACCTTGTAATTGTATTTGGTTGTCCAATAGTCTTGTCGGATTGTTCTTTTTAGCTTATATTCTTTTATAATTTTATAAGAAAATATATAAATATTTTGTCATTATCCCACTAGAGACCCTTTTATCCTCTTGCCAGGCCGTCATTGTAAATAAGAATAATGTACTTAATTGACCTGCCTAGTTAAAAAAAATATATATTATAAAAGAAAAAGAAAACACAGAAAATCTATAGACTCAGATGTGCGACACATGTCTCTTTGCAGTGGGGGGAATTCTCAGATACCAATAGCCTGTTTTGGCCTGGTACTGGTATTGGTACTGTTATTGGTACCGTTATTGGTACTGGTATTGCAACTGTTATTGGTATTGGTACTGGTATTGGTACCAATATTGGTACTGGTATTGGTACTGGTACCGTTAGTGGTACTGGTATTTCCCATAATGTTGGTGTGTTCCTTTAACATCAATATCTAAGATTGATGATGAGCCTCTCTCTCCAGCTAAGCATTATACTGTGTACATCAGCCCTATGAAGAACTACAGGCAAACCTAGACAGGTCTCTGTGAAACAGTCTACTATGAAGAACTACAGTCAAACCTAGACAGGTCTCTGTGAAACAGTCTACTATGAAGAACTACAGGCAAACCTAGACAGGTCTCTGTGAAACAGTCTACTATGAAGAACTACAGGCAAACCTAGACAGGTCTCTGTGAAACAGTCTACTATGAAGAACTACAGTCAAACCTAGACAGGTCTCTGTGAAACAGTCTACTATGAAGAACTACAGTCAAACCTAGACAGGTCTCTGTGAAACAGTCTACTATGAAGAACTACAGTCAAACCTAGACAGGTCTCTGTGAAACAGTCTACTATGAAGAACTACAGTCAAACCTAGACAGCTCTATGTGAAACAGTCTACTATGAAGAACTACAGTCAAACCTAGACAGCTCTATGTGAAACAGTATTCTCAGATTGCTCTCCTGTTTCCTCTCGCTGGGCGTCTATGATTTAAGAGGACGGGTCATAGTCTGGGGTCAGGGGTCAGGGGATGACGGAATAGGGGTTAAGAAAGGTTAGAAGGGTGTGTGTGTGTTGGTGGGTCAGAGCATTATGTTTTGCCAGACTGTCTCCATTCATAAATACACAGCCTGAGAACCACAACTACTGTAGAAATACTGAGAGGAGAGGAGAGAAGAAAGGAAGAGAGGGGTGGAGGAAAGGAGAGGAGAGGAGTAGGGTTGCCCGAAACACAGATACTAGAAAAGTATCGTGATACCAAGCTTTTAAAAATGGTTCAATACTATTATATACTACTATATAAATTGTATTAGTATCGAGACTTTTAGAATAATAGCCTGATGCGTATTTACTATTAGTTGAGTGGATGCGTGATCGGAACAGTGTGTGCAGTATGTGAGAGAGCACACGCTTTGCGTAGTGGGCGTGTCAACAGTGTCGGCTGAACACACACCAAGGCATAGGGAAAATAGTCAGACAACCCGAATGACTTATTTCTAAGGCTGTCAAAGTTAACGCGGTATTAACACATCCACCGCCGGAAACGGCTTACGAAGTGTTTCAAGTTCATGCAAATTCTGCCATTCCACGGCGTACAACGTTATCGAGATCATATTTAATTTTTTCGCCATGTTATTCATAATTCCCTCACAGAGCCTGGTCTGATGCAGTGGGAGCCTGCACAACTCTGCAACGCTTCAATACTGCCGCCTGGTGGATGATCGGCGAGTTGCAACCGGAAATGGATCTCTTGTGATCTCGGTGAACCGGGGAAATGCGTCCGGCACTCACATATTGTTGCGGGACTGTAGACACACATCGTGTATATGGATCGCTGCCATAACTCAATAATTGAGATGATTTGGGCGTTTATTATTATTATACAAACCGGAAATGGATCGAGTCGATCGCAGTCAAATAAGTGGGATCTTTTTACTCCAGTCTCATCGGCTAACGGTAAGAGGACGCTGACGTCATTTTCGGCGCGTTTGTTTATTATTATTCATGCAAACTGCTCTGGTCAATATATCACCCATACTACATAAAGCATTTACTGACAATCACTGAATTATAAATGACCCCCCCCCCCCCCCGTTCATCCGCGCATGATAAGTCATAACGTTTAGGATAATGTACAGTTGACATCTTTTATATAGCGTGTATCGCCAACAAACGGCAGTTGATAATCTATATATGCGTTTATGCCTATAAATCATGTTCTAGGAATTACTGCAGAAAACGATAAAAACATATTTATATTCTAGACGGTATTTTCGTATGAATCTATGAATGAAAAAGTATAACGTTCCCACATCCTGAACGATAGATAATCGATGTTGAATGGGCCATAGTAATGTCAATTTAGCAATACAATTTTAAAAGTTATAGCCCTGCAAAGAAGGTAAACATCTCCATAGGCTTAGACTGGTGGCAGTGATCATACATTGATGGATATAAGCGTGGTGGTTAATGTGTTAACGCACGATTCTATTAACGCCACTATTTTTTTTAACTCACGATTAACTTTTTAGGATTTTTATATATATATTTTTTACTAGACTTCACTCTGATCTATTATTGATACTATGTTTGTTTCTGACTGTGTGTGTGTGCGTGCGTGCGAGATAGAGAGAGAGGGGGGGGGGGTGAGAGAGATGAGGAATAGAAGGGGCAAGAGAGAAAGAGAGCTGGGAGAGTGTGTGTGTGAGAGAGAGAGAGAGAGAGAGAGAGAGAGAGAGAGAGAGAGAGAGAGAGAGAGAGAGAGAGAGAGAGAGAGAGAGAGAGAGAGAGAGAGAGAGAGAGAGAGAGAGAGAGAGAGAGAGAGAGAGAGAGAGAGAGAGAGAGAGAGAGAGAGAGAGGGGGGGAGGGGTGTGAGTACTCAGCCCTTGTGTGGGTGAATGTAACAAGTTCCTAATGTTTTCTTTCCCCTATTATTTCATGCACACTTTATTCATTGTTTTAAATGATTATTTTCTTTTAAGTTATTTTGTGCATCACTGTTTTGAATTTGCATGAGGGTCATCCTTTTGTGTTAAATGGCTGCATAAAGCAAGCATTTGTTGACTCTCATGTTGATAAGAGTATTAAAACTTGGAACTTGAAAAATATGTTTATGGTAGATAAAAAAATATTGATTAATTTGTGATTAATCGCGAGTTAACTATGGACAATCATGCGATTAATCAGATTAAATATTTTATTCGATTGACAGCACTACTTATTTCATAATACAAAGTTTCTGATTGGACGTTTGGATTCAATCAAGTTGTATGCAGTGATGAACGGTCTTTCCCAGTGGAACACAAGTTACACAGGTCGCGCTACACATGTTTAGCTTGCTAACGTTAGATAGCAGTGTTGATAAGAAGGAGCCGTCTGCCAACAAAGATGTTGTTTCAACAAATGGATTCACAAAATGGATTACCATCCAAACTCCTCTGACCAGTAACTAGGTACTACGTACATCTAACTTTTCCTAACCATTTTGTGACCGCAGTATTTGCTATGTGTGCAAATATATTGTGACGGAAAATGTATATTTTATTCAAAAGGAGGATATTGATTTACATTATGTATATATATATTATCATCTTTTTATATATAATCTTATCTCATGTGCTGGCACAAGCACTAACGTAGTGTGGAGTGGAGAGATAACACATATTAACAAATGGAGATTAGCTACAGTATATATCTCAGCAGCTGTATCAATCATTTTATTATTAATTTTATTATTTTTGATTATTCAAGTTTCAACAGCGTAAAAATATTATTAATTAAAATAATTGTATTTAAAGACGTTTCCATGTTCTGTCATCTAATATTCCATTCCATTACTTTACCTTTCCTGATATTTTAGGTTTTTGTCATGGTATCATTTTAGAACCGGTATCGTGATACAGGCTGGTGCTGGTATCGGCATTGAAATCAAAAAAGAAAAAGGAGAAGAGGAACAGGGGAGGTGAGAAGAGAAGGATAGGGGAGGGGAGGGGAGAGGAATAGGGGAGAAGAGAAGGAGAATATTCAAATAAATATGAATACATTAATTAATACATAATACATCATTTGGTATCAATTATAAATATAAATTAAAGACACACGATGAGTGGAGCTGTTGCTAATGTTGACCTCAGACAAACACACGCACGCACGCACGCACGCACGCACATGCACAAATATACACAAACACATACATACAGACACACAGCAGAAATCTCTCCCTGACTGAGGACAGATACGATTCTGGGTGCAGCAGCAAACACCCTCCGTTTGCACATTTTACATGGTGGGGAAAAGCATGTCACAGCTCACAGCACCATTAAACAGATGGTTCTAGTCCCAACTCTAACCCTAACTCTAACTAGCCATGCGATTCAGCACATTTCTTCAAAGGGAAACCTAAACTTAAGTCCTTCACGTTCTCCCTTCTACCCCTCCGTTCTTTAAAGATGACTTTGAGCCAAGTTCCACTGCAATTCACTTTCAGACGACACAGTGCCCTGTGAGTACCCCGGCCCCGGAGTGCCTCTCTGTGTCTCTGAGGCAGCTCTCCTATTAGCTCCGCCTCTCTCTGTGTCTCTGAAGCAGCTCTCCTATTAGCCCCGCCTCTCTGTGTCTCTGAGGCAGCTCTCCTATTAGCTCCGCCTCTCTGTGTGTCTGAAGCAGCTCTCCTATTAGCACCGCCTCTCTCTGTGTCTCTGAGGCAGCTCTCCTATTAGCTCCGCCTCTCTCTGTGTCTCTGAGGCAGCTCTCCTATTAGCTCCGCCTCTCTGTGTGTCTGAGGCAGCTCACCTATTAGCCCCACCTCTCTGTGTCTCTGAGGCAGCTCTCCTATTAGCCCCGCCTCTCTGTGTGTCTGAGGCAGCTCTCCTATTAGCCCCACCTCTCTGTGTCTCTGAGGCAGCTCTCCTATTAGCTCCGCCTCTCTGTGTCTCTGAGGCAGCTCTCCTATTAGCCCCGCCTCTCTCTGTGTCTCTGAGGCAGCTCTCCTATTAGCCCCACCTCTCTGTGTCTCTGAGGCAACTCTCCTATTAGCCCCGCCTCTCTGTGTGTCTGAGGCAGCTCTCCTATTAGCCCCACCTCTCTGTGTCTCTGAGGCAGCTCTCCTATTAGCCCCGCCTCTCTGTGTGTTTGAGGCAGCTCTCCTATTAGCCCCACCTCTCTGTGTCTCTGAGGCAGCTCTCCTATTAGCACCGCCTCTCTCTGTGTCTCTGAGGCAGCTCTCCTATTAGCCCCACCTCTCTCTGTGTCTCTGAGGCAGCTCTCCTATTAGCTCCGCCTCTCTGTGTCTCTGAGGCAGCTCTCCTATTAGCCCCGCCTCTCTGTGTCTCTGAGGCAGCTCTCCTATTAGCCCCACCTCTCTGTGTCTCTGAGGCAGCTCTCCTATTAGCTCCACCTCTCTGTGTCTCTGAGGCAGCTCTCCTATTAGCCCCACCTCTCTGTGTCTCTGAGGCAGCTCTCCTATTAGCCCCGCCTCTCTGTGTCTCTGAGGCAGCTCTCCTATTAGCCCCACCTCTCTGTGTCTCTGAGGCAGCTCTCCTATTAGCCCCACCTCTCTGTGTCTCTGAGGCAGCTCTCCTATTAGCCCCGCCTCTCTGTGTCTCTGAAGCAGCTCTCCTATTAGCTCCGCCTCTCTCTGTGTCTCTGAAGCAGCTCTCCTATTGGCCCCACCTCTCTGTGTCTCTGAGGCAGCTCTCCTATTAGCTCCGTCTCTCTCTGTGTCTCTGAGGCAGCTCTCCTATTAGCTCCGCCTCTCTCTGTGTCTCTGAGGCAGCTCTCCTATTAGCTCCGCCTCTCTCTGTGTCTGAGGCAGCTCTCCTATTGGCCCCACCTCTCTGTGTCTCTGAGGCAGCTCTCCTATTAGCCCCACCTCTCTGTGTCTCTGAGGCAGCTCTCCTATTAGCCCCGCCTCTCTCTGTGTCTCTGAGGCAGCTCTCCTATTAGCCCCACCTCTCTGTGTCTCTGAGGCAGCTCTCCTATTAGCTCCGCCTCTCTGTGTCTCTGAGGCAGCTCTCCTATTAGCCCCACCTCTCTCTGTCTCTGAGGCAGCTCTCCTATTAGCCCCACCTCTCTCTGTCTCTGAGGCAGCTCTCCTATTAGCCCCGCCTCTCTGTGTCTCTGAGGCAGCTCTCCTATTAGCTCCGCCTCTCTGTGTCTCTGAGGCAGCTCTCCTATTAGCTCCGCCTCTCTCTGTGTCTCTGAGGCAGCTCTCCTATTAGCTCCGCCTCTCTGTGTCTCTGAGGCAGCTCTCCTATTAGCCCCGCCTCTCTGTGTCTCTGAGGCAGCTCTCCTATTAGCTCCGCCTCTCTCTGTGTCTGAGGCAGCTCTCCTATTAGCCCCACCTCTCTGTGTCTCTGAGGCAGCTCTCCTATTAGCTCCGTCTCTCTCTGTGTCTCTGAGGCAGCTCTCCTATTAGCCCCACCTCTCTCTGTCTCTGAGGCAGCTCTCCTATTAGCTCCGCCTCTCTGTGTGTCTGAGGCAGCTCTCCTATTAGCTCCGCCTCTCTGTGTCTCTGAGGCAGCTCTCCTATTAGCTCCGCCTCTCTGTGTCTCTGGGGCAGCTCTCCTATTAGCCCCGCCTCTCTCTGTGTCTCTGAGGCAGCTCTCCTATTGGCCCCACCTCTCTGTGTCTCTGAGGCAGCTCTCCTATTAGCTCCGCCTCTCTGTGTCTCTGAGGCAGCTCTCCTATTAGCCCCACCTCTCTCTGTCTCTGAGGCAGCTCTCCTATTGGCCCCACCTCTCTGTGTCTCTGAGGCAGCTCTCCTATTAGCCCCACCTCTCTGTGTCTCTGAGGCAGCTCTCCTATTAGCCCCACCTCTCTGTGTCTCTGAGGCAGCTCTCCTATTAGCCCCGCCTCTCTGTCTCTGAGGCAGCTCTCCTATTAGCTCCGCCTCTCTGTGTCTCTGAGGCAACTCTCCTATTAGCCCCGCCTCTCTGTGTCTCTGAGGCAGCTCTCCTATTAGCCCCACCTCTCTGTGTCTGAGGCAGCTCTCCTATTAGCTCCGCCTCTCTCTGTGTCTCTGAAGCAGCTCTCCTATTAGCCCCGCCTCTCTCTGTGTCTCTGAGGCAGCTCTCCTATTAGCTCCGCCTCTCTGTGTCTCTGAGGCAGCTCTCCTATTAGCCCCACCTCTCTGTGTCTCTGAGGCAGCTCTCCTATTAGCCCCACCTCTCTGTGTCTCTGAGGCAGCTCTCCTATTAGCTCCGCCTCTCTGTGTCTCTGAGGCAGCTCTCCTATTAGCTCCGTCTCTCTCTGTGTCTCTGAGGCAGCTCTCCTATTAGCCCCGCCTCTCTGTGTCTCTGAGGCAGCTCTCCTATTAGCTCCGTCTCTCTGTGTCTCTGAGGCAGCTCTCCTATTAGCCCCGCCTCTCTGTGTCTCTGAGGCAGCTCTCCTATTAGCCCCGCCTCTCTGTGTCTCTGAGGCAGCTCTCCTATTAGCTCCGCCTCTCTGTGTCTCTGAGGCAGCTCTCGTATTAGCTCCGCCTCTCTGTGTCTCTGAGGCAGCTCTCCTATTAGCTCCGCCTCTCTGTGTCTCTGAGGCAGCTCTCCTATTAGCCCCACCTCTCTGTGTCTCTGAGGCAGCTCTCCTATTAGCTCCGTCTCTCTCTGTGTCTCTGAGGCAGCTCTCCTATTAGCTCCGTCTCTCTCTGTGTCTCTGGGGCAGGTCTATCAGCAACGCCTAGGAATGTTAACAATTAATCGAAGATCAATTGTTACACGCGACATTTACTCTCTCAACTATCAAACAATGATATGTTACAATGTTGTCTGTCTCTTATTACATTGTAGCCGTCAGTAGAATGGTGTATTTTCAAAGCATGTTTCAATGAACAGATAAGAGGGCGCAATATAACTATGAAGAGGAGGCAACTACCTCTGTGTCTGTGGAAAATAAGCGAGGGGAAAAAACATGAGCGACGGCTCACAACGGGCCAAAAAAACAACCCAAGTCAGTCTATCGAAAGCGACATGACCGGTATGGTTGATGGTGAAGGATTTTGGCAAATGATACACCTGCTGGAGCCAGCGTACCATGAGGCACAACCACATCTAGAAGAGGTACACTGATGCAAAGTTCAGAGTTGCTTGCACAGCTAGCTAACGTTACCGCTGCTCACAAGGTTGCATTGACGACAGAGAGCTGGACTGCCCTGACGACCGAAAGCTTTGTTACAGTCACTTGCCACTACATCACCGACGACTGGCGAGTCACCACTGCGGTGTTGATTACTAGAAGTTTGCCGGGTCGGCATATGGCAGACCACCTTGCGTAACAGTAAAAAAAAGAAGCCATTCCCCATCCCTGGATATAAATCCGACTGACTGCTGGAAAGTCAATGCAGGGAGATTCCCCAGGCTGGCAAAGCTGGCACGCCAGTACCTCTGTATACCCAGGACATCGGTACCATCCGAGCGAGTTGTGACACCCGAGCATGTTGATATGCTGATTTTCCTCAACAAGAACAAATAAGTGTGAGTCAGTCTGACACAGGCTATTTATGTTCTATGTAGGCTATCATGTTGCAAAATAATAATAATAGCCTCATTAGAAATACGTAATCTGTTATTTAGTTAGGCCTATTGGACATGTTCGTCGATTTTAAATTTGTCTTTATTTATTAAGTTAATATAAAACCATGTTTAGAACATTTGAGTTTGTTAAATACATACTTTAGATTTTTTTTTAAGTGGCAAGTGATGTTTTTCTTTTATTCATCTTTTACCACATATGTAGCTCGCCTGCTTAGAATCGACACAAATGTGTTTTATTATGTCTAAGCCTCTACATTTCTATATGTTTAATATGCTGTGCAATGTTGTGAGAAGGCAATATGTCGCTGCTGTGGAAATAAACCTTTTGTTTGAACAAACAAAAACATTTCTTATTGTTTGGTAAATTTGGTATTTTGTTATAATTAGGGATGTCCGATATTATCGGCCTACCGATATTATCGGCCGATATCGGCATTAAAATGTGATATCGGAAAATATCTGTATTAAAAAAAAATATATATTTTTTTTTACATTTCTATAACCTTTATTTACCCAGGTAAGCAAGTAAGAACAAATTCTGATTTTATTTATCGTCAAAAGTATGCATAACGTTGTGTTAATTCCACAACAAGAGATATGTAATGTTAATTACCTGAAATTATTCCATTTTTGGGGGGGGGGGGGAACCCTGCATATATCGGTATCGGTTCATATCGCTTGATATCGGTATCGGAAATTAAGAGTTGGACAATATCGGTATATCGGTATCGGTAAAAAAGCCAATATCGAGCATCCCTAGTTATAATTAATCGATTAATTGATCATCAACGTTATCAATGATCGAGTAAGGAATATGCTTACAATTTGCAACCCTAGCCCCGCCTCACTCTTTGAGACTGGTATAGATCATAAAGGAATGTTATTAATTCAGCCTGCTAACATCTGACCTACTAACCAATCATTATTACACAACTAGACCAACTATACTGTACTGTTCAGGCTGCTATTTGGCAGACAGGGAGGAGCAATTAACCTCACGACAACTGTGTGTGCAATTGTGTGTGACTGCATCCGTGTGTGTGTGTGTGTTTTAGGGCTGTCAAAATTGGCCAACAATTACATTTGAATATTCCTATTATTACACATAGGTTCGAACCATTCGCATATCTATTGTTGCGCATTATGTACAATGGGAGACATAACTACCGGTAGTAGGCTATATGTCATTTATTTAAACAAACATACCTACACCAGCATACAAATAGAATACCGGTAATGTATTATCTCAATCTCTCAAAAGGGTCCGTCTCTCGGAGCAAGATCAAATTAATGAAAGTTCATGGTATATAGAATGAACATATACAAAGCAGCGCACATCCGAAAAAGGCGTGACACATATCAAACAATGTATTTTCCTTGACATGAAACGTGAAATAGTAATCAAGCCATTGGGGATCCATATGATGCTTCTGTAAATTCATTATTCAATATCTGTTCAGTAAGCCTACAGTAGCCTATATACTTGTTTCATGTTTTGTTTAAATAGAATTAAGGCACACAATTCCTAGAAATGTGACATCCCTCGTTTTACCCTGAGGGATGATTTACAATAAAGTGCTATAAAAAAACACAAAAGTTAGGGTGCTTAAATTCTTGACGCTATATAACTCAAAACGCTAGCGTTAGCACTAAAGATGCATGTAACGTAGCTGACTTAACGCTAACTGGTTCAGCATAAATCTGAAGTGTTTCCAAACGGGGATTTTCAGATTGAGCTCGGAGTGCAGATCACTCTCCGGAGCCGAGTTGGGATCTGAACTCTCTGCCATCGTCACGGACTCTCAGCATCGACGGGGCACCGGTTTAGAGAGTCAACAGCTTCAAGTACCTCGGAGCCTACATATCCGAGGACTTGACATGGACCACACACATTGACAGTGTTGTGAAGAAGGCACGACAACGCCTCTACTTCCTCAGGCGCCTAAGGAAGTTCCAAGTCAGTCAGAAGATCCTTAAGAACTTCTACTCATGTACAATAGAGAGCATCTTGACCGGCAACATCACCTCCTGGTTTGGGAATAGCACTGCACAAGACCGAAGCAGACTACAAAGAGTGACACGTTCAGCCGAACGCACAATTGGAGGGGGGCTCCCCACCCTCCAGAACATTTACAACAAGCGTTGCAAGGGCAAGGCTAAGAGAATCATTAAAGACTCCAGTCACCCGAACAACTGCCTCTTTGAACTGCTGCGGTCAGGCAAGCGATACCGGAGTCTCAAGGCGAGCACAGAAAGACTCAGAAGAAGCTTCTATCCCCAGGCCATCAGGCTGCTAAACGAACAATGAATGAACACTACACAACAACAACCACCATAGATCCTCCCCTACACAACAACAACCACCAAACGCACATAGCACACACATCCACACGCACACACTCACTTTAAACAAACACACTGTAGCACCCACTCCACACACTTTATAGCACACACCCACTTTAAACAAACACACTGTAGCACCCACTCCCCACACTTTATATTTATTGATGAAGGATTGCACTACAACTCGTACACCTTACTGTAAATTGTACCTAAATTGTACCTCATCCCATTTCTGCTTTGCACTATATAGTACTGTACATTAGTACACTGCATAGTATTGTATATTATATGGTAACTCAGAACATTGTACATATGTCTATACCGAACACTGTGACCTCATTTTCTTCTTCTAAACTACATGCTATACTATGTTATTTGATACTATCTTGTCTAGCACAGTCTCTGGAGCGTAACAGTAAGAAGCATTTTGTATGAAAGTATTCTGTACTTCTGTATGACAACTATTAAAGAAACTTGAGAAACTTGGAAGCAACAGCAACGACAACAACTATTAGCCGTTAGCTATTTCCTCGTTGATTCCGGACATGATGTCACACGAATGCCAGGCTGCTCAGCCAATAGACAATTAGTTTTATTAGTGTGAAGGTATACTTTTATTCAGTGCTTTTGTAAGGTGCACGTAAAGGGCGCAGTGATATCCCATGAATATATATCTGTCACGTCTCTCCTGTCCGCCTATATTCTAATACGAACGCAGTTGTGCGTTTTGCTAATCTGATTGGCCACTGACGTTTCTGGTCATGTGACATGTGCACCAATCATGTGACGGCAAGTTCTTTCGACGGTTAAGCTTAGGCACTCTTTTGAAGTTGGTTAAGGTTAGAGTTTGTCTTAGAGCGTGACGGCAAGTTCTTTCGACAGTTAAGCTTAGGCACTCTTTCGAAGTTGGTTAAGGTTAGTTTGTCTTAGAGCGTGGCGATAGAACGCCAGGTAGTTTGCTGGCTGTTTGACGTGGAAATGGGCAGAGACACAGCTCGTCACGCGATTGGGCGCACATGTCACATGACCAGAAACGTCAGTGGCCAATCAGATTCGCACAACTGCGTTGGTATTCGCATAGACGCCTCCTGTCCGTCATGCAGCACGTTCAGACACACGCGAGAAGTCAAGAGGGAGACCGCCGGGGCTGTTTTTTTTTTCTTTTTTCTTTTTTTTATTCACACAATTCTAATATACATTTTTACAATCGAATGTTTTTTTAACAATTTGATTATTAATTTGAATATAGAATATTCGTTGACAGCCCTAGTGTGTGTGTGTGTGCATATGTGTGTGCTTATGTGTGTGTTTCTTGGCTTATCAGTTCCCTGATGACGAGTCATTCATGAGACAGCTCAGCTGATCTGGTGACCTTTGACTCCTTTCATACATCAACTGAAACAGGAATGGAACCTATGGTCTTTCAGTTAGGCCACACTGCTGTCCTATCTACCTCGCCAAATCACGTTTCACAACATCCCTTTTGTACATGTTCTATTGCTGACCGGTTTTCAGACCCATTACTGATGACTGGTCTCTCTCTCTTTGAGAGAAGCTTGGCAGTCTAGGACAGATTTCATACAGGTCATCCCTATGGTCTAGGACAGATTTCATACAGGTCATCCCTATGGTCTAGGACAGATTTCATACAGGTCATCCCTATGGTCTAGGACAGATTTCATACAGGTCATCCATATGGTCTAGGACAGATTTCATACAGGTCATCCCTATGGTCTAGGACAGATTTCATACAGGTCATCCCTATGGTCTAGGACAGATTTCATACAGGTCATCCCTATGGTCTAGGACAGTGTAATCCATATTTCTAAACATCAGCGATTCTCATCCAAAGCAAAAAAACAGAGACTGGAACAAGTGATGACATCAGGAGCTGTTCCTTCCCCCATTCAGTGTCTATGGAGCAGGTTGTACATGCAGTGTCTATGGAGCAGGTTGTATGCAGTGTCTATGGAGCAGGTTGTATGCAGTGTCTATGGAGCAGGTTGTATGCAGTGTCTATGGAGCAGGTTGTACATTCAGTGTCTATGGAGCAGGTTGTATGCAGTGTCTATGGAGCAGGTTGTATGCAGTGTCTATGGAGCAGGTTGTATGCAGTGTCTATGGAGCAGGTTGTACATTCAGTGTCTATGGAGCAGGTTGTATGCAGTGTCTATGGAGCAGGTTGTATGCAGTGTCTATGGAGCAGGTTGTATGCAGTGTCTATGGAGCAGGTTGCATGCAGTGTCTATGGAGCAGGTTGTATGCAGTGTCTATGGAGCAGGTTGTATGCAGTGTCTATGGAGCAGGTTGTACATGCAGTGTCTATGGAGCAGGTTGTATGCAGTGTCTATGGAGCAGGTTGTATGCAGTGTCTATGGAGCAGGTTGTATGCAGTGTCTATGGAGCAGGTTGTATGCAGTGTCTATGGAGCAGGTTGTATGCAGTGTCTATGGAGCAGGTTGTATGCAGTGTCTATGGAGCAGGTTGTATGCAGTGTCTATTGCAGGTTGTATGCAGTGTCTATGGAGCAGGTTGTATGCAGTGTCTATGGAGCAGGTTGTACTATGCAGTGTCTATGGAGCAGGTTGTACTATGCAGTGTCTATGGAGCAGGTTGTCTAATCTGTAATGATGGAAATGTCCGTTATAGTCTGGGACTCTGGGTAATATTTGGCATGTGGCCTGATGACGGTGCATATAATTTGTGAACGTACAACTTCCCCGCAGGAGAAATGCTGATTCTGTCCAGAGTGAAAAGTCCTGCATCAGTCTCCCTGAAGCGCCCCAACGCTTTAAAGCTAAACTCCTGTGTCAGACTCCCAAAGGTCTCCACTCTCTCCTTTAAAGCTAAACTCCTGTGTCAGACTCCCAAAGGTCTCCACTCAGTCCTTTAACACTATGGCGTCCGTTCACGAGTATATACGTGTTTCGATTCCATGCGTTGTGGTCCAGAGCCACGAGTATACTTGTGACGAGTTGTTATTGTTTTATTCCATATTTATAACGCTTATTAGGTCCCCGATCCACTTGCAGGATCTTTCCACATATTTGATTTTCGAAACATGCAGTACCGGCCAGATCCGCTTAGGGGCGCCATCGCTCCACTGCAGTATCATTGAGGGGATTTAAAAAAAAAATTGCTTTTACAGTCCTGTGGGCGGATCATAGAGCCTTGATTCCAAACGAAGACCCTCCATATTTGATCAGCTTGCCGAATGTATTTTTCAGCGTGGAATTTATGATTAGCCAATGTACATATCGATCTACCAGAATCCGATGACTGGTGAGGAAATGCTGCCGGCGATCACATGGCCTGACGGTAGGATAATATTACCCCAAATTACAGCTGGATTGGACATTGTTTTATAACCTAACGTGATAGACTACTGACATTGGCTACCTGAACACACACTGTATTGCTAATCAATAATACTGATCGGCGTTCCCCGCCGCCCCCATTTCATCCATAGATGCTCTGTAATAGTCCGGATGCTACGCAGTTTGTTTTATTTCATTCGTATATATACAGCAGAAATGGCGTTTGATATAACGGCGCCAACGTTTAGCCTTTTTTGCAGCCTCCTGAAGAAAAGCCTAGACGAAAAGCGCGATATACCTTATATTCACGACGCTATAAAATGACAACCAACCGATGGATTTTTATTTTCTTTAAGCCATTATGAAGGCACGGTTTATGCACTCAAGTGACAATGAGAATGGACAGATAGCAATACTATAAATGATATATCTCTTAGAAAGTACATCGGTTTGTTTACAGTCCTCTGTCCTCTGAGGCCTAAATCGCTGCAAGACTGCGGTCGCCATAGTGTTAAAGCTAAACTCCTGTGTCAGACTCCCAAAGGTCTCCACTCAGTCCTTTAAAGCTAAACTAGACTCCCTGTGACCTCCTCTCAATGCTTTTAAAGAAATGAAATGATATTATAACGTGATTACACAGAGATCAGGACTACTGCTCAATCAAGACAAAACCAAAACCAAAACAGAGCATCCTCTAACTTATATGCAACACACAGACAAATGGACAGAACAAAGGACAGAGAGACACACACACACACACACACACACACCAAAGTCCAGCAAAGAACGTTGTATCACTTTGGAAGATATTGGAATGTGTCTTTTAAAGTGACCTTTACCCAACCTCATTAAATGATGGTGATATTGAGCTTATCTTTCCAAGATGGCACACAACTAGATACTTTACATTAACAAGGACACACGGTGTCTCTCCATTCTGAAGATCTCTCTGTTTATCTAAGGTGGACTTGACTTAATGAAAGCACAGGGCTGTACGCTAAGCTTTTTCACTAGGGGCACACTTGCCCCTAGTAACAATAACAATAACAATAACAATTGTACCATTATTTATATCGATTGTTTTTGATTTAAAAAAAAAGAAAAATATTTTATTTTATATAATTTTTTTTTAATAAAATATATATATTATATAATCATACTTGTAGTTGTATTATCTGCGAGACATCGCCACCACGCAACAAGTCAAAATGCTCGCTATATGCAACCAGCTCCACTGTCTGTGTGTACTCGAGTAGCCTCCAGCTACGGCCAGGATTCTCCGGAGCTGCAGCTGGACCCTATACTGTAGCCTCCAGCTACGGCCAGGATTCTCCGGCGCTGCAGCTGGACCCTATTGACTATATTCAGCGTGCCCTCAGCTCGAATACGCATCGACTCAGTGTTATAAGACATTGATATCAGGAGCTATCTGAACTATTTAGTTTAATGGGACGTTTCGTTTTGAACAGTAAGCTAACGCGAGCTATCATGCACTACTAGACTTGCTGTAGCATTTGTTGATATCAGTAGCTAGCCGGCTGGCAGGCTCACCGAGGTCCCAGTGTCCCACTAGAGACTAGTGATTACAACAGCCACGGGTGCGGGAGGGAGGAGGAGCAGCAGACGCCGCAGCTCTCTCCGTGTGTCTGAGTTCAGTTCAGTTCGGCTCACTATAGGAGGTCGAACGTGTCGAAAATATGAAGCAATACTAACTTTACTTTTCTTCATAGCTAAATCAGACAGTCAGCCAGTCTATCAGAGTGAGTGCTCAGTCGATTGTTCCCGCTGATCATACCTGCTGAGTGCTCACTGCTCAGCTCGCGTGAGTGGCGTCATCACACGCCTTGGATAATTTAGGAGTGAAATGCGAATGCAAGGCTTGAAAGCACTACTCGCAAGCCCGCCCCCAGATAATATTTACCAATCGCAACGGCCAATTAAAGGGGCAATTCGCGACCATCTCGTCGCAGTGTACAGCCCTGAAGCAGCCATTTTCCTCAGATGTCCCTAAGTTTCTGTTCTTTTAAATCGCTTCATATACTTCCTGTATGATCAAGGGTTGGTCAAGGGATCACACAATAAAGACCAAAAGTAAATGTGACACTATGATGATGTCATCAAACCACATTGGCTGAGCTGGGTCAGACAATATTTTGCACACCTTCACAAGGAGGCTAAAGGGGAGGAGAGGACACAGACATCATATCCTGCATAACACATGTGGAGTTTCCTCCAGCAAGGCAATCTGTGTCGTACGTACATTGGCTAACATGGCCTCCGATATATCAATCTTGCACCAACTTTAAACAACACCATACTTTGTATGCAGAATTCTTACAGCTGTGGTTATAATGACACTATTCAACTCTACTGTACTCTACTCCCCCCGCCCACCTGGTCAGCCCTGCCCACCTGGTCAGCCCCACCCACCGGATCAGCCCCGCCCACCTGGTCAGCCACACCCACCTGATCAGCCCTGCCCACCCGATCAGCCCCGCCCACCCGATCAGCCCCGCCCACCTGATCAGCCCCGCCCACCTGATCAGATTGATTCTGCTCTATACACAATGTAATAATGACAAATGAGACACAAAATTGCTGAAGTTCACTCATATTAGCTATATTAGCTAGCTAGCTTAGCTGGTTGATGACAGCTAGGTTTTCAGTTACTAACATTATAATTGTACGAGGAATTGGATGTAAAATATTTCCCCTCAAAATAACTGAACGTTAGCGCATCGCATGTCTTCTTTGTGTTCTACTTTCATATGATACCATCACTAGTTCCATACCAACATTTTTGCTCCAACATTAAAATCGAGCCCACCAGAGCCCACCGCAGATAATCACGTCGGTGGGCTGATATCGGCTGATACTGATATTAAAGTAAAAAGCTAAAAGACCCAATATATGGGTAAACCACTGTCCACACTCTACAGTCCCCTGTGGTGACACTCTAAATTCCCCTGTGCTGAACCCACCGACAGATGTGTTTCCCTGGGTGCTGAGGTCTCTGGCGCAGACGGACGTTCCTGATCCACAACTGGTGTCTGGTGATGAGTCACAGAGCTTCATGGAATACCGCACGCCATGGTCCTGGTCAATGGCTTCCCATGTATAACTGAAAGACACACACATTATTATAGTATTAGGGAGTGCTCAGATTTTTTGTTGCCACATGTACATGTTACAATAACAAGGATAAGCTCATATCACAATATGTGAAACCTGAATATTATCTTAATTTACACGTTGATATTAGAATACCGCCCCCCCCCCCCCCCCCCCACACACACACCCGCTCTCCCCTCTCAGCAGTGTGTAAGGACGAATTGGTGTTAGATTGAGAAGGGGCTGTCTCTCCGAGATCAAATTAATTAAGGTTTACGGCATATAGAACTGACATTCATACACAGCAATGCACCTCCGAACAAGGTGTGATGAACATGGAACGATATCCTATTTCTTTGGCATGAAAGGGGAAATAGTAATCAAACCATTAGGGACCTGCATGATGCTTCTTTTTCTATTCAATAAAGTTTTACCCTGAGGGATGATTTACAATAAACTAAAGTGCTAAAACCTGAAAAGTAGGCTACTTACATTCTTGACGCTAGAACTCCCAAAATAGCGTTACCATAAAAAAAAAGGTAGGCCAGCTGTAGTTTACATAGCTTGCATACAACTTTGTCTCGAGGTTGCACAAATTGATAGAATCTGAAGTATTTCCAACCAGGGCTTCAGTGTAAATCACTGTCTTCGTGGCCGATGGTCACGGTTGTTCTTGTTGTTGTCCATTTGTTACTACTGGCAGCTCAATGTTTTTTTCACAATCTAATATAATTCATTTCTTTAAATGAATGATTCATTCTTATTTTATCTATAATTTGAATATAGAATATCCGTTGACGGCCCTACTTAACAGTAACTGCACATTATACATCACCCCTGAGTGGAACATGGAAAGCCAAACTTTCCCACACTGTACTAAAAACCTGTACCGCCGGACCGTGACTTTTTGTGTACCATTACACCCCTACTTACTCAGTAGTACTAATTTGTATATTTTGTAACCAGTTTAACGGTCTAAACTAAAGCCTACATAGACAATGGTTTGCCAGGACATAGTGTTATATGTTGGCCATCTCTGAGCTTATTCTTTGAGTCAGTATCAAATGTTATACCTTTTATGATTCAGGGGAACCTACCCTTAATTTCTGATGCAGTGTCATGTCACCATCATACATTACATTTGTGTAACACACACTTAAAAAAATACTACAAACTCGCACACATCACTGCAAACAGACATAACCAGCTCCTCTCCTTCTCCTCTTTCACGCACAACCAGCATGTGTTTCATCTCTGGGGAGATTCCAGGGAAGGAGAACCAGCTCATGTGACCATTTCTAGCATTTACATTGGCTATAGCTATAGGCTAAAGGCACAACAACAGATACATAAGAGGGAAGGATTTCCTTGTCTGAATTGGCAAGACAAAAAAAGGCTAATCCAGATGTTTGAAGATTTTTGTAGATTCTATGTTGAAATTCCACGCTCCGGTACTCTGGCTGCGAGTGACATAGAGACTCACGTCACGCCGACGCTGGGTTTTAGAGGGTTAATCACCTGTACATTGTATATTGCGGTTGCATTTTACTGCTACATTTGCACTCTGGTTGGATGCCAAACTTATTTTCGTTGTACTGTACTTGTGCTGTATAGGGAGGTGTAGTGGTTATGTCATTGCTGTTTCCGGCCGGTCCACCTCGCCAAATCACAATGTATTTCCCCATTGCCCATTTCTAATAGTCTCGTTTAAAAAAACATAAAGCATGAAAATTTTGCATTGTGTACCTTTCTGTGCGTATTCATCCACAATCTATAGCTCAACTTGAAAATATTCGCAATTAATCGTAAAATAATTACGTCTAATTTTATTTCAACCAAAAATGCTTAAACAATGATGTTAGTGATAGAAGGGAACTCATTTTGTGCAAAAATGGAAAGCTTTCCAATGTTCATGAGGCAGAATTGTTACAATAGCCGATAATCCATTTTCCCAATGATAAATCCCTATACGGGTGGACCTCGCAGGCGGTCCAAAGTGACGTCAGACTACACCTCCCTATAATGACAATACATTTGAATCTAATCTAATCTAATCTCAGGAACCTGCTTATGATCTTCATTTACAATAACAGTGATAAGCTCATATCACAATGAAAAACCTGAAAATTATCTTCATTGATTTAAAATAACAAGGATAAGATCATCCAGGCCAAACCGGAATATGATCTTGGGATATGAGGCCGAGACACTGAGGTGGTCCATGTGTGTGACCACTATGTGACTTCGGTTTCCATGGTAAGACTTAACCCTTTCAGTGCCACGGACGACATATCTCGTTTTATCAGCCCCCCCGTTGAGTGCCCACGACGACAAATATTGTTTTATTGTTTTATTAGCGATCTGAAATCATATTTCATCAACCGAGTCTCCCGTTGGTACACCAGCTCCTACAGGAGCTCAGAATGGAAAAAAGCTCCCCCTATCGTTTATCCCTGTGTAACTGCAGGTCAGTCGCTTAGACCGACCTGGGATCTGTAGATATGTAGAGGCGGAGCCAGCTGGTTCCTTGTGCTAGCAAGAAGTCTGATCAACATGGAAGTCATCACAGGACAGGAATCAGCCTGGAATATATATTTACAACAGCCAATACTCAATCAATAAGCGTGATCGATATTTGGAATGGCGATCAGGAATTGGAATGATCTTTTTGGAGAACATCTGATCTGAGGTAAGGAATCTATTTTACCAGTCTTGGGATAGATAATCAGAGTTGTATTCGCTGAGATCTCAGCGTTTGCCCTATGTGATGTGTCTGTGTGTGCGCGATCGCTGATGAGGAAATAAGAGAATCGATTTTTCAGCTCGCGTCTATAGCGTGCATACGTACACATATACTATCGATAATCTAGCGTTTATTTGAAAACGATTCATAAATAGGCAGAAAAATGACAGTTTTTGTGTATTCTAGAATGTTCCAGTAAATGTCTTTTATCATGGAATCTTTATATTTTCCTTGAAAACGAGGGCTTTTCAAAATGCTATAAAACGAAAATGAACCGATAAAAAAACAATCCGCTTCGACAATGTTGACTGCAAACGAGTCATTGATAAAGCGACGGGGAGATTAGACACATTAGCCATAATTTAAAACATAGATTAGGCGTTTTTAATGCTAACAAAAATCAAGGTTAAGCAAGGGCTCTGAAAGTGTTAAAGGACCAGTCACCAGACAAGTCTTTTTGACATGTAGGTTCCAGTCATTATTTTTAAAAGGACCATACCAGTGGGCTGGTCCTTTAAGAAGAATGACTTAATTGGAACCCACATGTCATAAAGACTGGTATGGTCCAATCTGTTAACGTCCGGCGAACCGTATACGGGTCGTCACGCGCGCGTCGCAGCACTTTGCCCTTGTCTGCCGCCTTTCGATCATCACCCTACTCGACCTATTGCGTGCTTCCAGTCTCGAGTTACAAGACGAAACATCCGACGAGCGTCATTTGACAAGCCATTCGGACAAGTGACCACGTCCGGTTTGGCCGGGTCGTGAACGGACCAGTGACCGCTGATGGCGAAAATGATTGACCACCTTTGTAACCAATGAAATTCTGGAGCCAATGGTATATTACATGAGGGTTGATTCCTATGGTAAACGGAGAGAAGATGAAGATAATGTTTGTTTGGAGAATTCCTCATTCGCAGACCAAATCAATGAGCAGTCCGCCATTTTGGACGAATTATTACCGATACAAGGATTACAAAAACATCTGTAAAACACAAATTTTCCATGGGATTGTTATAACCTTTGGACCTGTACTGTAGATAAGACTTCAGGCTATGGAACCTTCAGGCTATCCTACCTCTCAGCTGGAACTCAAAAACAGGCATCTGGCAACAAGTAAACAAAACGTGAGTCCGTTTTTAATTTTTATTTCAGTGTGTTCAAACCTCTAACTCTATTACATTAGCACTCATAGTGATTCTTCTCCTGTTGTGGAAAAAAGTTCAGAATGTTTCCTTTCAAAAGAGACCAGACTCATGCATGTGCTATAAGTGGTTCAAGTAATAAACCGCAAATTACTTTGGGTATGCAATCGTCAGGCATTTTTATGCTAAATGTGCCCTCAGCATATGGGGTTAAGAAGAATGACTTGGAACCCACATGTCAAAAAGACTAGTTTGGTCCTTTAGGAAGAATGACTTGGAACCCATGTCAAAAAGACTGGTAGCCTAATGGTCCTTTAACCATGAAATACTGTATGCATGAAAATACACGCAGTGACACTGATCATAAATCAGAAGTGTGTGTGTGTGCCAAATACTAGACTGCCTGTTCTCTTGAGAACTGAGTAAATAGTTTGACCTTAAAGTCAACAGTGGCTATTATAACCAGGTTGTACAATATGAATAATAACATATGCAGGTCACGGAGCTGTGCAGGGTTATGTATTATTGATAATATGTAGACAGTTTCAACCTGACAACATAAACTAATTTACTTATCTTTATTTAATCTCGAAAGATCATCGAGAGCAAGCTCTTGTTTACAATGACGTTGATAGGTACAGCACATAATAAATACAAAAACAATATAGAAACAGAAAAGTCAATCAATTAACCAATTTAAATGAATTAGAAACAACTACAGACTGAGGTGAAATGGTTGGTCATTATAGATTTAAAGTCAAGTGCTTTGCAAAACATTCCACATGTCGGGGGCACAGAAGCTAAAGGCAGATGTTCCTAATTCAGTGCAAACTCTGGGACCTTAAGAGTGAGTGTGATAAGGTCCAGAGTTACTGTCCAGTACTGAAGTCTGGGAATATCAATAATCAAGATCAATACTGGCTTTATACAGAAACAGATGCCAGTGCAAGTCATGTCTCTCTACCAGAGAGGACCATCCCACTTTATCATACAGGATACAGTGATGAGTGCCATTTATCTGTCACCGGTAATAAATCTAAGGGCAGAATAATATACAGAATCCAAAGGCTTTAGAGTGGAAGCAGCAGCAGGTCTATAAATGTCTCCATAATACAAAACAACTTCAACGACCTCCTTCTGCTAAGCATAGGAAAATATGGTTTAGTTTCTGTACAAAAAGGCAACCCTCTGTGTCGCAGTTCACTAAATGTAAATGGAAATACACATGGGTTCAAATCTGTCCAGGTATAAAACCAATAAACATTCTCATTCAATATTCAGGTTTAGTCCTATTAATGAATGAATGAATGAATGAATGAATGAATGAATGAATGAATGAATGAATTAATACTTTATTTAACAGATTGCAGAATGGGTACAGTACACTCAGTACGGTTCAATACACACAATTGTTAAGGGTATGCAGACCAGAGAAAGACGTTTATCTTGTTTACATCAGGGGCCCCCATTTTCAATTCATAGAGAGTCAACGATGACCAATAATTCCTCTTTTGAATTGAAAACTTTATTAACAGATTGCAGAATGGGTACAATACAGTACAGCTCAATACACACAATTGTTAAGGGGATGCAGACCAGAAAAAGACTTTCGTCTTGTTTACATCAGGGTCCCCCATTTTCAATTCATCATAACCACGCAGCAATGTGTACACACACACACCTCCATACTAACTGCTGCCTGCTGACACCAAATACTCTCCTTAGCTACACAAGGAAACGTGTGATGACGAGTTGAAAGTACATCACTAAGCTAGTCTGACCAGCTGACAGCGGCCTCAGTGACATTTTATGATTTAGTCGTCTGTCAATAAAACAACAGGCTAGCATGAGACCACACGGCTAGCTGCTACGCAGGAAGACAAAGTCAACAATATGAGAGAGGGATTGATTGATTGAAAACTTTATTAACAGATTGCAGAATGGGTACAGTACAGTACAGCTCAATACATACAATTGTTAAGGGGACGCAGACCAGAGAAAGACTTTCGTTTTGTCCCCCATTTTCAATTAATCATAACATATGACACACACGACATACAGATAGACAGTACTGGGAGGGAGGGAGGAGAGACAGACTGACTGAAGGGGAGCAATGAAGCTAGTCAGCTAGTATACACTATAAGTATATAGACTATAACTAACAGTTACATTTACTGTGTGTACAGTGTAGTGTATATGTAATGTATGAATGTTACATCTACTATAACAGAAAATGTGTCAGTGATATCATTATTGTTGCTTGTTGTTGTTAGGTCGCTACAATGTTGCAATTTTCTTAAATAAGCCGCGTGGATGTTTGTTTTCGCTTCACACTGGCTGGCTGCGTGCAGGCGGGGCGGTGTTGTTGTTTTACCTGCACAGGTCCTGGTACCACAGTCCGTCATCAGAAGAAGAACCCTCCGCCCGGGAGAACAGAACCGACACGAGACACAACACGACAACAAGTCGTACGGTCAGACCGATTCTCCGCGAGGCCGACCGGCTCCGTTCGCAGAGAAAACACATTTTGCCCCCTCGTCTCGTCCTTTCGTATTTTTTATAATTTGTGTTTGTGATGCTGGAGAACTAGAGCTGAGCGCGCGACATGATACAGCAAAGTCGTCCGGCTTCTCGTCTTGTTTGGTCGCTCGCGACAGCAGGAACTGACCGAGTCACATGATACACTCGAACACGTGATGGGAGGGGGCACGTGGTGTGACCCTGAGTCATCGACCGATGGATGGATTCACTAAATAATGTTGTTGCAAATAAAGATGTAATTGTGAATGAATGAATGAATGAAAACTTTAAGATTGCAGAATGGGTACAGTACAGTACTGTACAGCTCAATACACACAATTGTTAAGGGGATGCAGACCAGAGAAAGACGTTTATTGTAGTGATTGTATGTATTGTAATGGTTCCGCCCGAACATTCTGGAACATTTGTGATGATGTCATAGCCGAACATTCTAGAACATCGAACATTCTGGAACATTTGTGGTGATGTCATAGCCAAACGTTCTAGAACATTGGTGATGTCACCGTATGATGTCATGACCAATGTTCTAGAACATTTGTGTATGTATATTCAGCAATTCTCTCAGAGGAGTCAGTCGACTGCAAGCAACGTAGCAGTAGCATGTTGTATTTCTGTGCTTAATAAATGCTATTCGCTCTGCCTCGAGCCACCGTCTCCGACTCTCATCTCTTGGCACTACATTATCTTGTTTACATCAGAGTCCCCCATTTTCAATTCATAGTGACATTTATCATACACAACATACAATTGTAATAATATACTACTACTACTATTATATTATTATTATTAGGGTTGATAGTTTTAATTCATTGATCTGTTGTCAATATCTTATATATATTCAGGCTGTACACTGACGTCAGATGTCTCTGTGTAAACACGGGACCCGATGAAACGGTCTCTGTGTAAACATAGGGCCCCATGAAACAGTACTGGACACAGGTGCATGATCATATCAGAAGCATGCAAAAGCCCACACACACACCAGCACACACACTTTAACACACACACAAGCACACATCACACAGACATCAATGCATACACATAGAGAGAGATACACACACCCCCCCCTTTTTTGTTCGAGAGTGTCACCTAGACATGCAAACTCATGTCTCTCACTTTAACACACACACATGCACACATCACATAGACATCAATGCATACACACCGAGAGACATACACACACCATTCTGATAAGATCCTTTGTCCTCAAACTGTGACATGACGGCTATCAATCACCAAGGCAGAAAAGAGGTTGGCCTATGTACCATACTGTATAAAAATGTGTGGCTGTCTGTCGTCAAGGATCATTCTGCGGGTGTACTCGAGCAGGTGGTCCGGATTGAAGAGCTATCCTTCCTGTGTTCTCTGTGTACTTCGAGATAAAAACCTTGGCGGCACCAGACTTCAGACTCAACTTGTGTCTCACTGCTTCATTCAATAAAAGAACTATAAGGGTATTTCCTTTCAAATGGGGGCTCGTCCGGGATTGGATTGATCGCGGTGAACCAGTTGTCGTCTGGAGTCCCAACCAAGGTGTCTCGTCTTCAGTGACAAAACAAGCGCTAAAAAATTGAAAAGGTGAGCAGGTTACACCTATTTAACTGAAATTCCTGCACATTGAAAACTCTAAATTTATGATTTGTTCTGAATATTGGTATATGTGAGAGCACAGGAATAATGGATCTATAATCTGTATTTTTTCTCTCCTCTCTGCAAAATCGTCCTGGAGAGACGGACAAGGAGTGAAGGCTGAAGGAAAACCGCCCAGGTCAAAGCGGATGCCGGTGATTTTTCTTCAAATGACAAAACGGTAGGCAAAATTCCAGCCTTTAAAAATAACTACAGATTGAAAAAAAAAAAAAAAAATCCAAATTTAGAATTATTCTTTTGTCATTTTGATAAGAAAAATACCTGCGTCTGCTGACATCTGTGAGGCCCTAAGGTCTATCCAAATAGGGTTAAAGTCCCAATGGAGGTTGAAGGCCTATAAATCTATTAAGGTCTATCCAAATAGGGTTAAAGTCCCAACGGAGGTTGAAGGCCTATAAATCTATTAAGGTCTATCCAAATAGGGTTAAAGTCCCAACGGAGGTTGAAGGCCTATAAATCTATTAAGGTCTATCCAAATAGGGTTAAAGTCCGAACGGAGGTTGAAGGCCTATAAATCTATTAAGGTCTATCCAAATAGGGTTAAAGTCCCAACGGAGGTTGAAGGCCTATAAATTGATTCTGTATGAATGTTAAAGCTAAGTGATATATGTAGTTGGGTGGCATGTTATTGAATCTTAACAGAAAAGCTTAGATGTAAGACGAATTGGTGCTGTATTCTTCAACAAGGCCCGCCCCAAATTAAGGGGTAGAAGATTGGCTCGTTATTACAGCAACGATTTGAACGACATACAGGCTTTTGAGATTAATATCCACGGACGGGGTTGGGACATTAGGGGATAGTGAATTTGTATTGAATCCCAGGTTTAGCTGGAGCAAGTGAAGGAAACATCTTTAGCATAGTTGAACGGACCCCCAAAGTGGAGGGACACGTTACTTAAATAGGTCGGATAATAGTTCAATAGCGCAAGCGATTGGAGGTTGTGTTAAGCTGTGTGGTTAGGGTGACTACTTTTTTTCTCCGTCTCCTCCTCCTCCTACTTCCCCCCCCCTCTCTCTATAACTCACCCGGACTTTCTCACATTCCGTCTCCTCTCCGTCTCCTCCTCCTCCTACTTCCCCCCTCTCTCTCTCTATAACTCACTTCCTCACACTCCGTCTCCTCCTCCTCCTACTTTCCCCCCCCTCTGCCTCTCTCTATAACTCTCTTCTTCCTCCTTCTCTCTCTCTATCTCTCTCTCTTTCTGTACCCCAACGCATCTAAATACACACACACACATTCACCATTATTATCATTATTATTTCGTTGGTGCCGCTTGCTGTAAACTTGCGGGACCACACGTCCTCGAGAAAACTACAACAACACGAAGGTCGGGGGTAGTACTGAACTCGAGCCATTTCTCTCTCTCTCTCTCTGTCTCTCTCTCTCACTCTCTCGTACTGACACTTTTCCTCACCCGCTCTCTCGCTGACTCTCCCATTTTTCTACTGCATGTTTCTATGGTTGTGGTAGAAGACTGGATGTTGTTGCTTGTTTTTTTTCCTTTTTCCCTGTTCTCCTCTGTGTCAGAAACTTTTCATTTCATCTTTATTTAATTTTTTCTTGTATCTTATTTTTGAAAATATAAGTATATTGTTTTAGGTGTTGTCTGGTGCAAAGACAATAGAGGAAAGACAAATATATAGTTCAGAGGGTTATTTAAAGGGGTTGGTATTATCCCACATTTAATTAACTTTCAAACACTGGGTAATATAATTAAGAGGATTATATAGTAGATTTTTAGTGTGCAGACAGTGAACCTGCTAAACGACTTCTGCTGTTAAAGCACGTTCTAATATTGGGTTGTACTAGGTAGTAACAAGGCCCCTGTACATACACACACACACACTCACACACACACACACACACACACACCACACACACACACACACACACACACACACACACACACACACACACACACACACACACACATATATACATGCACATACACACACATAACCACGCACATATACATAAAACACACATACATACATATACATACAAACACAGTCAATCAACCACACGGGAGGGCTTTGAAAGCAGACCAATTTGATCAATCTTAGAAAATGTCTGGGCGCTTTAACTCCTAAATCAGGGAAGACTGGTTAAATATATATGTTTGTTTTTCTCTCTCTGGTTTAATCAGACTTATTATATTCAAACATCCGCTCTTCTTGTTTTCACTCTAGGTTTTTCCCCCTCTCTCTGTCTTTTTCTCTGTCTCTCTCTCTCTCTCTGACTCTCTCTTGTCTCTCTCCCCCCCTTCCTCTTTTAATTTTCTCACTCTCTCCGCAAACTTAGCATAGAGGTTGTAATAAAATGACGGAACGCATTATACAAAAGTGGAGGTCGTGTGAGCCGGGTAGCGTCGGACAAGTATTAGTAGATACACATTCACGTTGGCTGGGTAAAGTAGCCGACAAAGAAAGAGACAAAGCCAGTACAAGATTTGTACAATGGGCGGAACGGGTCCAAAAGGTCGGAGTGTTTGGACAATGGACGGAGAAGGCGCCGGTAAAAGGGAAGCTTGGCACATGTGCAGGCCAAGCAGCCACAAGAGTAGCTAATGCGATGGCTGTTTTGCAAGGAATGAAAACCTACGGTTTCAAAGTAAAGTCTAAAGCTAAGCAGGAGCTAGCCGAGGCCGAGTCATTCCTAGCTGACTGCTCCTGTTTTTTGGGAGAGGTTAAACTGACTATGCAGATGGAAGAAAGGGCAGCAGAGAGGGTGATTGATAACCTCATAGCGGCTGAGGCTCCCCCATTCACTCCAACAGCTCCTGTGTTTAGCACGACCAATCCATTCTCTAGTCCAGGGGTTCCCAAACTTTTCAGGCCGGGGCCCAGAAAATAAGGCGTCAGAGAGCCGCGGCCCAATGCACATCGTCTGGCTTTTTTTTTTTTTTTTTTTGTCAGGCGACCGATTTTTTAAGCCAAATATCACTTCAACCCTATTAAGTTAGTTCAAGTTAGTTATTCATTTATATGTGCTATTTATGAGAGGGCTAACTTGTTGCAAAATAATAATGATAATAATAATAGCCTCATTAAAATACTATTGTTGCTTCGGTTGTTTTCAGTGTTTTATGTGCATAATCTGTTATTTAGTTTGAAATGTTCGTTGAAATAAGTAGATTTTTCGTTTTTGTTTATTTATTAAGTTAATATAAAACCATATAGTCACATTTTAGAATACAATAGAATAGAATTTTAGAATACAACTAGAAACACTGTCCTGGCCTGCTTCTAAGTTCAGTGGCCTGACAAAAAAAATTTAAATAAAAAAATAAAAAATAAAAAAATAAAAAATAAAGAAAATGTGAATTTTTTATTTTTTTTTATTTTTTAATTTTTTTTTAAATCATCTCGCGGCCCATCCGTGGCTGCTCGCGGCCCACCTTTGGGTCGCGACCCCGACTTTGGGAACCACTGCTCTAGTCGACCACCACCATATGCAGATGCACAGGTGCCATTAAAAATGCCCCTGACAACACCAGCACCAGCATTTATGGGACCTTTGGTTGTGATCAGAGCAGGGCTATTGGATACCGGACCGTCCGGTGGCAATAGTGTTAGGGAGGACGATACCCTACGATACCTGACAGAAGTGGCGGAACATAGTAGTAATCTCACGCCCAGTCCATACGCAGGAACAAACCAAGCTGGGCCGGTGGGGTATGTGGTAGGCACGCAGACCTCGGCACAAGGAACCAACTCAGGTGCCAGCTCAAGTGACACAAGTGTCATAGGATCGGGGTATAGGATAGACACCCAGAACTCGGCACTAGGAACCAGTTCAGGCGCCAGCTCAAGTGGCGCAAGTATCAGAGAATCGACCGGGGGGCCCGTGGGGTGTATAGATAACCAGACCTCGGCACCAGGAGCCAGCTTAGGTGCCGGCCCAAGTGACGTAAGTAGCATAGGATTAGCCGAGGTACAGGACCTTATAACTCAGCTACAATCGGTACTGGTTACGGGCACGCCTCAGAATGGACAAACCCAGGGGGTACAAGACTGGGTGGGGAGTCACCTCCAACAGTCACCCCCATTGACCTCCACGCCAGCAACACGGAGGGACCTGGAACGGGTAGATAGGACTCGGGCCCCACCGACTAGGTATGGTAGTAATGTGTACAATCTGGTGGGACCCGATAGAGCCTATATGATGCCCCTCACACATAGCAAATCGTCCGGTACTGGTAGGGTCACCACGACATTCTCGCCAATGGCACTCCGAGACGTAACACTCATGAAGGAGAGTATGCCGGACATCAATAAGGGTGCAACCATGTTTATCAAGGCATATTTAGACACATGTGTGGGGCATGAACCGGCCATGGGGGATTTTCGTAAAGTGTTCGCTGCTTGCTCCTCTCGGTCTGCCTTAGAGGGGGTAGAAATTGAGGCACATACAAGGGGGAATCCAGATGACACCCCCCTAAGTGACCTGATTGACCTATTATGGCCGGCACTTAGGAAGAAATACCCCACGAAACAGAATGTGCGTGAATTGAACAACCTACCAGTGAAACCTGATGAAACCGGGACGGAATACATACTCAGGGTCAGAGAGACGTGGGTAGATAGCACCGGGGATTACACTACCCCAACCATGGATAAACTGTTTCGCGGTGCAGTTGAGGGGTCCATGAACAAGAACGTTCAAGCAAAGCTCAGAGGTATTATTGGCATAAATGAGTTCTCTCATGAACTCTGGTCCTCCCATCTAGTCCATTACATAGATGTGGAATTGGAGGAGAGAGCAGAATCTGAAAAGGAACTGGCTAATCTCCAGTCGCATATTCTGAAGGGACAGGCAAAAGAAATGAAAGACAAAATGAATAGCGCCTAGTCATATAGACAGATGCCACAAGTAATTCTTGAGGAACCATACTGTCAATCCCTCGTCCGCTGTCAATCCCCTCACACCCCACAATACCTTCAGTATCCCCCACCAGCGGAGTACCAGATGTCCAACATGGACGACGAATGGGATAGGGGTGACGAGAGGTTCCAAACTCAGGGGGGGAGGGGGTATGGGAGGGGGTATGGGAGGGGGTATGGAAGGGGGCGGGGCGGCGGACCATGGGGTTACCCCCCGATGCGAGACGCCCCAGTGCCCGGGACAGGAACCTGTTTTTCATGTGGAATGCCTGGTCATTGGTCCCGCGAATGTCCCTACAACTCAGGGAGAAGGGGGAGGGGTGCCAGGGCCATAATGCCCCCGCCCCACCAGGCGCCCGGCCCGAATCAAATGCCCCGTGGTGGGCCACACCAAATGTTCCAGAACCAATAGGGAGGCCCAGACCCACACACAGGCGATTTGTCCAGCGTAGATAAATTATTCATGGAACCCATGGTCAAGTTAACCATAAACGGCCGTGATCATTTATTTATGGTGGACACAGGAGCACGGTATTCTACACTTAACACACACTTGCCACACTCAAAGGATGCCGTCCCTGTAACTGGGTTCTCGGGAAACACCGAAATGTGGCCGTTGTCTGAGACAACCGACTGTGTTTGGGGAACACAGAGATTTAAACATTCATTTCTATTAGCTAAGAGCTGCCCACTTAATTTGATAGGCAGAGACATACTGGGCTCTCTTAATATTGAGATAATGTGTCACCCCCTTAGCATGGACATATTATTCCCCGATGGGAGTTCATTAACATGTGCCACGCCATGGCAGGTGATGAAGCACCAAATGGTCCAGCAGACACAGTTTGGCCAGCCCCACCCTGACACAATGGCTGAGGTATGGTGGGGAGTGTGCGTGGATTTTAACAGCAGCAAGCTCCACGACGCAAACCGAACATGGCAACCCTGGATCTCTTCCCAGTACCTACAAAAAGCCCCAAATGACCCTCCGCACTGTACGTTCTTCTACTCATTAGCGGAGGATGAGAATTATGATGCCCTGTGGGAGGGATGGGGAAAGGGTCAAGATGACGCAAAACCTAGACTCCGGATAGAACATATCTATGTAGGTGAAGCAGGCACCGCGGCTGGGGTGGTACTGACCCCACAACAGGCTGAGTATTATAACCTAGGAACCTCCTCTAGTCCGCACCTTACCCTAGGGGTTACTAGAGGGGGTGAAGCGAAAAACCTAGGCCCCATGATTAAGGCATGCATGCAGGCTACTGATTGGGAAAAGACGCAGCATGACTTACTCTGGTACTCTCCAGGAACTAAATCATACCGAATAACCCACGAATCAGAGGTCACGGTAGAATGCCAGAAACAACGTTTACCAAGAACACATGGACGCGAAAACACAGACCACCCCGACACTGATGCACTGATAGATTCGCTACCTCAATCACTGTGGTCCCAGGGACCAATGGATGTTGGACGGCTAAAGATAGATCCAATCTCGATTAAAACTAAGCCAGGAACCACACCCATATTTCGGGCTCAGTACAAGCTCAGTGAAGCCCAGCAGGATGGGATAAAAGATACTATTAAGGGACTAGTATCTGGAGGTGTAATACACCCCACCCGGTCTCGCTGGAACACCGCTATAAATCCAGTTCCCAAACCAGGTAAAAAGGATTATAGAATGATCCAGGACCTCAGGCCAATCAATAAGGTGGTCGAGACCACTAAGTATGATACACCAAACCCATACACCATATTGAATGCAAAAAGACCTGAACAGATATGGTTCACCTGTATTGACCTTGCTAATGCCTTCTTCAGTATCCCCATAGATGATGAGAGTCAAGAACTATTTGCATTCACCTACAAGGGGCAACAATACACATACTCCCGGTTGCCCCAGGGATATATAGACTCTCCTTCTATTTTTAATCATGTATTGAAGACACACCTTCAAGGCATTAAGTTGCCGGAGGGCGTTACCATTTACCAATACGTGGACGACATTTTGATCTCGGCTGAAACCTCTGCTGATATCATGACGGCGACACAGGCTGTGTTAGCCTCCTTAGCCCACTATGGATACAAGGTGTCTTGAGAAAAACTCCAAGTAGGACGCCCACAGGTTGTATTCCTCCAGAAGGTAATCAGCCAAGACGGCGCTGAGATGACTAATAGCACTAGACATGACATCCTGCACTACTCAAAACCAACCACGGTACGAGAAATGATGAAGTTTCTAGGACTAGTGACGTATAGTAAGAACTTCATAGCAAACTTTGCTGATTATGTGACTCCTATGAGACAGATGATGACGGAGGCAGGATATCAAGACTATAAAGCCCCATTGATCTGGACCGGAGAGGCCGAGAGGGCCTTCATAGAGATTAAAACAGCCATGTCCGAAGCATGCTCTCTCCACACACCTGACTACTCCGAACCTTTTCATCTAGATGTCTCCGAAACGGGCGGGATCTGTAACTCAGTCTTGTACCAGAAGACAGAGAAGGGGCGACAGGTGCTGATGTATTACAGTACTAGACTAGATAAAATAGAGATGGGTCATCCATCATGCACTCGTAACATTGCAGCCATAGGTAAGGTTTTACAAAAGACATCACACATCACAATGGACAATCAGACCATTGTACATACAGGGCATGGTGTCAAGGCATATTTAGACGCTAGTGCGTTTACACTATCAAGCCATAGGACGGAAAACCTAAAGCGCATTTTAGGGATGACCCATGTACACTTCAGCACAGATAGGGTTAACATGGCTGAGCAAATGGAAACTGAACAGGATCATGAATGCAGAGCAGACACCCACTGCTGTATTGAACGAACGCGACAAGAGATGAAGCTGCATGAGTCACTGTCTGACCTCCCACTCGACTCACCAGACATGACACTGTTTAGCGACGGACACAGTCATCATGGCCCCACTGGTGCACTTATCTCATCCTATGCTGTGGTAGAACTGGGAATGGATGGGGGATACTCCACAGTGACATCGGGCATAATACCCCAGACCGCGTCAGCCCAGTTGGCTGAACTAGTGGGGATAACAGAAGCATGTTTAGCAGCTGAGGGTAAACGGGTAAACTTGCATACGGACTCTGCGTATGCCACACATGCGATTCATGTTGACATGCCGCATTGGGGGAGGAAGGGGTATGTCACCTCGTCAGGGGAACCTGTTAAGCATCTGACACAGCTTACTAAACTCTACGAAGCATTGACCGCACCTGCTGAGGTGGCTGTACTGAAATACAAAGGACACCAAAAGGGGGAGGGATATATCACAAAGGGGAACAACGCTGCTGATATGGAGGCTAAACGCGTTGCTGGATACCGAGACCCCACTGTGCAGAAGCAATTGGTCCAGAAACCAACTACAGGAAAACAGGACACTCCAGAAGGGAGAGAACTAACGAGTGAGCGAATCAGAGAACTTCAGCAGGGTGCGGCTCCCATGGAGAAGCAGGCGTGGCTAGAGAAGGGAGCGAGCAGGGATCAGGAGGGTATATATAGGAACCATGAGGGGAAGGTGGTAGCTCCGGCTGGACTACTCAACTTACTCTGTCAGGAAGCACATAGTAGAAGGCACTGTGCAGGGTCAAAGGTTAACACCCTCATCTCCCAGCACTGGTGGCACCCCCACCTAAGGGATATTTGTAAATACTTTGTGTTATCATGTGAGATATGCTGTGAGTTTAACCCCAAGGCAGCACTGAAAGCAGGTCTCGGTAGTTTTCCCACCCCGGCGGCACCATGGAAAGAAATTTGCATTGACTTTACGGATATGGGAGTGCAACATCGGGTGGAGGGGAAGAGGTATCTGTTAGTGTGTGTAGACACATTCTCCTGGTGGGTAGAGGCCATTCCCACCAAGACTGAGAAGGCAACCGAAGTGATTAAATGGCTAATCAGAGAACTAATCCCCAGATTCGGGCTAGTTGAAGCAATCCGGTCCGATAATGGTTCCCACTTCTCTAATGAAGCCCTCCAGGAGGTAGAGAAACATTTCGGTATAATACACCGATTCGGGGCTGTGTACCACCCCGCATCTCAGGGGCTGGTAGAAAGGGCAAACCGCACTATCAAGGAAGGGTTGGCAAAAGTCTGCAAAGCAACCAGTTTGGCTTGGCCGGAAGCCCTTCCCATAGTCCTCTTCACCATGAGATCCAGCACCTCTGCGACTCTCAATGTGAGTCCTCATGAGGTGCTTACTGGTAGGAAGATGCCGTGCCCGTTTCAGACCGCGCCCAGTACTACTCCACCATTGGTGCTGGCACACTCCGAATTGAGTGATTACGTAAAAGGCATGACCAACGCTGTAATGGCAATATCTCAACAGGTGATCGAGATACTGACCAAGGACGACAGAGAAGTGGAAACCAGCCCAGTGGAAGTTGGGGACTGGGTGATGAGAAAAGTGAACAAATTCAATTGGTCTGACCCACGCTGGCTAGGTCCGTTCAAGGTAGCAGAAGTAACTACCCATTGTGTTAAGGTCTGGCTTAGGGAGGAACGTCTCAGTAATTGGCTGCATAAGACACATATTTGTAAGTCAAGAGACCCCACCGAGCGGGATCTTAACGCAGTACGGAGGGACCTGGCCGAAGTATCCAGTGATTAGAGACAAAAATGCCCGGGTCCAAATACACCAAATTGAAGGGTGAGGGGGCACTCGCCAGGTTGGGATGTCCAGCTACCAAGAGTAAGAGGGCACTTGCCGGGTTGGGATGCTCAGCTACCGAGATAATATTCATTATTGTCGCAATGACCGCCTTGGTTATTGCTCCCTTCGTATGGGGGGTAGATAGACATTATAGGAACACACAAGCAGGAAATACAACTGCAATCCCCTCTGATACAGGCCCACCATTGGATTTACGGTATGCTGTAGCATTCCCGCTCGACATCCCAAACCCAAAATCTGATCCTAAATGTGTACCCATCCGTGAACATATCTCTGGTAATGTTAGCTCTGGTGTGCCAAGGGTTGAGCACAGCCGGGAGAGACGAGACGTTTCTGAGCCATACACGCCCGGGGGCCCTTATCCATCTAGGTTTATTGCTGTATCTAAGTTATCCCATGAGAGAGGGGAGTCGGAAGACATTGGGAGGATGACACGCCCCCCCGCTAGGTTTAGATTCAATATCGGAGCTACGGCAAGCTACAGATTTGACGCATGTGAGATCCTGACGTGTAACGGTAACCCTGTTACATACCAACAGCTGATGACGAACGAGATGTTCGTATTATGCTTGAGTTACTACGACCAGCCGGTCCACACTAATCCTTGCTGGGATAGTTACAAGAGGGCGGCCTGGGCCACCCGACATCCCAGGAAGGGACCGCGACCCATAGACGCCACCATGAGAAGGTCCAGTGGTAGAGACTTGATACAGAGACTGGTATTCACCAAACTACCTAGACCCGGGAACTGTACCAAAGCTAACTGCAATCCTCTGGATTTAACCCTTGTAGACCCCGGTGTACACGACTGGGGGTCGTTTTGGCTTACCTCTATCTCCAATGATTTTCTGAGTGCTCTGTTCCACATAATAATCAAGGAGGACCTCCTTGAAGTACCTCCCTTGTCCGTACCACCCAGGCCTGTAATTCGAAACCTTGACAATTCCCTGGTTGTTGGACCTGTAAAAGGGGACTCTGACACGATTGAGAGGGCATTTGCCAGGGAAACTGGATTCTTCCAGAAGAATTATTGGATTGATTTCACTGAAAATGCGGCGGCTGCAACCAGAAGGGAATGTGTAATATGTGCAGGAGCGAGACCGGCGTTACTAACGGTACCCTCTATGTTTTCAATTAATGAGACCTGGTGCATGACTGAACTCATGATGACTGATAACCCCAGTAAAGGGTGTAGATACCTGGACGGGGCTTACCCACTCTCGCCCAAAGACATAAGGCCCCCCTTGTTCAATCCAATACGGGGTGATCATGTGTGCTATAGGCGCGATCACATCCGACCAAATGATGAGAAGAGGATGGGTGCTATAGACAAGACGTGGTGCAACATCACCATAGATGTTACCCGTTGGGAAAATGTGTCTAGACTAACAAAATCACGTGCTGACATCTATTGGTATTGTGGAGGGACAAAGTTGAGGAACACGCTCGATAAGGCATGGACAGGGTCATGTACGTTGATCTCACTGGTTGCCCCGGTAACAATAACCTCTATTTCCGTAGCTGACATAGAACGAGCTGCTGCTGCTATACGTGTCAGGCATCCCCTGCATTTCTTCCGCAGAAGGAGAGCGGCAAGCTTTGATTTGTATGCAGATAATCCTACTTACGTGGATGCAATAGGAATCCCAAGGGGGGTACCGAGCGAGTTTAAGCTGGTGGATGAGATTGCTTCAGGGTTCGAGTCAATCTTCGTCTGGATCACCCCTAATAAGAATGTGGACCGAATCAATTATATTCATTTCAATCTACAGAGGCTAGGGAACATGACTCGTGATGCAATTGAGGGACTGTCTGAGCAATTATCAGCCACTTCGTTGATGGCCTACCAAAATAGGATCGCTATAGATATGCTCTTGGCCGAGAAAGGGGGCGTGTGCTCGCTATTTGGGGACCAATGCTGCACTTTCCTCCCCAACAACACAGCCGGTGATGGGTCTGTAACCAGAGCCCTGAAGGGGCTGAGGACCCTGTCTGCAAGTATGGCGACTGATTCAGGAGTGACAAATGTCGTTAGTGAATGGTTGAGCAAACATTTTGGTCAGTGGAAAGGGCTGATAGCGTCAGTAATGGTAACCCTCATAACGTCTGTGGCACTATTTGTCCTATGTGGATGCTGTTGTATTCCATGCATCAGGAAACTCTGTGAGAAAGTTATTGTGACTGCGGTTGACACGAGATTCGCGCAAGTACCGGAGTACCAGATGATGGTGAATGAAGGGGATGCTGGGTACCAGATGATGGTGAATGGGGGAGGCTGGGTGTGTAGGTGATGGAGAGGGTGGTATGTATGATATGGACGAGTTGGAGGCCATGTTGGAGATGTATGGTATGGACGAGTTGGAGGCCCTGTTGGGGATGCATGGTATGGGCAAGTTGGAGGCCCTGTGTATGGGCGAGTTGGGGGCCCTGTTGGGGGATGGAGAGGATGCCCACGAGGCGACTGCAGGATCCGTGCTCAAGGCACCGGCCTATGAGGAGCCCTTGGAGGATGCACCGGCCGGCTCTCCTCCCCGTCTCTTTCCTGTCCAGCTGGGGTCCCCCGTGTCTGAGCCACCGGACTCTGCTGACATGATGGCATCCGGGGATGAGGATGTGGGGGAACCAACTGCAAGTTTCTATGAGGTCGTGGTAGGGTTGTGAGAATGGGGTCGAGATATTGTTGCGTGTTTTGTTTTTTATTTCCTTTTTATAGTATACTCATTAGAATATTGTCTACTCATAGGATATTGTATACTCTGATGTGGGACAATGTGTGTTTTGTTTTGATTTGGTTTATGTGAATTTTAGTCTGATTTTCTAATGATCCTTCGGCATAGAGATTGCAACCATTGAAAATCATTGCATTATTTTTTATGTATCTCTGATGTGGGCTTCTTTTTCATTTGTGAGTTTGGGTGGTGGTGACGAAGTATGACGCGGATGTGCCGGAACTTGGAATCTGAAAGTTGAGTGGTTCTTTACGCATTTTTTATGTATTTCAATCAATGGGTTTTCTCATAAATAAGTCTGGATGCATTGTACTGGTTGTTGAGTAAGCTGTGTGGTGTTCTGTGTGCTTTGATTCTTCCACAGGCTGTCGGGTTGGGGAGAGGCTGAGCGACCATGGACGCGATGGGGAACGGTCAGCTGTCATCCGCTTCATTAGGGACGCTGTGGTCATGCTGAGAACCGTACCGAGGCCCTTCTCCGCCGGTGGTGGGGTGGAAATGAAACCCGGCCGATGTCACGAGCTGTCGCTCGCTGCTCGCCTGAAAATGTAGGGCTGATGCCGGATTGAGGGGGAGGGGCCGGCAACAGGACTTCGGCCTGAATTCAGTATGATGCAGTGTCCTCTGGGGGTGATGGCTGACTGACGGTGTCGTTCGCCGCTCTCTGCCTGATGGCCTGCGGTGTTTGGACTCTGTGTGGACTCCACACAACAACTGAATAAATTGAACTAAATTGGACACAACAACTGAATAAATTGATAATAGATGAGAAAGTATAAATTGATTGAAATTATGCAAAATGTGACTGAACTAAAACTGGACTGTCTTAAAATATGATTGGAATTATGCAAAATGTGACTGAACTAAAACTGGACTGTCTTAAAATATGATTGATATTGTGCAAAATAAGACTGAACTGTCTGAGCTGTCTTACATAGTATTTCAGGCATGTACATTATGCGAGAGCGGTCAAGCATCATTTCCATATTTTACAGGTCCTGGTTAATCTTAAATCAACGTCAGTTTATTGTTATTTTTTTTGTGTTTTCATTCCTCTATGAATATACAGTGAATCTTGATGACTGTATCCTCGTGTTAGTTTCCTGGGGTTATATTGGGTGATTGTAATTAGTATTTCACGGGTTTTGATCTATGGCCTGCCCATCTACGGCCCTGACGACACTGGACGCTACTGGATGACCACTGGACCATCTAATTGTCACATGTCTCTGCTATTCCATGCGCTTCGTGCTATGTTTGCCTCTGGGCCCCCGTATAGTTAAGCTTCACGCTTATATGATATACACGCCCTCTTGGATTAAGTGCAGGTCTGGTGTATTGATGGCAGTATTGGTGGTCATCCGATATGTAGGTATATGTCCGGAAATGTACTCTATTTGTTCCTGACCTTGGCCTTTTGACAGGTCCATGCTTAGTGTATGTCTTGATGATTGATGGTTGTGTCATATTGTTGGGTGCACAATGAATTGTTGTGTTGACATATAGATTTATATGTCAAAAGGGGGATTGATAGTTTTAATTCATTGATCTGTTGTCAATATCTTATATATCTTCAGGCTGTACACTGACGTCAGATGTCTCTGTGTAAACACGGGACCCGATGAAACGGTCTCTGTGTAAACATAGGGGCCCCATGAAACAGTACTGGACACAGGTGCATGATCATATCAGAAGCATGCAAAAGCCCACACACACACCAGCACACACACTTTAACACACACACAAGCACACATCACACAGACATCAATGCATACACATAGAGAGAGATACACACACCCCCCCTTTTTTGTTCGAGAGTGTCACCTAGACATGCAAACTCATGTCTCTCACTTTAACACACACACATGCACACATCACATAGACATCAATGCATACACACCGAGAGACATACACACACCATTCTGATAAGATCCTTTGTCCTCAAACTGTGACATGACGGCTATCAATCACCAAGGCAGAAAAGAGGTTGGCCTATGTACCATACTGTATAAAAATGTGTGGCTGTCTGTCGTCAAGGATCATTCTGCGGGTGTACTCGAGCAGGTGGTCCGGATTGAAGAGCTATCCTTCCTGTGTTCTCTGTGTACTTCGAGATAAAAACCTTGGCGGCACCAGACTTCAGACTCAACTTGTGTCTCACTGCTTCATTCAATAAAAGAACTATAAGGGTATTTCCTTTCAGGGTAAACTGGGGTTAACTTCCCCCACAGCCACAACGTCTAGTATATATTCAACATTTGAATTTTTTATTTATTTTTTTCTATTCATTCTGTTTAAACCAATGGGGTTTTTCTTCACAGTTGCAGATAAAGGGCTTCCAGTTGCGGGTTGAGGATGATGTAGGGTCATTGCCACGTCGTTACTCCTGTTTTTTTATATTTAGTTTTAAAAGCCTCTTTATATTTTATTTTTATTTTTTAATAACTTTCTTTATTGGAAGAGTTTTCAAAATTATGCAGACAGTTATACATGTTATGCATCTTCCTTTTTTTTCTTTTTTTCCATTTCCCTTTCCTATCCCCTAACCCCACCCCACAAAGAGCGACAACAAACATACATATAATACACAAATACAAAATAAAAGTATGTGACAGAAAAATAAAAGTAAAAAATAAAAAAAAACATATAGTACTAATATAACTGAGATGAAAAGACAAAACATTTTAATAAATAAATAAAAATATGGGGGGGGGGGGAAACGGAGGGGGGGGGGGGCGGACTTAGTCGTCACACCCAGGCAGGGATGTCAAGGATTCTATATGCTTTAAAAGGGGTCTCCAAGTCTTCTCAAAGGTATTCAGGGAGCCAGTAGGGCCTTTGAGGGAGAATCTGAGCTTTTCAAGATTAATAGATAATAGTAGTTCCTTAACCCACCTATTGTGAGATGGAGGTTGAGTATGTTTCCACTTAAAAAGAATAAGTCGCCTGGCCAATAAAGTGGAGAAGGCAAGAACAGGATGTGACATTTTGGAGGGTAGAGGCTGCAGAGGAACACCGAACAAGGCCACAAGAGGATCAGGGGTGATAGTAAGGTTGTAGGCTGTGCCGATGGTTTCAAAAAATTTCAGACCAGAATGTGGCAAGGCTGGGGCAGGACCAGAACATGTGGGTGTGATCGGCAGGGGATTGTTTGCATCTATTAAGGCCCCGTTTAGACGGAAACGCTAGCAGGTGAATCCGCAAAAATATTTTTGCGGATGTGCCTTTCGTTTATACGGAAACGGCGTTTTTACGGGGTGAAACCGCAAAAAAGTGAGACTACCTTCCAGGGTGGAATTCCTAGAAACGCAAAAGCTTTGCGATCTCGTCTAAACTATCAAAACGTATAAATCTGTTAAAACGATGACGAAAGGGTTGTCACGGCTCTGGTCGCGCGTACTGCTTACGTCACAGGTAGCAGGTATGCGCCAGTAGCCGAGACGTAAACAAAGCAAGTATGTCTGACTTATATCAACGGAGATCACCTGAAGGCTACATTGGCAGTACTTTTAACCCTTTCACTGCCACACGACAGAAGGTTAACCCTTACTATCACACAACCGGCTGTCGTGTGGCAGTGAAACGGTTAAATACACAAGAATCTGTCCCGCGGCGTGACTGGACCCTCTGTCTGTGAGTGACTCTGCTTTGGTGCAATCACATTCCCCATCCACAGTCTGCGAATCAGAGGCAGAGTAGGGCGGGTCTTCACAGCACGTCATGTGACATATGCGCCGAGTCGTTACAGCGTCGTCTGCACACAGAATTCCATCCCAAAACGCTTGTCTAAACGTAAAATTAAAAGTGAAACCGCAAGATGACTTTTGCGGTTTCTGTTCACAAAACGCTCGTCTAAACGGGGCCTAAATGCGTCAGAGATGTTGGGGTACATTCGAGAGAGTCTCGAGTTTGTGTAGTGGACTTTGTGTATAATCTTGCACTGTGTGAGGCCGTGTCTCGCACAGATGGAAGATGAGTGGACAGAGTCCAATGCCCAACTCCAATACTCATCAGACAGTTCAATTCCCAGCTCCCGCTCCCACAAGTTCTTAGGGCCGGTTCCTGGGGTATCCGTAGCGGAGCTAATCAGGTTGTAGATGTTGAAGATTAGCCGTTTATTTTCCGGGTTGAAAACCATTAGTGAATCTATAAGGGTTTCAGGGGGCTGACTAGGGAATTTGGGGTTCTGGTTCTGTGTGAAGTGCCTAATTTGGAAGAAACGAAACAGGTGGGATTTGGGAAGGTCGAATTTCTTTACGAGGTCTGGAAAAGACATGAAAGTCCCTTGGTCATAGAGATCATTAAAAGTGGTTATCCCTTTGTCAAACCAGACTTGAAAGGAAGAATCAGTGCAAGAGGGCACGAATAAATGATTGTTAAAAGTGGGGGAGAGGTCAGAGGCCCTATGGAGGCCGAGGCTTTTCCTGATTTGAATCCAAATTTTTGTGGAGTTGACCACCATTGGGTTTATAGAGAGTCCAGTAACCGACATAGGGAGTTGGGAGCACAGCAGAGAGCGAAGAGAGTATCTAGAGGAAGAGAGTTCCATGTCGACCCACACCGGGCCTAAGTTGTGTGTCGTGCCCCTCATCCAGTATAAAAGTTTGTGTATGTTACACGCCCAGTAGTAGTGCTGGAAGTTAGGCAGTGCCAATCCCCCTAGCTCTTTGGGGAGTTGTAGTATTGATCTCCTCATCCGTGGGATCTTATTGCCCCAGAGGAAGGAGCTTATTAATCGGTCGAATGTCTTAAAGAACGACTTCTTAATGAGGACTGGGATATGGGTGAAGAGATATAAAAACTTTGGTAGCACTACCATTTTAATTAAATTGACTCTGCCCACTAGAGACAGTGGAAGACATGTCCACCTGTTGAAGTCTAGTTTGCACTTTTCAAGAAGAGGTGAGAAGTCTTTTGAGAACATTGTTTGGATTGAGTTGGTGATGTTAACCCCTAGATATCTGAATCCATCTGTTGTATACTTAAAGGGGAAGAAAGTCCGGGGTATTTTTTTGGCTGAGGGGTTGATTGGGAAGAGTTCGCTTTTATGAAGGTTTAACTTATAGCCCGAATAGGACCCGAACTTGTCCAGTATATTAAGAATTATAGGGAGAGAGGCGGTCGGGTTAGATATATACAGCAGGAGGTCGTCTGCATATAGGGACAGTTTATGAACTTTTCCGACCTGTGTGATGCCTTCAAACCTCTCTTCCTGTCTTAACCAGATGGCCAGTGGTTCGATGGCTAGGGCGAACAGAAGGGGGGAAAGGGGGCAGCCCTGTCTGGTGCCTCGATGAAGGGGAAATGAGGCTGACTGAAGTCCGTTTGTATGGACTGAGGCGACTGGGTGTGTGTAGAGTAACTTAATCCAGCCAATAAAGTCAGGGCTAAAACCGAATTTCAGCAGTATAAAAAAGAGGTAGCCCCACTCCACTCTGTCAAAGGCCTTCTCTGCATCCAGGGAGACAATTACTTCTGGTGACATAGAGTTAGGGGAATTGAGGATATTAAGAAGCCTTCTAGTGTTATGAAAGGAGTGTCTACCCAGCATGAATCCTGTTTGGTCAATTGAGATTAAATTTGGTAATACCTGTTGTAAACGTTTGGCTAGGATTTTGGATAGAATTTTTAAGTCTACATTTAAAAGTGAAATGGGTCTATAGCTGCCACATAGAAGAGGGTCCTTGTCTTTCTTAAGCAGGAGAGAGATCGAGGCCTCAGACATAGTTGGGGGCATGCGACCCTTCGAAAAGGACCATGCATAAGAGAAAAAGAAAAAAAAAAGGCTTTAGATGAAATAGTAAATGCAGTATTCATACCAACGCAGTGAGTGGGCTTTAAGCGAAATCATATTAAATGCATGCGTATACGTGCTGCACTTATCTGTGCAGTAAGTAGGCTTTTTAGGAGAAATAATAATAAATGCATACATACTGTGTGTTCACACATACACACACATGCCTGTCCACGAATGCATGTGCACTCACACACATTCATGTAGCCATGTGCATGCAACCACACTAATTGTAAAAAATTCATCTTCTTGGAGAGCTAATACCACAATGGCCACATGTAGCCTATAAAGTATAATGTCCACAGTAATCGAATAGGCTTTAGATTAAATAATAGGAAGTAAATATACATGTATGTACACACACCCTCCGACACAAATAGGATTTATATGTGCAGTAATAAGCATGAATGCCCACAAACACACACCCCTATACACATCCACACCTAAAGAAAAATAAAAACCGACAAGGTTCAATGCCAAAAGGTTTGGATTCTCTCCCCTCAGTCTAACTCTACTTGAATGATAGACAGTCTGCTGTCTGGTAGAGAGTGGCGAGAAAGAAAATAAAAGAAAAAAATGAATAATATGTTAACCTTGTTATATTCGGCAGATTGTAGTATTAATCCCAATATAAATGGGTTAGGGTCTGTGAGGCAAGGTCGTGAGCAACAGTCTGGGTTCATATGACAACGTTTTTAAATTAAATACCTAAGCCATGGCTCTTTGCTAAATTAATAGCTTGAGTCTGTTAGGTCGTGTGTGTGGCCCATCATGACCGAACGTCAGACCTCAGATGATAGAGCCGTGAGACTAGATTAGTGTGACAAACTGTTTTTACCATAATTCGTTTTGATGGAATATTGCGTGACTCACTTGATCACAAAGTTTGCCTACTTTAATTAAGTGTCTCAAAAAAAAGCAAATAACAAGCTGCAATAATAATAATAATAATAAAAAAAAAAAAAAAAAACAGTAGTGAAGATGATCGTGATAATGATAATAATAATAATGACAATAATAATAAACACTAAGCCAAACACGTTACATTAAAGTATGTTGCGTGACTCACTTGATCACAGAGTTTGCATACCTTAATTAAGTGTCTCGAAAAAAGCGAATAACAAGCTGCAATAATAATAATAATAATAATAATAATAATAATAATAATAATAAAAAAAAATATATAGGACAGTAGTGAGGATGATCATGATAATAATAATGACAATAACAACAACACTAAACAAAACCCGCTATATTAAAGTAAGGCAGGAGGCTTGACGAGCAAAACTAAACCAATACAGCTGCACTGTTAGCCCCTTTCGTGACTTTCGGTTTGCAAGCCTGGGGCAAAATACTGCACTATATTAATCAACAAGCTACTGCACAGCATAACCAAATTGACTGCTCTAATTCAACACAGTAGCTCATTAATTAAATATATGAATATAAATATTCAGTAGGCTCCTATGCAGTTCTTTAGTGATCGATTATCCTCCAATAATCGTAGGCATAGCATTGGTGAAATAATAATAATAAAGTAAATAGAAAAAACAGTTCAAATGTTCAGAGATACATAACCAATTGACTGCTCTAATTCAACACCGTAGATCATTAATTAAATATAAATATTCAGTAGGCTATGCAGTTCTTTTAGTGATAGATTATCCTCCAATAATAGTAGGCAAATGCCTATGGGTGAAAAGAAACGTAAGTAAAGAGATAGAAGTTCAAATGTTCATAGAACAGTCACTTATCTTGATCCGTTGGTTGTCATCTTAGTGTTCAACAGTTGCTGGACCGCTTTTATTCGTTTTTTGATGAAGATTGTTCTGTTTGAGAAATAAATCAGCGTCCTCTTTTGAATGACACATTATTTGGTTTCCTTTGAAGTCGATCTGTAATGATGAAGGCCAGCGCATTCTATAGACAATGCCATTGTCTTGTAGGGCGATTTTGGCCTCGAGAAACATTTCTTTTCTCATTTTTTGAATGGCTGGTGGGATGTCTTGAAAGATTTGGACTTTGGCACCTTCAAACGTGAGGGACCGCTTTTCCCTAGCCAGCTGTTGAATTTTATTCTTCTCTTGGAGACGGAGAAAGCGAACCCAAACATTACGAGGCGGGCGGCCTGCAGGTGGACGTGTGTTTGGGGCCCGGTGCGCATGAGCTCAATTCGCCTCGGGAGCGGGGCGTCAGGGCCGAACAGGTTCGAAAAGAACGTCTCGAAAAATGCGATTGGGTCGGGACCTTCTCTCCCCTCGGGAAGGCAGTGGATTTTAAGGTTAAACCTTCTGCTGCGATTTTCCAGGTCGATATTCCTCTCCGTCAGGTATGATATTTCTTTTTCTAGTTTGTGGAGTCGGCTGTCAGCGTGTTGGGTGTGGTCCTCCACGTCACTGACCCGCTGTTCCATAGTATCGACTCTTGTTGTCAAACCTGTCAGCTTTCCATCCATGGCTGTCAATGCAGATTGGATTTGATCCACTTGTTTGGCGATTCTGTTTGAGACATCAGTCCCGTCTTTAATTGCCTTCATTAAGTCACCTAGATTTAATTCCGCTGAGTCTGTCATGACTGTTGGCGGCGTGTGACGTATCCGTCGTCTCGGCTGTATATCTGCAAGAGTGTCGGGAGGGCCTTGGCTCCGTAATCCTTTACTCATTTAATAAATGACATTTAAATTAAATCCGACAATAAACGAAATGTCTAAGCAGGCAGGACGGTTTCAGTGTGACAGTGACATAGTAAATTCTTTAGGCAAGCATTAAGTTGGTATAATAAGATTGGCATCGGGAGCACAGGGAGCGTGCTACTACTCTAGCACTGCATCCTCCGCCTCTTTATATTTTCAACTCGGTTAAACCTTTATGTATACATCCCTTTATGTTTCCTATACTATTTTGGCTGAAAGAACCACAATGGCAGCGAAGAGAACAATGAGAAATGAATCCAAGAAGGACGACGCTCTGGCTGATATGATCGCCATTGCTGGGCTAATTGAAGAGCTCAGGCAATCCTTAACCAAAGAATTCAGAGTGTCCGCTGTCTCGATCTAAACCAAACTCGACAGCCTCTGGACGTCGGTTAATGACCATGCAGAGCGTCTGACCTCTGTGGAAGAAGGCTTAAATACTTGGACTGGCACGGTGGACGAGCTAGTGGTTAAATGTACGGCTCTAGAAGAAAGCAATGATAAGCTAAAGTCTAAGCTAACCGACGTCGAGTCCCGTAGCCGTCGATCCAATATTCCCATATTAGGTCTGGATGAGTCCGTGTATAGCGACCAACCCAGTGTCTTTTTTGCAAAGGTACTGGTTGATATTCTGGGGAAAGAGATCCTTCCTACGACACCCGAGCTGGACCGGTGTTACAGGGCCGGTGCCAAAACAACAAATAGCTCCAGGCCTTGAGCAGTTATTGCTCGTTTACATCATTATGGAATAAAAGAAAAAATTATTCAGGAGGTGTTAACAGAAATGGCTATGGGGCGACAATAATATGTACATGAGGCATGGTTTCCGTCTGTGGCCTTGCTCTGCTGGCAGCGTTTTATTCACATTGACTCATACCACAACAGCTCATGGGTGCTCCTCTCCGGGAGAGGCATTTGTGGGAAGAAGAAAAAATAGGAGGGAGCCAAGTCTTATATACTCCCAACCTGGCGTAGACTGTAGAAGCTCCGCCTATAGTGCCCTCCAGTGGACACAGATATATATGCAGTCATGGGAGCAGTAGAGGACAGTTACAGTTAGTTACAACCATACATACACCCTCTAGATTCAACAGGAGGCACGGAAGAAGAGGGGAACGCTGGAATACGAAGGGAAACCAATCCAAATCTTTGAAGACTACTGTCCTGAAGTCGTGGAGCAGCGCTCCCGCTACAGAGATGTCATGGGCCCACTCTACAAGCTAGGTCTCAAGCCGTCTCTTCAGTACCCTACAAGGCTGTTCATCACGACCAAAGACGGCGCGAGAATATCGATTCCTTCGCCTGAGGACGCCGCAGCCTTCTTGAAGACCCAGGATGATGAGGCCATGACATCGTCCTCACCATTCCGTAGTACGCGTTAGTAGCCTGTTTTTGAGCCGTTAGCACTTCGTTACGGCTAATACGCAGAGCGGTTGTCATATTATTCTCTATTTCTCCGTTTTTATAAATATGTTAACTGTGTGACGTTGGTTATCACCTAGATGCTTTATTTAAATGTTTCTCGACATAAGGGGGGTTCGGTCGGTTCTGTTTTGTATAACTTTTGCATGATGTTTTTATACGTCCAATATATGCTGGGGAGATAAGCGCTAGCTTTGTTTAAATTATCTATGACTTTTATGCGTGTCACTTACGCCTCGTCATGACTTGGCTTAATACCTCCGTGGGACCGTGTTGCGTTTTATTTTTTTATTTTATATTATTCTCTGTGTGTGTACATATTTTTATTGGGCCTCAAGGATCCATCAACGTTTCAGATACGTTCTGCTAGCCACACACATGGCATATAGTCGCTTCCACGGCCAGCGTCATCATCTGCGGTTCATCTGTTGTTGACCTACTAGTACGATAAAAAGTCAGACGAACTGTGGCACAGCGCCTCTTCTGACACGGCGGTCTAATTGCACTATGACAATGCTGCAATATTCTGTGACCTCTACTCTATGCAAATCATATACAACAGACTTCACAGCGGAGCATCGCCCTCCTCCGGCCTGGTGGACGCACTGCACACGCATGCAGTACACATGTAGAAAGTTTCAACTGCCATGACTCTATCCATAGTGACATCATAGTGACATCACAGGAAAAAAACGGTCTTCACAGTGGAGCATCGCCCTCCTCCGGCCTGGTGGACGTATTGCACATGCATGCAATACACATATAGGTATTGTAACCCCCCCTCCCCTTCTTTTGCAATAGTTCCAATTCTAGGTTTTTTTTCTTCTTCTTGTTTAAACTTAGCCATGTTCTTATAAGGTTTAAGTGAATTTACTCTACGTTTTGAGGCATTTTTTCTTTTTTTTGGGAGTGTGGCAAGCAGCCACTGAGAGAGAATAATCTACTTATGGTAGGTTTGAGGGTTTTAGGCCCTATGGTAATATACATAGGGTTGTTATGGTCGATATGCTCGGTCAGGGGATACCGGATAAGTATTTTGAAGGGGGGGAGGGGGGTGGGAATGGGGGATTATGTGTTTTTTTGTTTTTCTTTTCAGTCGACTGTTTTATGTTTGTTTTTATGCTCACGCTTGGATCTCAACAGGACCTTAACAGATGGATATATATCTATTATGGTGTGCTACTCCAGACGAATTACACTCAGGCATACTGCAACCTGTTTAGACTATGGCTAATTTAAATATCTTGATTTGGAATACAGGGGGTCTTAATATTCATCATAAACGCACAAGCGTATTAACATGGATGAAAAGACAACAGGTTGACTTTTTTAAGTGAAACGCATCTTTTAATGGCTGACAATACAAAGCTGGCGGATAAAGTCTATCATAACATAAGCTCCTCTTCCTTTGGCACCAAGGCCTGTGGTGTAGCTATAGTAGCTAAACGGAAGTTGAATATTAAATTATTAGACATATGGTCTGATGCAGATGGTCAAGTTACTATTGTCAAGATAGATTACTTTAACAGGAAAATTGCTCTGGTAGCGGCTTATGCCCCTAATGTTTATGACGCTAACTTCTATGCTACACTTACTACAGCGATGCTGGATCTCCCTGAGTATTCATTTATAGTGGGTGCGGATTTTAATGCCATCTGGGATCCCTTGATTGATAAATCCAGTCACACCACAACCAATGACCAGAGACAGGCCTCTATGGCCCTACAGGCCTGGTCCAAGGACACAGGGGTAATTGATTTATGGCGGTCGCTCAATCCAACTGCGCAAGATTTTTCCTTTTTCTCAGCAAGACACAAAACCTTTTCTAGAATAGATTATGTTTTTGCGTCCCCTAGACTATTTGATAGCTTTGACGTTGAATTGGGGCCCATTGCATTGTCAGACCACAAATATTTACTTCTAAAGGGTTCACTCAGTAGAATGACATCCCGGGCCCCAAGATGGCGCTTTAACTCGACACTGCTGAAGAACAAGGAATTCAACCTGCAATTTAAAGAAAAACTCATTGAATTCCTGCAGTTTAATGCTGGATCGGTACAAGACCCCAGGATTTTATGGAACTCGGTTAAGGGTTTTATCAGGAGTAACACTACTCTCTTTGCCTCTAACCTCCGCAAGGAATGTCTCTCCAAATTGGTAGAACTGGAAGGGCTTCACTCCATGTTGTTTTTTCCTCTTTACAGCGCAACTACTCTGGTCGACTGGAGTTTGAAATTAAAATGTTGAAGAAGGAGATTAACTCCATCTTAAGACAACAATCTGAATTTCAAATGCACAGAACAAGACAACATTATTACTTTCATGGCTCTAAACCTAGTCACCTACTAGCTATGAAGATACGGGCCAGTGAACAATTTGCGGATATCCCTGCCATCAAGGACCAACAGGGGAATGTTACCACCAACCCCAAAAAAATCAACGAGACTTTTCGTTCATTTTATTCCAACCTGTACGAGTCAGAAGTGATCTTCGATCATAATAAGCTGGAGGAATTTCTTGATCAAATTAACTTACCACAACTCTCAGAGGATGACGCTAAACGGTTAGATGCACCTATTACACTAGAGGAACTTAGGGAGGCGATTGCTGACTTGCAAAGTGGTAAGGCCCCTGGCTGGGATGGTATTCCACCCGAACTGTTCCTCTCATTCTGGGATGTACTTGGACCCCTATTACTTGATATGATTTACACTCAATCAAAGAGGGAAACTTTTCCAGGGATGTGAATATGGCACTCATATCTGTCCTACTTAAGAAAGATAAGGACCCCACCGAATGCGGCAGCTATAGACCCTTAAGCCTCCTTGGAACCGATCTCAAGCTGTACGCTAAGCCATCCGACTTCAAAAGCATATGACATCTCTAGTTCACCCAGATCAGACAGGCTTCACAAGAGGCTCGCCACTCTTCCCTGTATTGCGCTCGTCCAGACAGGGTTGTCCTCTTAGTCCCGGACTATTTGCTCTATCCCTCGAACCTTTAGCTCAGTACATAAGAGAATCCCAGACCATATCACCGATCTCAATTAAGGGCACACAGCATCACATCAGCTTATATGCAGATGATGTACTCTTGTTCATGCAGAACCCCACCACCTCCCTACCTCATCTTCTCAAAGTAATAGATGATTTTGGCAATCTATCAGGATTTAAGATCAACTGGCCAAAATCAGCCTTCCTTCCACTCAATGTGACTGCGAAGGCTACCATCCTCCCAGCAAATATACCCATGGTAGAACACTTTAAATGTCTTGGAGTTGAAATATTTCCCACTATAGGCCAGACGGTGAAGTATACTTACTCCGGCTTGCGAGACAGGATCACAGATGACTTCAGCAGGTGGTCAAAATTTTAAAACTCATTACAGGCCCGAGCATCAATAGTTAAGATGAATGTTTTGCCCAGAATTAACTTCATCAGCTCCATGTTGCCGATTCTCAAGCAGCGGTATCCTGGAGACCATTGGAGGAGAAGATAGTGGCCCCACATAGACTGCAGGATATAGTGTACACCAACATATCAATTAAGCAATGCAACTTAAGATTTGGCCCTCTTATTACACATGTGATCCAGATTTGGCTTGACACACAGAAAACGTGTACTAACCACCATAAATGGCACATGCATTCTCCCCTATTTAATAACAATTTACTCCTTATTGGACAACAACCTATCAGATACCCTGGTTGGGAAAAGAAAGGCATACACACATTGGGGGATATCTTCGATGACTCTGGTCTCCGCAGTTTTCAAGATATATCCAACAAATTTGACCTCCCCAGTTCCTCCTTTTTCTTCTATTTACAAATAAGAGCAGCTCTGAAGGCTCACGGCGTCCCATGGAATGCTCCACTTGAGTCAGGGTGCGATATCCCGGCTCCGCGAGACACCCTGCTCGCTCGGTTGGCCGGTCCAGGGTTGGCAACACACAGCGGGTGGGACCGGGCCTCCTATCTACGGTTCCTGGCGGACCAGCGCCAGTTGGCGGCGGTTGCGCTTTGGGATTATCATCACGTATGGTTACAGGAGTGCCATATGTCCTCAGCTGGAAACCAGCTGGTGCCACTAGTAACGTTGCGGCGATGTCCGTAGTTTGATGTGCAATTGTGTTGTGGTCATCATTTGTCTCCGACTCGTTGAGAGTCATAATAATAACCTTTTCGGGCAAAACTGGCAGAGACCTTTTTATCCCACTTTCTCCGCTATTAAAGCTGTAATTATTGACGGTGATGTTCGCTTCTAAACCCACCACCGCTGTAGGACATTGTATTGACTCCGCCGCCGACATTAACAGCGTTCACCCAGGGCGGCTAGGTGGTGTAGTGGGCAAGGCACTCGCCACCAGTGTGGAGACGCTAGGATTCGCGTGTTCGAATCCAGCTCTCCACATTGTTTTCAGTTTAGCTGGTCGTCCGCAGTAATACACATTGGCCGTATTACGGGGAGGGAAACTGAAGGGTGGGGATCGGGCGTTGTGAACAAGCGACTCCTACAAGTCGGTTGGTGCGCCTGCGCAGTAGAATCAGGAAGTGTCGGGGGCAGCGTGAGCCTCCCACGCGTTACTCCTCGACACTGAGAGATCGAGCTGCACAGGTGAAAAGATGCGACTGCTGTTACCTCAAGTACCGGAGGGGACTTGTGCTATGTATGACTTAGTCCACATTGCAGCCGGCTTGTGGGAGGCAAGAAACAGCGTTCGTGACAGGGGAGGGTTGAATTGGATGATACGAAATTGGGATGGGAGAAAAATATAGAAAAATGGGAGAAAAAGTTGATCAAAAAAAAAACAGCGTTCACCCTGATGTAAAGTAGCGATTTTATTGGTTTGTCATGACAAACCAATTACATAATCCAACATATGTGTAAAGAAACAACATACTTCCGGTTTAGCTGCAATATGTAGCGCACGCAATTGGTTACAGCTCCGCTCCCGTTATCGTTAATTTCGTTTAAAAACCTTATTTGGACAATACCAAAAGAGATTAGACCACATCGTATGTATTGATAAGACCCTCTACTAACTATATCAAAAGACAACATGGATAAGGATAAGAGAAAGGGTGGAAGGAAACAAGACACAGCAATTCTAACGGCGCTGATTGAAACACGTTCAAGGAAAATGACAGGCGACGCTGTGGCAGATCCGTTGGTGACAAGCCCCGACGCGGGGAATATAGAGGAGAATACACAGGGACCAAGGACAACTGGCCCCGAGAGGGAGACAATAGATGACAACATAACAGGAACATCAGAAAAAAGTACCGTGAAGGAAAAAGCAGGCGATTTTGAGAAGATAATAGCAAAAACATCCATCGGATCCCTCACTGCTCCAATAACATCAACTGACACAAGCAGTTCAATTACACAACCCGACTTCAACTCTCTGACTATCCTGATAAAAGAACAGATGGTCGCTTTCAAAGCACACGTAAAAGAACAGATGGTCGCTTCCAAAGCACACGTTGAACACATCGATACTAAATTCGAAGAGGTTATGAGAGCGGTCGCTTTACATTCCATGCGAATCACGACAGTGGAGAATACGGTGACAGAAATTACACGGGCAGTCAAGGCGAACGAAGGTGGCATGACAGAGATGGGAAAAGAGATGGAAAGAGTGAAAGAAGAATATCGGAGGGAAATACAAGGGCTTAAAAACGAAGCGACGGAGAGGCTACTAGAAACCCAACGCTACCACAGGCGGAATAACATCTGCATTGTAGGGCTTGATGAAGCAGTAAACTGCGAAGATCCCAACTTTCCAACAGTGTTATCAACGATTTTGGGTAACATCGATCCAAACAAAGTGCCAGAAGTGGACCAAGTTTACAGAATCGGTTCTCGGGGGCAAAGAATCAACGGGCCAAGAGTCATCATTGTCACCCTGCGGAAGACTACAACAAGGGATGACATCATCAAATTTGCTCGCAACCAACGTGGGAATCTGAATTATGGTGGTAAACCAATATTTATCTACGAAGATTTGAGCAAAGATGCCATCATCCGACGTCTACCATACAAGGAGGTGATGCAAAAGCTGTTCAAAGCCGGTTACAAGCCAAGGCTATCATACCCGGCGCTGTTATCATTCTTGGGCAGTGACGGCCGCAGGTCAGGTATATACACACCTATTGAAGCTGAGGATTTTCTGAATCGAAATGGAGCAAATAACCCAAGGCAGGGCGAAAATGCCGGAAACAGATAAGCCTCTTTCTCAATGTATACCAGTGTTAGAATGACTTTATTGTGTTAATCAAGGTAGCAGACGATATGCAAGCCGTCTATAACAATGTGTACTGTGTATAATACGATTCATAATACATTATAATTTCAGTTCTGGTCTCTGAGGAGACAAATACATATCATTGCAAAAAGATCTATCTGGAATATTCTGGGTTTATCGCTCAAATGCCCTGGGTCTCTTAGATCATTCTGGAACATAAAATAGTCTAGGCACTAGTATACTCTACAACCTTCTAGAATATAAGGCACCATGACAACGAAGCCTACAACTCTAACAATAAACATCCGGTGTGTATACACATAGCAGATAATAAATTAAATGAAGTTCAATCAGTCCTTAATAATATTTTAAAAATTAACCACACTTAAACGTATGAACACTACAAGGTTATTCTAACAATTTAAGTAATCACTCCATTGAAGGCACATTGAAGCTCTAAAAGGCGCTGCTTTTCTATCTTATCTAATCTGTTAATTCGGTTCTAGTGGCTTCTCCACGTTGATAATTATTCTATCTCTCATTCCTTATCTATATCTTTCCATTGATTTTTATTTTATACATTGTTCTTTTCCAATGTTCTTCACATTAAGGTGTCAATATTGCTCTACAATCTTTTCCTTTTTTCCTTTTTTCCACACGTAAGTAGAGGGTTCAAATGAATATGTCGATGAAAGTTTATTCTCTTTTTTTATTTTTTATTTTATTTTTTCTGTCATTTATCACAATACTTCATTACAGTAAGGGAAGGTGCAAGACCAAAAGCGACATTCTATTGCAATAGAATGGAAATGTTAGATCCTATGGCAATTAGCATAGGAAGATTAAGATTACAATGCTCAGTTTGGGCAATCCGGTGGACTATGGGAGAAAGTCAATCGCGGAGGATGTGTTCTTGGAACACAGGCCTGTACGACTTTCTGGGTGAGGGGAAAATAGGGGATTTTTATTTGTATATATATATGTTTTTAAGCTCAGCTCTCAACGGGACCTCATTAATTGGATGTACATCTATTGTAGCTTCACACTCCAGAAGCATTACCAAAAACTACACAAAAACATGCATAGATTATGGCTAGTTTGAATATAATGGTATGGAACACCGGTGGGATAAACAAACAACACAAACGCAAAAGCGTGCTCACACTGATGAAAAAAGAACATGTGGACGTGGCTCTATTAAGCGAAACGCACATTTTAGAGGAAGACATAAATACGTTAGCGGATAACATATACCATAATATTAGTCACTCTTCTTTTGTTACGAGAACTAGAGGGGTAGCCATAGTCGTCAGACGCAAATTAAATATCGAATTGAAAGGGGTATGGTCGGATGCTGAGGGGCGCATAACTATAGCTAGGATTATACACAATAACAGGAAAATTGCATTGGCAGCGGTATATGCCCCAAATTTGTACGAAGTGGGTTTCTTCACTTCACTAACCGGAGAAATGTTAAACCATCCCGAGTACTCATATATAATAGGTGCGGATTTTAATGCCATTTGGAACCCAAGGATGGACAAAACTTACCTTACCTTTTCCAGCGAACAAAAAAATTCATCTAAAGCATTAAAAGATTGGTCGAAATCAACAGGGGTAACTGATTTATGGCGTTCACTTAACCCCATGACCCGCAAGTACTCCTGTCGTTCGACGAGACACAACACACTATCCAGAATTGATTACGTCTTTGCATCCCCGAGAATATTTGATAAATATGAAGTGGAAATGACACCCAATGCGCTATCAGATCACTGCTACTTAATCCTGAAAGCAACATTTGGTACACTATCTTCCCGGGCCCCAAGATGGCGTTTTAATTCTATGCTGCTTAACAACAATGAATTCATTACACAAATTAAAGAAGCTCTCACAATATTCCTACGGGATAATGCTAACTCGGTGCAAGATCCCAGAATATTATGGATGTCGGTAAAGACTATGATCAAGGATTTCTCGGATAGATTTTCCTCCATATTGCGCAAAAATCAAAACACAAAACTATCTGAAATGGAAACGCTTTACTCAACGCTTTTTAATTCTTTAAAATACAACAACTCTACTAGACTAGAAAACCAAGTTAACATTCTAAAGACAGAGATCAAAGCAATATACAGACAAAAATCGGAATTGCAAATACGCAGCACAAGACAACAGCAGTACTTCCAAGGCTCTAAACCTAGTCACCTATTAGCCATGCGACTAAGAATTAATGCAAAATTTGCAGATATAACTGCCATTAGGAAACAACAAGCTCTAGTAACAGAACCCAAAATAATAAACGATACATTCAAAGAATTCTACTCCGATTTATATAATTCAGAAACGACCTTTGATCAAGACAAATTAGACACATATCTTAATCAAATTACTCTCCCTAAACTTACGGAGGACGACGCTAAACAGTTAGAAGTACCGATCACATTAGAAGAACTCAAGAAGGCCATATCCGGAATGAAAAACGGCAAGGCTCCGGGAATTGACGGTATCCCATCAGAGATTTACATTTCTTGCTGGGACATATTTGGACCCTTATTACTAAATATGATCTTATACTCAGTCAAAGAGGGAAGCTTCCATAAACACCAAAATATCGCACTCATTTCAGTTCTTCACAAAAAAGACAAAGACCCCACTGAGTGCGGTAGTTACCGTCCTTTAAGCCTCCTCGGAACCGATGTCAAACTGTACTCTAAGATATTAGCCATCAGATTGCAAAAGCATATGACGTCTTTAGTTCATCCGGACCAAACAGGCTTCATAAAAGGTCGCCTGATCAATGATAACATAAGGCGAATACTGCACGTACTAGATGCAGACAAAGAGGACACCACACCTAAGGCGATACTATCCCTGGATGCTATGAAAGCATTTGACAGGTTGGAATGGTCGTTTCTATGGGCAGTATTAGAAAGGATGGGGTTAGGAAAAGGATTCATTGATATGATTAAAGTACTATACAAGGACCCATCGGCCAGGATTACAACAGGCACATTCATCTCCGATATCTTTCCGGTATCACGCTCAGCCAGACAGGGTTGCCCTCTTAGTCCCGGACTATTCGATCTATCATTAGAACCTTTAGCACAATTTATAAGACAATCCCAACACATAGAACCAATAGTAATCAAGGGCACACATCATAAAATTAGTTTATATGCGGACGACGTAATATTGTTCATGCAAAACCCCAACAACACATTGCCGCATATACTCAAGTTGATAGAAAACTTTGGTGATTTATCGGGATTTAAAATAAATTGGCCTAAGTCGGCTTTTCTTCCTCTTAACACCAGTGCAAAAAAAGACACAACCCTCCCAGGTGCGATACCCATGGTCAAACATTTCAGATGCTTGGGTGTGGAAATATTTCCCACCATAAGACAAACGGTGAAGCACAATTACACAAAAATACAGAACAAAATCAAAGACGACCTGGACAGGTGGGCAAAACTTAAAAACTCAGTACAGGCAAGGGTATCAATAGTTAAGATGGATGTATTACCAAGAATCAATTTCTTCAGCTCAATGCTTCCGTTACCTCCTCCAGAGGGCTACTGGAAAAGATTACAAACCTCCACATACAAATTTATTTGGAATAACAAACCACCTCGCATAAAAAGATCCACCACACAGAGAAATAAAGCAGACGGTGGCATGGCAGTCCCAGATTTTTTACAATATTTTAAGGCCTTCACATTAAGACCATTGAAGATATGGTTTGACCCCCAGGCTTTGGTATCTTGGAGAGAATTAGAAGAAAACATAGTAGCCCCACAGAGACTGAAAGACAGAGCACACACTAAACTTTCAATCAAGCATTGTGAGCGAGAATTTGGCCCAATAATTACCCATGCAATCAGAACATGGCGGGAAACACAAAAGAAATATCCTAACCCTCAAGAATGGCATAATCACACTCCCATATTCAATAACAATGCACTCTTAATGGGAAAACGACCTATAAGATTCCCTATATGGGAAGAGAAAGGCATACACTCATTAGGGGATATTTTTAATAACAAGGGCCTCTGTAGTTATGTCGAAATATGCTTAAAGTTTAACCTCACCGAGTCCACATGGCTTTTTTACATACAGTTACGACTTTGTATGAGATCTCACGGTGTTCCATTACTCATACCAATTGAACACCACAGATACCACAAATTTTTCTATGAAAGAGATACATTGGGAGGTTTTGTATCAGGTTTTTATTATCAATTACTAACGTCCTCGTATGAAACCCTTCAACTAGACACTGTCTGGAGGAGGGATATACCAGACCTGGAATATGACTTTGATTGGCAAGGAGCCTGGGCAAATGTCCGACTTACATCAAGGAACCCGGATCATCAACAAATCAATCTGAACTATATTCACAGGACATACTTGACTCCTATAAGGCTGTGCAAAATGGGGCTTATACAAGACTCCAAATGCTCCCAATGTACAAATGGGGACGAAGGAACATTTATGCACATGTATTGGGACTGCCCACCAGTTAAGGCATTCTGGAAAGATGTGTCCCAACAATTATCAATACTTGTATTTTGGAATATACCTGTACACCCCGCGGTATTACTATTGAATGATGTTTTTGAGTTTGCAGTGAATCCACAACTAAAAAGATTGGTTTTATCAGGTATCACAGTAGCTAAAAAACTGATCGCATCACGTTGGTTTCAACCGGAAAAAATGTGCCGAAAAGTGTGGTTTCTTACATATCTCGATGTGATATATCAAGAAATATCTACAGCAAGAATTCTGGGGCTCAATGAATCCAAAATGTCAATGTGGTTAGAAGTGGTGGAGAGAATAAAAGCTAGCTTATAATGGTAGTGTCTGGTTAGGAGTGAGGGATAATGGAGGTACTTTCCAAGAGGGGGTCCGGGAGGGGGGGGTTTGAGCTGGAGCATATGTGTGTAGGGTTTTAGAAAATAGGTATTAGGGGTATATTATATACTAACATTTATATAATTGTAATTTCGCTGGATATACACTGTATACGGTTAAAATGTTATTATAGACTATTTTTATATATGTACTTGCATATATTTTAACCACCTTTACTGAAAGTTTCATTATGCATTGTGTGTTGAGTACTGACTTTTAATAATTTTTTGTTTTGCAATAATAAAAAAAATATAAAAAAAAAAGAAACAACATATTCCAGTTAACGGTATATTTTTTTAATGATTCGTTACGGCGTAGTCAATACTTCCATGCGTATAAATTGAGGAAGCGAGAACACACAGGGACCTCTGCCGCTCTGCCGCGCGCTGCAACACACAGAGGAGCTTGGTGCGGCATAGCGGCAGGCGTGGATAAGGGGGCGTGCTAGCGCGGGGTCACGTGGGCGTCGTGGCCAATCAGAGGAACCCGGAAACCGAACTGCGTTGTATTTGGCATAGACACTGCCAGGACGGAACCTCCTGAGCGCGCTGAGAATATCCTCTCGCCGTCGCTCTGAGAGGGTTGCCCTCATGATGGGCCTTGAACTTAGAACCAAGCCCAAGCACTCCACCTGTTGACTGGGAAGAGAGTACTCTTTTCCCAGTTTACAGCAAAACCTAGACTGGTGAGGAATTCCACCACCAGCCTGGTATGAGACCTGGCGATCTCCTCTGACCGGCTGAGGAGCAGAAAATCGTCGAGGTAGAATAGAATTCGTATCCCCTGACGACGCAGAGGTCCCAGCGCAATCTCCACGCACTTGGTGAATGTGCGAGGGGCCAGAGAGTAGCCGAACGGCAGCCTCTGGTATTCGTATGCCCTGAAAGAGGAAGCGAAGGAATTTCCTGTGAGGAGGGAAGATCGGGATGTGAAAGTATGCATCCTTCAGGTCTATGGAGGTGAACCAGTCTCCCACTCTGACAGCGCTTAGCAGGTGTTTGACGGTCAACATTCTGAACCGTCTTGCCACAATCAGCCGATTGAACGCGGACAGGTCCAGTATAGGTCTGACACCTCCCAATTTCTTGGGCACCAGAAAATACCGGGAGTAAACGCCACACATCGCATCCTCCCTTGGGACCACGACGATGGCCTGCTTCACCAACAGAGATTGGATCTCGTCGGCCAGAGCTGTGGACCCTGACAAAAGGGTCTGTACCAAACCCAAAAACGGAGGGTGGGGTTGTGCAAACTGCAACACAAGCCCCCGCCTCAGCGTTCTCTCCATCCACCTCGACATATGGCACTCCTGTAACCATACGTGATGATAATCCCAAAGCGCACCCGCCGCCAACTGGCGCTGGTCCGCCAGGAACCGTAGATAGGAGGCCCGGTCCCACCCGCTGTGTGTTGCCAACCCTGGACCCGCCAACCGCGCGAGCAGGGTGTCTCGCGGAGCCGGGATATCGCACCCTGACTCTACCAACGAGGCAATCGCACCCAAGGGGGGACCCCGACAGAAAGGGCCGGTCTGATACGGGGGGAGCGGCCATCACCCTTGGTGACATAAGCTCCCCCGCTGAGCATCTTCCCGGCATAGACTGCTGAGGATAGCCTGCTCTGCAGCTGGACATGCAAGGTGTGTGGTCCCCACACTGCCTGATAGGGTGGGTCCCTACACACCGTAGCCCTGTAGTGATATTACTACCACCCAAACCATGCGTGCCTGACTGACCACCGCCGGTCTTCCGGTCGGGGGGGGCACTAACGTGATACCCGGCCTGGCGAGGGTGGGGCTGGGGGAACTCACGCTGCGACCTCCTGGGCCTAGAGTTCCCCCTCTGACAATCTTTTTTAGATACAGGGAACCCTGCTCAGTCGACAGACACAACACCAGGCTCACCAAACACAGACGCAGAACGTGTGGTGTGGGAGCCGCTTGACAGCACAGCATTCTCACAGGCAGACCCAGGCCTAGCTAGCAACTGGGTGTCAGCCCCTGTCCCCATGAGAAGCAAATCGTGGGGCCGCTTGCCAAGCACGCGGCCGCAGCCAAAGGGAACAAATCAGAGCCCTGTGTCCCGTAGCGTAGCGGGGGGAGTAACCGGAGAGCGTGCTAGACACAGCTAGACAGCAAATTTTTTTTAGGGCGTGCTCATCTAATGTAGCCGATCCCTCGGCCGCCGAGGCTGTCGGCCTTGTGATCACCTGTTTTCTTTGTGCCCAGGGTATCTCAGGCGGGGGAAACGGTTAAGAGGAGGGAAGAGTGGCGACAACCCCGCCAGGGCACATGGGGAACGGCGTCCCAACATTGTAGCATTAGCATTAGCTGCGCGCTCTAGGATACTTGGAAAAACACCCAAAAGAGAGTCATGACGACCATGTTTTCCCAAATATCCCGCCCCCGCGCCAATACATCACTCGGTCGTCTCACGAGACAACGAGCAGTATTACCCATGCTAGTATCAATGCCTGATAGCGCAGGCCCTACCTGTGCACGACTTAGCTCGACTGCTAACCGTCGCCCGACATCCCTCGGTCCGCTGTCACGAGACGAGGAAAACCCAGGACAGGACCGCTGCGCTGTTAGGATGTGCCAAGAAGGTTCCGGGGGCTGGTGAACTTCTGGCGAATACCCATCATTGTGTAATTTCTCCCTACGTTTCATAACAACCAGTTCACGAAGTGCACTGCTACTTCCGCGTTTGGAAAGGAAATGAGGAAGGGTGAGCGTGACCATTTCCGGCGTCATATAGGGAGACGCATGGGAGTGGCTTGGTCACGTGCAAGTGGGTGCATTTGTTTGTTTCGTGTGCACGCTAGGTGCGTGGAGATAAGAGGTTATCTCAATGGCAGAGCGAGACGCGATAGCCAGTAATGAGATATAACTTGTATGTCACAAATGTAACAGTATTGTATATCTGTATGTCATGTACAGGGGTGCAGTCGTAATATCAGAACTGCCTGTACGCTGTTTAAATGACGCCACGTGCACGCGTGCTCCCGCACGTGCATGCGCATACATGTTCCCTCGCGTGCGCACAGAACAGATGATTATTATGCATAAATAGTAGGAAACATGTTTGTATAGGAAATGACTAGTTTTAGTTTAGTTTTTGTAAATATTGCCTTGAAATAGAGAAGCTGAAAAAGGGCAAGATGTAGCATTCAATATATAAAGAAATTATATTGTCAACAGATATGGTTGAAAAACAAACAATGTTTTAAATGTAATTGTAGATACAATATTGTAGTTAAAATTTCTTTAATTGAATTAACTTAAACTAGAAAAGTAAATACAAACTAAATTAACAATGTAACTTACAGTTTACAGTTTCCTTCTGAAGCACAACAAAATGTCTCATACTTCCAGTCGGCACCATTGGTTCCACAGCTCAAGCAAACCCCCACCAATTGGTACAGGGCTTGTATTTTGGTTTTGCACTTTCTTTCTTTGTTATGCTATTGGTATCTGTAGTATATTTCTACAGAATCCTACAATAATCTAAGGTTATTGTAGTACAGTACAATGGGATTGCTTATCTGGAAGGAGGAGAAAGGGAATCATACGTGATAGAATTGTTGGTCTCCTCATCTGACTTAAAGCAGATGAAGAATAAACGTGTACGCCAGACAAACCAGAACTATAGTCCAACTCAACCTTTATTTGAGCCAGGGCCAAGAGGGAATAAAAGGTTGCCTTTCACATACAAAGGATTTATCAGAAAACATTAACATGGCTGCCGTGTACAGGAATCAACAAGGTTTGCATCTCAAACCCCAACATGTACATAAAACAGTCACTCGTTAACATAATTTGAACATAGAGAATTTACTGTACACATTACACATGAGTAAATCTGGTTTACAGATTAGGGATCTGTACATTACTCTAATCTAAACCACCATTGGTGTTTCCCATGATTTACTCACGTAAAATGCAATCAGCTCACAGTAGTCTCTGGGTGGGGAGCGGTGGAGCCGCAGACCTGGGGTTGGGTTTGGTCTGGGCTCCTGAATAACACTATGTTCGCCCTTATATCCTATAATTTCTAGCCAATAATAGCACATTTTACTAATATAGTTGGTCCAATCCGGCGTCTTCTTGTGGGGGGTTGGTTCTTGTCTCCGGGTGGGGTGGGGTGATGTCGTCTTCCCTCAGTGATAAGAAGGGGGGTCTTTATGGCCCCCCCTTCCTTGAAGTGGTCTTTCTTCCCTCAGTGATCAGAAGGGGGGTCTTTATGGCCCCCCCCTCCTTGGTGTGGCCACTTTGATGAGTACAGAGGCCTGTTTCAATAAACCTTTTACCAACTGTATCTCCCGTGTATTTGAATTTACACATTTCTAATATTATGGTTTACTCTTTTGATACTAAACAGTTGATTAATAGATAACTTTGTTTGTGACTTAGTGTCCATGACTAATCATCTCTTCAACAAGTCTAAACTGGTCTGCCCTGTGTTTCAACACAGCTGTCTCTGCTTCTTCATTTACATACAGTCAGTTCGAGAAGGTGTTGTTTGTTCTCCAATTTAGTCATTGCTTGAGTGGGGGTTGAAATAACTGTTGCTGTTGTTATCTGATGCAACTGTCTCAACTGACAGTTGAGACTGTTTAGCCACTGAGTCCACTCTGCTATTGAAAGGTACATCTGGCTTTACATTTATGGTTCTCCAATTTATTCACACATATTAATTATGAAATTCAACGTCAATATTTACCACATATCCTATTATGCAAAGACTAGGTGATAGATAAGTGCCGGGTACTTGGCGACGAGTCGAGTGAAAGTTGTGAACGCACGCATGCACATCCGTGCGCATACTTCTGCTCAGAAAACTTCTGGGTCGCGTGTTACCTCGTGGGACCACCACTGCACCACTCATGTACCCCCCTGAAATAAATTAATCCGTTATCACGAGAAAACGGACTTCGTTATGTCGAGATAACGAGATAAATTAATCTGTTATCACGAGAAAACGGACTTCGTTATGTCGAGATAACGAAATAATAAGTTGTTATCACGAGACAACTTTGTTTTCTCGTGATAATGAGAAAATTATCCCGTTACCACGAGAAAACAAATTTAATTAACTCGTTATCACGGGAAAACAGAGTAAATAAAATGTATGAATGTACGGCCTCTTAGGGCTTCCATAGCTTTCTAATCATAAACCTGCCCTAAAAAAACTGTAATCAAACAATACACTACAACAACACTGTACTCAATAGGAAAGCTATTAAAACTAGATGTATATAACCTTATTTATTATGTATAACATTTTTGTGAGCTAATTTGTGATGTCTGTCAGTCTTCTGATCCCGACTTTATGAAACATTTAAAGAAAAAATGAATGACCAATACAACAATACAATGTGGGTGGCCATGTTGAAATTATGTCAAATGAACTGGGAGTTGAGAAATCATGGTGCGTTCGCCCGGTGCCCGTCAAGTCGGAAATGTATCATGTAACCACATATTCCTTTCTATATACCTATTTATACACCTGCATATAACCCATATAACTCTGTATGATAGCATGTACAATAATGTATGATATCATGTACAATAATGCTGGTGTGTTACTGTATACATATATTTACCAAATATATATTTATCCACATCTGTCTTTATATACCTGCATTATAATCCTTTCTATATACATAATATGTATACAGACAGATGTGGATAAATATATATAAAGTATATAAATATATATACTTAAAAATATATATTGTTATGATTAATTGAAAATGGGGGACCCTGATGTAAACAAGACGAAAGTCTTTCTCTGGTCTGCATCCCCTTAACAATTGTGTGTATTGAGCCGTACTGTATTGTACCCATTCTGCAATCTGTTAATAAAATGTTCAATCAATTTGATTGATTGATTGATTGAATTGATTGATTGATTGATTGATTGATTGATTGATTGATTGATTGATTGAAAAGTTTATTAACAGATTGCAGAATGGGTACAGTACAGTACAGCTCAATACATACAATTGTTAAGAGGATGCAGACCAGAGAAAGACTTTCGTCTTGTTTCCATCAGGGTCCCCCATTTTCAATTCATCATATGACACACATGACATACAGATAGACAGTACTGCTACATCTATACATTTATGACATACCAGATTTTCAAATACAGTACTGTTTGTGATACTAAAAAAATCCAGAAAAAGAGTGTATATACATTTGACATAGAAACTGTGCATTGGGGGAGGTTGGGTAGGTGGGGGGACACTGTACATTGGAATACTGACATACATTTGACATAGAAACTGTACATTGGAGGAGGTTGGGTAGGTGGGGTGGGGTTGGGTGGGGCTGTACATTGGAATACTGACAAAGCCATGCTTGGTCTTTATTGTACAACTGGGTTAGGACATTTGTAGGGGCCAGTTTTGAATTGCAGTCTCCCGTAGGTGTTCTTTGAGAGTGCTTTTGAAGGTGGGTAGTGATTCACATTCCTTTACAATCAATCAATCAATCAATCAATCAATCAATCAATCAATCAAACCTATACCTATACCTATACCAGCACTGTACTGTTGTGCTGTATAATGATTGACAATACATTTTAATCTAATCTAATGGAATTTGATTTATTCCTAGTAGGAAGTCGACATTTCCGATCGTACAGTAGGTGGCGGTATGCGCCTTTTGTGTGATTGCGACCCGACATTAAATCCAAAGAAGAAGAAGAAGAAGACATTGTAAAATGGATTGTACAGTAGGTGGCGGTATGCGCCTTTTGTGGTCGCGCTCTGCCATTAAATCCATTGAAGAAGAAGAAGAAAAAGAAGAAGAAGAAGAAGAAGAAGAAGAAGAAGAAGAAGAAGAAGAAGAAGAAGAAGAAGACATTTCGACCTCCCGAGTGATTGTCGAACGCAGCATCACACGTAATAATCGTCCACCCTGTGTGTCTTGTTGTCGCTGCTCCCAGGTCAGCTGCTGCTACAACAAGTACAAACATGGCTGCCGCGACCATGGTAGGGCTCGACGCCCTCAGGATGGAGGAGAAGAAGCTGGAGTATTTCTCCTCCATCAACTCGATGGCCAGGAAGATCATGCAGGAGCGAGAGCGGGTCCGGGAGCAGCACGGCGCCGCCTGGGACCAGATGACGAGCGGCGAGCAGGACGCGGCGGTGGACGACTGTCTGATGGACCCGCACGTCAGAGACCGATACGCCGCGCACAGAGTGGACCGGGACGAGGTGATCTGTTACCCCAAACTACTGCTGCAGACGGGACAGAAGATAGTCCACTTCGGAGACGAGGTGACGGCAGTTTGGTGGTTGTTGTTGTTGTTGTTGTTGTTGTTGTTGTTGTTTTGTGACTCGGTTTTGTGTTGTTGAATTTAGGGTGCCACGTAGCAAGAGAGGAGAGAGAGATGTCTCTGTTTGTCTGTTTGGCTGTTTTGCTTAGTTTTGTTTGTTTTAAACACTGGCGTTGGCAATGTAAACGTATGTTTCCCCATGTCAATAAAGCCATTTGAATTGGAGAGAGAGAGGGGGGGCGGAGAGAGAGAGAGGAATGATACATCCATAGAGAGAGAGAGAGAGAGAGAGAGAGAGAGAGAGGGGGGGGGAGAGAGAGGAATGATGCATCCATAGAGAGAGAGAGGGGGGGGGGGGAGAGAGAGGAATGATGCATCCATAGAGAGAGAGAGGGGGGGGGGAGAGAGAGGAATGATGCATCCATAGAGAGAGAGAGGGGGGGGGAGAGAGAGAGAGGAATGATACATCCATAGAGAGAGAGAGGGGGGGGGGAGAGAGAGAGGAATGATACATCCATAGAGAGAGAGGGGGGGGAGAGAGAGAGGGAGGAATGATACATCCATAGAGAGAGAGAGGGGGGAGAGAGAGAGGGAGGAATGATACATCCATAGAGAGAGAGAGAAATGATATATAGAGGGAGAGAGAGAGGGGGGGGGGGGAGAGAGGAATGATACATCCATAGAGAGAGAGGGAGAGAGAGGGAGAGGAATGATACATCCATAGAGAGAGAGAGGGAGGGAGGGGGGAGAGGATGGGAAAGTGAGTAAGAGTCTAGAGAGAGAGAGAGGGGGCTGGGCACTGAAAAAGAGAACTATAGATGAGGCAATTTTTTTATTTTTTTTATTTAGAGCAGTGGTTCTCAAAGTGGGGTCTGACTCTGGGGTACAACAGGCGTAAAGTAATGGTCATTGGCTCCAGGTGCAATTTATCTTCTTGGGTTCCCTCCCCTATTTATATATATATTTTTGATTAGATTACATTTTATTGTCATACAGCACAAGTACAGTACAACGAAAATAGGTTTGGCATCCAACGAGTGGAAATGTAACAGTAAAGTGCAATATACAATGTACAATACAATATTTTTTGGGTTGGGCTTGCTAAACATGCTGCTAACTTATCGTCCATTTGCTGAACGCTTGCTTCTTGCTAAAAGGTTGAGAACAAAGTTGACAACCCACCGTCCACCACCAAGCAAGTCATCACAAATGACAACATTGGATAGATTAGCATATAAGCCCTCTTCCTTCTTAACGTTTGAGAAGAAAGCAACCAAATAAGCGGTGGGTAGAAATAATGTTTATTTTTAAGAACACGGGTTTGGAACATTTCAACAAGGACAAATAAAAAGACATACAAACCTGCAGGGGTCCTTGGAGGGGTTCCAGTGGGTCTCCTTCACTAGAATGAGAGAATGTAGGCCTGTACAAATTACCTTTTATCCTCTCCTCTGGCATCCCCACACCTACAGAATGTTATGGGATTCTGGACTAAATCATATGAAATGAGAGTCCATGGTCTCCTACTATGTAATGTATCAATTTTGGGGTCCTTGACATTATAAAGTGTTTTATTTATTTTTGCAGGACATCACGTGGCAGGATGAACATTCAGCACCCTTCTCATGGGAGACCAAGGTAAATAAGTGACAATAATAATCTTTATTACATGGCGTTTTAACATTCGCCAAAATGCTTGATTGTGATTGGTCAATAGCGCTCGGTTGCCCCTGACAGCGGTCAATTATTTCTCGATAACTGACCGCTGTCATGGGCAACGCGCAATAGTGACCGCTGTTAGGGGCAACAGAGCGCTATTGACCAATCACAATCAAGCATTTTGATCGCAGTCACGAAAGCTAAGCTCAGCATATGCACAGCTGCACTACATCAGTGCAATCAAGTCCACACACCTGCCGGCTGCCGGCGATGACAGAGGAGCCACAGAACAACTGCGTCTGCATTTGATCTCGTCTTGTCGATGGTGTAAAATGAATTAGGTATTAGCCATGTAATAAGCGGGATAATGTATAGCTATACTCGGTCATTGTCGCAAAATAATTGACCTTCACTGCGTTTAGAACACCTCGGCTGCGCCTCGGTGTTCCAGAACGCAGTGTCGGTCAATTATTTTGCGACAATGACCTCGTAGCTATACATTATCCCTTATGTAGCAGGGTGGATTATCCCTGCTTCGTGGGAACGGTTGCTGGTAGTCACGAGGTAGCTGGACACAGTAGAGCTCAGTCTGACTGCACCCTCGTCTTTGGGCTTGGGGTGTAGACTGGAGGCTGGTAGTGTGAATGGATGGGGCCCGGGGTTTACCAACCTGGTCTGGTACTCTGGTCTTCCTCCCCTACAGCAGGGCGGTCAGCAGTACTCCCCAACACGTTCCCCACTTCCCCCAGTTGCTCCTTAAACCCTCCCACACCTAGTGACTGAATTGTAAATAAATACCCTGAGTTCCCCCCGCAAGCAGTACCCTCCCTCAATGACCCTAGAAACCTTACAATGAAAAGGGAAAGGTGGAATAGGAAGGGGTTAATTAGGTTAACGTTTCCCACACCAAAAGGATGGTCAAACGGCTCATGGATAGACACACACACCAATCTCCCATCTACTTCTTTAATGTTACTTATTCTGGTTCACTACAATGATTTAATATAAGTGACCAATTGGACTGAAGTCCCACTGTAGTGCTGCTTGTAACTCCATATCTCATGAACATGTATATTATACACCCACACCTGGGTTACTGTCAGGGCTAATATACTTCAATGCGTTTGACTCATCGCCCACGTCTGGGTCTTCACTCTGTATAATACCTCCCAAGGCTTTAATTATACGGCAAGAGTAATACCTCTCTAGGCTTTATTTATAACACACCAGGTCTGTAACTTCACCACAGTGAAAGGGTTAACTAGATGGGAAAAATATTATTAAACATCAACACGGTATCACACTCAAAGGAAATAAAAAGAAAGCAAAAGGGTGGGCCCACAAAATACCAATAAAAGTCCTATCTTAATGCCGGCATATATTGTTTGGGGTTCCCCTATTGAACGGTAGTAGCAACGTTAACTTCGCCCGCAGGCTGCACCACACTGTATACTGTATAATAGCTCGGGAGCATCAATGCCCATTTGTACTCATCCGAAATGGCCGCCTCGCCGCGCCACTGTTGTCCGGAAAGCAAGATGGCGTTGAACGCTCTCGGTGAGGATACTAGCAGGCGGAGCTGGGGCAGAGAGGCAGCGCCGGCTGAGAGCGCGTGCTGGGCGATGACGACCTCTGCTGGACGGGGAGAACTCCCGTAGGCTGCAGGCAGCCAGGTGCAGATCTGGTCGCAGGTAACCGGGGCAGACTGATTGCAGGCAGCCGGAGCAGACTGGTTGTAGGTCCATGCGCGTATCTGGGCTCGCACTCTATACCGTCACACTGTAACTACTATAACCCGACTACTAAGGACTCAGATATGCCATTAGCCGCACGCTACTTATACCGCACACAGTAACTACTATAACCCGCTAATGTTAGTGCTTTGTTCTGTACCGTTTGCTCACACACTATCGCTGGTACTTCGAGGATATCACGTCAACTAGCAAGTACTTCCTATCACCCGTCGCTATCCCACGGGGCCCTCCAACATAACTTCTGCAACAGGGCTCTCCCAGAGCCCACGCCCGTTGCGACTGTTCGTGGTCAAGTTCACTGCCGAAGAGTATCTCCTTCCGCCTCCATATATCTCGTCCCATCTCTCTCCGACACTCTCTGCCTGACACCGCCCCCTGCTGGTCCCGCCTACTAGTCACACAGGGGAGGATGTTGAATATCGTCCAGCGATAATGTGTATGGTCCATACTCCAGCCGATAGAAGGAAGAGAAACTCACATCATTGCTCGTGGGAATATCAATGATGTCTTTGTGTACAAAGGGGATATAAAACACAAGTCAGCAGTTCTGAATAATAGACAATATTTTCAGGCTGCTACACTTACATAATATAATCAGAATATAGTAAATAATTTAACACCGCCAAGGTTAGGGGTGGAGAAGGATGACAGGGGTGATCTGTGATAGAAGGGTACCAGCAAGAGTAAAGGGAAAGGTCTACAGCACGGTAGTGAGACCAGCTATGCTGTATGGTCTAGAAACAGTGGCACTGACCAACAAGCAGGTGGCGGAGCTGGAGGTGGCAGAGATGAAGATGCTAAGGTTCTCTCTGGGAGTAACCAGGTTGGACAAAATCGAAAATGTCTACATCAGAGGAACGGCCCATGTTGAGCAGTTCGGGCAGAAAGTGAGAGAAGCAAGACTGAGATGGTTTGGACATGTGCGGAGGAGGGAGGTGGGGTACATCGGGAGGAGGATGCTGGAGATGGAGCTGCCAGGAGAGAGGAGGAGGGGAAGGCCCAAGAGGAGGTTTATGGACACAGTGAAGGAGGACATGCAGGCAGTGGGAGTGACGGAGGACGACGCAGATGACAGAAACGGATGATCCGCTGTGGCGACCCCTGACGGGAAAAGCCGAAAGAAGAAGAAGAAGAAGAAGAAGAAGAAGAAGAAGAAGAAGGTTAGGGGTTCTGTTCCCCGTCTAGCTCAATGGGTAGTGCATGGCACTGACTAGAAACCTACCGTGGCTTTTGGAGATGGTGTTTTGAAGTTTGGACGGACACTATTCCAAAGACACAATCCTATTATTTGTCTTACCTATGCAGCTCTCATAGGGGCTCGCTCTTTGCTCCATTACTTTGCTGTGAAATCACTACTACTTTGTGTAGTATTGTGGCAGATGTAATTTCATGATTAATGGTCTTGTTTTTCCACAATGTTAACTTTTGTGGCATAATTCTCAGCTGAAAATGGCCATTAATGGGTAGAGCAAGGAACTAACACTATCGGGGTTAGGGGTTCCATTCCCTGTGTAGCTCAATGGTTAGAGCATGGCACTAACACTACCAGGGTTAGGGTTAGATTACTTCAGCCATCGTCATCCTGTAATGTTCCTGGTTTTTGGTATTTGGTATTTTCAGAGCCAGTTGGATTTCAGCTTGACGTGCGGCCCAGCAGACCAGGCTGTTTCCTTCTCTCCGGCAGACTCCAAGAGCACCAAACTTCCCCAGACCAGTCAGCTCAGCAAACCCACCTCCATCACCAAGGTATTCTCAGACTTCTCTGCATGACCTGAATATTTCTCTCATTTCTCTTTAAGAAACAAGATCACCCAGACCACTAAATAACGGTGAATGTAACGGTTCAGTCTGAACTCCTGGTGTTTTGAAGAATCCAGCGTTAAATGAAACTAGTTGGTTCTTTGGATATCTTGTAGCCACGCCAAACAACAAAATATCATTATGAACGAGTTAAAGTTGTTTCATGATCACTTCAAAGCTTTCTGACAGACTGAGGAATCCTACCGCAGTTGTTCCAATACATTCCCTGTTCTCTCGATAACATGTTTTTTTCCTCTTTTCAAATCAAGCTGAAGGAAATATTTTCATTGTGATTTTGGCTGTTGATTTGTGTTTAATATTTGCATAGTGGTTGTGATTGTGTCTGATTTTGAGAGATATGGATACGATTGTGATTATAATTTAGATTTATTTTCTTGGTGTGATTGTGACTTTTGCTTGTTTTTTTTTGTCTGAAGGCGTCCAGTGGCGAGGGTCCAACTCTGGGCCGACGGGCCGAGGAGGAGTCATCGTTCTGGAAGCTGAGTGCAGAGAGGTCCCGTCTGGAGGGAGAACAGGCCGACTTCCACTCCCTCACCCCCAGCCAGATCAAATCTATGGAGAAGGGGGAGAAGCCACTCCCCTCCTACCTCAGACCGGTAACAAGACATTTGACCCGTTTAACCTGTTTTAACCAGTTTTCAACCTATCGTTCTGTTGTGAGGAGGACATGTGATAATCAAACATAAAATGTACCAGCGTGTTCTGTGTCTCTAGAGCCTGTTCTCCTCTGTCTGTAGTTCACTAGAGGTCTGCTCTCCTTTGTGTCTGTAGTTCACTAGAGCAGGGGTTCCCAAACTTTTCAGGCCGCGACCCAAAAATAACGGGGTCAGAGAGCCGCGACCCCCACTATTATAGGAGGTAAAAAAAAATTATAATTTATAAAGTTTTATAAATGGAAATGTATGGTTGAAACATGCACATGTTCAAACGCACACACACTAATAAGCATTGGAGGCTTTTAACCAGGGCCGGACTGGGGAAATCATTCAGGCCAGGAAATATAGTGCGAAATATAGCCCCAGTCAGGCCACTTTTTAAGCAGGGGGTCTGGGGGTCCCCCACCAGGACATTTCTTGTTACAAAGACTTCATTTCCTGCATTCTGGTGCAGGCATTTTTTTATTTGTACCCTTTAAATGCCAGTGTGTGTGATGGCATCACAAATTATTGTTAAAAAACAGGCTAGCATATGTATGATTAGCAACAACACTGGATGGATTTTCAGTTTTTTTGTAATATCAGATTGAAAATAATACAATATTTTATTCAACTTCAGCCCTGATCATAACACCACAGCAGTGATCTCCTGGTTGTTCCCCACCTAGGTTATCTAACTATTGTGCTGCTGCAACTAGAAACACTGTCCTGGCCTGCTTCTAAGTTCAGTGGCCTGACTGATTTATTAAAAAAAAAATTATCATCTGGCGACCCCGACTTTGAGAACCCCTGCACTAGAGGTCTGCTCTCCTCTGTGTCTGTAGTTCACTAGTTCAAGTTCAAGTTTCTTTAATAGTTGTCATACAGAAGTACAGAATACTTTTATACAAAATGCTTTTTTTTTTTTTTTTTTTTTTTTTACTTTGGCCATTCCCCTGGCTCTTTTATGTGTTTATCACATTTATACTGGTCAAGGATGACCGACAGAAACAGGCTGAAAGGGTTCAGATGGGGGGGAAGACACTCTGGGAAAGGCACGGCTGCAGTCGGGATTCGAACTCGCTAAGCCCCAGATCCGTGACGAGCACGGTTGTCCACGGCGCCGAAACAGCGCTCGCGGTACGTGGTGAGCTACTGGAGCTCCCACAACAAAATGCTTCTTACTGTTACGCTCCAGAGACTGTGCAAGACAAGATAAGTATGAAATAAAATAACATAGTATAGCATGTAAATTAGAAGTAAAAAAAATGAGGTCACAGTGTTCAGTATAGACATATGTACAATGTTCGATGCAGAATAGACGTAACTGAGTTACCATATAATATACAATATACTATGCAGTGTACTAATATACAATACTATATAGTGCAAGGCAGAAATGGGATGAGGTGCAATTTAGGTACAATTTACAGTAGGTGTACGAGTTGTAGTGCAAATCCTTTTATCAATAAATATAAAGTGTGTTTGTGTGATCTAAAGTGTGGAGAGTGGGTGCTGCAGTGTGTTGTTTGTTTAAGTGAGTGTGTGCGTGTGGGTGTGTGTGCATTTGATGGTTGTTGCATAGTGTTTATTGTTCGTTTAGCAGCCTGATGGCCTGGGGATAGAAGCTTCTTCTGAGTCTTTCTGTGCTCGCCTTAAGACTCCGGTATCGCTTGCCTGACCGCAGCAGTTCAAAGAGGCAGTTGTTCGGGTGGCTGGAGTCCTTGATGATTCTCTTAGCCTTCCCCCTGCACCGCTTGTTGTAAATGTTCTGGAGGGTGCGTTCGGCTGAACGTGTCACTCTTTGTAGTCTGCTACGGTCTTGTGCAGTGCTATTCCCAAACCAGGAGGTGATGTTGCCAGTCAGGATGCTCTCTATTGTACATGAGTAGAAGTTCCTAAGGATCTTCTGACTGACTTGGAACTTCCTTAGGCGCCTGAGGAAGTAGAGGCGTTGTCGTGCCTTCTTCACAACACTGTCAATGTGTGTGGTCCATGTCAAGTCCTCGGATATGTGGGCTCCGAGGTACTTGAAACTGTTCACTCTCTCAACCGGTGCCCCGTCGATGCTGAGGGGGCTGTAGTCCTTGACCCCCGACCTCCTGAAGTCCACAATCATCTCTTTTGTTTTGCTGACGTTCAGGGAGAGGCAGTTCTCCTGACACCACTGTGACAGATTCTCTACCTCTTCCAGGTAGGCCCTCTCGTCGTTGGCAGAGATCAGGCCCACCACTACTGTGTCATCAGCAAATTTGATGCTCTCCTCTGTGTCTGTAGTTCACTAGAGGTCTGCTCTCCTCTGTGTCTGTAGTTCACTAGAGGTCTGCTCTCCTCTGTCTGTAGTTCACTAGAGGTCTGCTCTCCTGTCTGTAGTTCACTAGAGGTCTGCTCTCCTCTGTCTGTAGTTTACTAGAGGTCTGCTCTCCTCTTGTTTCTCAGGGGGTTGGCTCTCAAGACACGTTGGTCCGAAGTTTTATGTACCGATTATCACATGCCCTCAAAATTCAGGTTAAATTGGTGAAATGCCCATTTTAAGTTTACAAAAGAATCATCTACATTTTGGGAGCCTTTATGTACGTGTTTATGGAAAAATTCCATTGATTTCCAAATTGTACCAAATCAGGTAGGCTTTTGAAAATGGGTGAATTATCCCTTTAAATGTTAATAAGATGATTATTGGAGTTTAATATTATTATTATTCATGTTATTATCATCATCATCATCATCAGGAGACTTCTGTCACAACCAGCCCCAAGGAGCCAGAGGCCTTAGACCCCCCGCCTCCTTCCAGGTCCATCAAGCAGCGAGCTCCAAAAGCCCCCGCACCCCCTCCCCCTGTCCCCATTGCTGTGACGACCACCCCAGCGGCCACCATCTCCATCGTGACGACCACCCCAGCGGCCACCATCTCCATCACGCCGAGCCCCGCCCCTGCGAGCGTGCCAGCGTCGAGCTGGGAGCGCGGTCAGAGCACCCTGCCCTCCGTGAGCAACGTGCCAGACGACGTGTTCTCCGGTAGCACCCTGGCCTCCAAGCCACCCGCCTCCAAGCCACCTGTCTCCAAGCCACCCGCCTCCAAGCCGCCCGTCTCCAAGCCGCCCGCTGTTGCTCGCCCCAGTGGGGGGGAGAGGAAGAGGGACAAACGGCAAGGGGACAAACAGCAAGGGGAGGGGGCACCCCCCCTGGCCACAAGCCCCACCTTTGCCCAGGTATACTAACATACACATACATGTAGACACGTATATCTAGGAGTACATATATACTCAATATAGTAATGGGGCTGTCTTAAATACTTCGAAGCTTCGTTCGATGGGCATGGGATTCGAATATGAAAATAAAATTTGAATATATTTTTTTTTAAAAAAGGTATTTTTTCTTAAAAAAAAATTGTGTGCAAAATCAACTCTGCCTCTCTTTGTTAATTACAACAAGCAATGCTGTTTGTTATTTAAGATGAGGTCGGACTCGGCACTGACAGATTTGTGTTCATTGTGCTGCTTTTATAAAGCCTCAAATGACGGCTTACAATATTTCATGAAAGCAAAGTGTTTAGTTTGTCTAAGATTTAAAAAGGTTTAAACTTTACAGCACTGACAAAGTTGAACAAAGTGCTGTACAAGTCCCACAACATAAAAAAAAAAAATAATAATTATAGTTATTTTATTTTTTTTATCTCGAAGCTTCGAATTAAAATCGAATCTCGGCCCCGAAGCTTCGAATTCCAAAAAAAGAAAATTCGAAGGTCAGCCCTATATAGTAATGTATAGTATTATACACAACAAGTATGGTAGTAACGACAACAACATACATACTCATACTCATCATAACAATAATAACCTCTATCTCTCTCCCTCTCTGCCCCCCTCTCTGCCTCTCTCTCTTTTTCTCTCTGCTTCTCTCCCTCTCTCTCTGTCCCTGTCTGTCTCTCTCTCTCTCTTTGTCGCTCTCTCTGCCCCTGTCTCTTGTCTCTTTCTATCTCTCTTTGTCTCTCTCTTGCTCTCTGCCCCTCTCTCGCTCTATCAGTTTAATACAAGCAGCAACATTCTGAAGACTGGATTCGACTTCCTGGACAACTGGTAACCATGACGAGGACCAATCGTAGCCCCTGATGGATGAGCATCATGGCGGTAGCAGGACCACCATGCTATGACATCATTATTCCATGTCAACGACCACATGTTATATTATCCTCTTTATTTATCTCCAGTGGCTTGTTAAAGCATTTCACTACATATGTGTTTCACTGCATTTTTTAAATTCTTAAAATTCTTAAAATCTCCTCAAAGTACATTGAAGGAAAACCTCCACCTAGTGACCAGATAACTTGAAGGATGTTTGGGTGTAAACTGTGGGATCAAACCGAGCATGCTCAGTAGCAGTGGGACTGTGGGATCAAACTGAGCATGCTCAGTAGCAGTGGGACTGTGGGATCAAACTGAGCATGCTCCGAAGCAGTCAGACTGGGATTCAATTGAGCATGCTCAGTAGTAGAACCTTTTAGAAAGATGGTTGGTAACAGGCTATGGGATAAAAAATAAATCGGCATTGTTTTTTGGTGAAGCCTGTAGCCCATAAGCCTTGATAATTGAGACATGAAATGTACATAAACACTCAATATTAGAAAGGTGTTCCTAATGTTTATAAACTAAACTAGACTGTATATTTACCTCCTAGTGAAAGACTAAATTGAAAGTTTAAATTTCAATTACCATTATGATTTTGTCTTCCCATGATCATGAAAACAACATAATGAAGATAAAATGATTATTGTGCTGCAGCATGCCACGCTGCTCTCATTTAGTCGTGTTGTAAATGCAGCGCACCCTTCCTTGACAGCAGTGTGCTCCACCCCTCCTCAAGCCCAAACGGTAGTTTCAGCTCGTGTTGAGAGGGAGGAGGGAGCCACGGTGCTCCAGTTATTTTGAAACATCTCCGGTAACTTGTAGAAGATGACAGGCAGCCATTGGTCGAGAAGAAAGATAAAAACAACTTCCGCCGTCGTCATGTGATCTTTTCAAATCAATGAGTCTCAGACGAATAGTCTCTCCTCGAGACGTGTATTTGGCTCTAACTTGCCAATACTTTCCACCCCTGCATCGTTCTTTAGTACGTCCTTGTGACTGATGCCTGTGTGTTGCTCTCACAGTCTAACATCGAGTTTAATAATCGTGATTTCAATATCAATACAAAATAACTGATGTTGCCATAGTCAAGCAGCCATACTATGCAGCCATCCAGGCTAGTGTGATTTTGAAGAGAGGAGGTGAGGAATCTTGGGAAGGGCCTTTTGGTATCCACTCTGTAACCCCCTCTCTGCCCCATTTTTAATTTTTTTAAATCCCGGACCTCCTGCTGTAAGTAGTGCTTATTAGCAAGGTAGTAAGCAGTATGTACACACGCTATACTTTAGATAAAGCGGCAGGTAGTGATTTGTATCGCCTGTATTGTAGATTTAAGAACCATTTTACAGAACTAGAGAGTAACTATTTTGCTGAATTTTGTATGTAAAAAGTATATCCATTGATTGTATCATATGCTATATATTGCACTCGTGCATTTTTGAGTTCACAGATTGTAATTGAATAAATTACACTAAAGCATAGATTTCCTCATTGTTTTATTGTGTTTGTTTGTTTTACTCAAAGGCATTCTGTGCCCAACAGTAAGATAAAATGATTACGTATCACAATTATCACAAAGTGTCCTCAATATTGTGACCAAGGTGTAATGCCTTGTCTGTTCTAGCCAGAGTTTAGCCGTGTTGTGGCCTGTCTGACACAGTGAGCGTCTCCATTGTCTTTAGAACCTGGATAAACCTGGCTGGACCCTGGCCTAGACGGACACCTTTTACAACCTGGTCACATCTGGCCAAAGCCGGTTGGGACTGTTGTAGCAACCAGAGAGTTGACAAGAAATGCAATGGAGACACAAACCCAAGCATACCATCATACCATGCTCCATGGCTAGCCCCAGCCAGGCTGAACATAGCTGATGGAGACACAAACCCAACCATACAATACCATGCTAGATCATGGCTAGCCCCAGCCAGGCTAAACATAGCTAATGGATTGATTGATAAAAAAAAAAAAAAAAAAATTGCAGAATGGGTACAATACAGTACGGCTCAAGGGATGCAGACCAGAGAAAGACTTTAGTCTTGTTTACATCAGGGTCCCCCATTTTCAATTCATCATAACATATGACATACAGATAGACAGTACTGTTACATCCAGACATTTATGACATACCAGATCTACAAATATACAGTACTGTTTAATAATACAACGCCTGTCATATAGGTCCCTGGCCCTTCAATATTTTTTATTGCAGCAAAAATAAAGCATCAATATGTGGCATCTAGGATATTGTCATATTATGCTGTATCGATTTTCTCCCCCACCCCTACTTTAAACATCAATATCCATAACCATAATTAATCCCAGCTGACTGACGGACAGTTATGTACTGTAAATATTTCACGCTGTTCAGGTCATTCTTATGGTTCAAAAACACCTGCAGTAAAGTTAAGACTCAAATTCTCACCTGGTAGAATATATCTCCTGTGACTTACACTTAAACATGTATTGGATTAGGAAGTTACTTCTATGTTGTGATAACCTCTCTGTATCTTGTTTAAATGTGTTTGGGGGAAATGTCCGGGCTGCAAAGTAAGCAGTAAGAAAAAAAGCTGCAAGAAAACGGTAAATGTCTGGCATCAATGGTTGCCAAATACTTACTGTCAAATTACAGTAAAATCAAATACATTTACAGATTACAACCTTTATTTAATGGTTAATATTTTGATAAAAAGTAATTTACTGTATTTTTATAGCATTTACACTTAAAGTAGAAAAACAAAAGTAATCTGTAAAATAATACAGTGAATTTCCTGTGAAAAAACAAATGTTTTACAGTGTATGGTAATAGCCTACGGTAATCAGTTCCCCCATAACAATGCATATCGATGGCTGAAACACAAAACCTATCTGCAAAATTTTGGATTTTCGGATTTCACTTTGGATGATGAGAAACCTCCCATCTGCACCTATTCAGTCTGTCTGCAAGATATTTTCCAAAACCCAAAAGCAGTGTATCTTATTGGGTATCCTAAAGAAATAGTATTCTGCACTTTTTTCTCAATGAAGTGAAATCTTCAGATAGGAGGTTTTGCGTTTCAGCCATCGATATGGAATAACTTCTTTCATATTGATTTTCCTTCATACTTTTCTTTTCAGTATGGCTGTGAAATAGGTATTCAATTTTATTCAAAATGGTCTTAAATGTATCTTGTAACCGGCAGGAACCCTGATGAATGCAGTCCATTTACACCACACCTTGAGTATACAGTTTGGACGCATCTTTTAGGCTTGTCAGGGGCTTCAGCCGCTGGAAATAGCCACCTAGAGCTGGTTCAAGTAGCCAGACATGGATGCTCTGGGTCCACCCTGGTCTGCTGGTCTGGGTCCACCTGGTCTGTTGGTCTGGGTCCACCCTGGTCTGCTGGTCTGGGTCCACCCTGGTCTGCTGGTCTGGGTCCACCTGGTCTGCTGGTCTGGGTCCACCCTGGTCTGCTGGTCTGGGTCCACCCTGGTCTGCTGGTCTGGGTCCACCTGGTCTGTTGGTCTGGGTCCACCTGGTCTGTTGGTCTGGGTCCACCCTGGTCTGCTGGTCTGGGTCCATCTGGTCTGTTGGTCTGGGTCCACCCTGGTCTGCTGGTCTGGGTCCATCTGGTCTGTTGGTCTGGGTCCACCCTGGTCTGCTGGTCTGGGTCCACCCTGGTCTGCTGGTCTGTGTCCACCCTGGTCTGCTGGTCTGGGTCCACCTGGTCTGCTGGTCTGGGTCCACCCTGGTCTGCTGTTCTGGGTCCACCCTGGTCTGCTGGTCTGGGTCCACCCTGGTCTGCTGGTCTGTGTCCACCCTGGTCTGCTGGTCTGGGTCCACCTGGTCTGCTGGTCTGGGTCCACCTGGTCTGCTGGTCTGGGTCCACCCTGGTCTGCTGGTCTGTGTCCACCTGGTCTCGGCCATGGTCCTAGTGGTGAGGCCCTCAGGGAGAGCTGGTGCCTGGACCAGTCCAACAGGAAGTTCTTGTCACACAACACAGTTGAAGGAATGTCAACCAGATGTGGGTGCTCTCAGAAGAATAGAACAATACAAACGGGTCACTTCCTAAAGACTGAACTCAAAGAAGACACCCGAGCAGAAGAGGTCTTGTAGGCCTAACATCACAAAAGGTTAATCATTCGGGGACAAGATGTGTGTATTGCTAGCCAGGCTCGCAACTCACTTTTCAATGCTCCAAAGGTGTTTATTTGTGACAAACAGCAGATATACAATGTTTCGACCCTTCCGGTCTTTTTCAAGTATATGGGGTTGAAACGTCATATAGGCCTATCTGCTGTTTGTCACAAATAAACACCTTTGGAGCATTGAAAAGTGAGTTGCGACTTGCGAGCCCCGCTTTGTTCATGTACTACTGTTTTTACAGTTTGGCTCAGCACCAAGGAACGGAGGATGTGCGTTACTTATTTTTCTGAATGTATTGCTAGCCAACCATGCTCTGAAACGTACTGTTTGATTATAGTCACTGTTTGTCAACCATATAGGCAACGTTATTGACAGAAAGGCTTGCTAGTATAACGTTAGGTCATTAGCATTGTCACTGTGGCAACAGTCGAGTGACAGGTCGTTGCCAAGCAGTTAATGTTTTTTTGTTGTCTTGCCTCATTTCCAGTAGCGTCTAGCCAACTTTGGGTGTGTGTGTGTGTGTGTGTGTGTGTGTGTGTGTGTGTGTGTGTGTGTGTGTGTGTGTGTGTGTGTGTGTGTGTGTGTGTGTGTGTGTGTGTGTGTGTGTGTGTGTGTGTGTGTGTGTGTGTGTGTGTGTGTGTGTGTGTGTGTGTGTGTGTGTGTGTGTGTGTGTGTGTGTGTGTGTCGTGCGTGCGTGCGTCCCTTCTCTCTTTCTCTTTGTCTCTCGCTTTCCTTTCTCATTTTCTTGTCCTTCCTTTTCCTCGGCACACCTTGGTTACATACTTCCACTTCCTCCGTTGACTGCGGTGTGTCTGTCGCGTCCCTAACTCCACCCGGCCGCTGTACACCATGTTCACAACCCAACACTCCCTGCACTGGAAACTCTTGTGGCATCTTAACTGGCATTCCTCCAGTTAAACACACACACACACACACACACACACACACACACACACACACACACACACATCTTCAGTCCTCCTGTTAACATGCTGTCCAACTACACACACAGAGACATGCATTCACACACACACATGCACGCGTACGGATCGCACGCGGAAGCAAATATACCCAATACCACACACACACAGGCAAGCATTCACATTCAAAGATTTCTCTCAGATATTCACACACACAGAATCACACATGGATGCAAACATAAACCGTCCTACACTCTCTCTCTCTCTCTCTCTCTCTCTCTCTCTCTCTCTCTCTCTCTCACATAGAGGCATGCATTCACACCAAAGATTTCTATTATATATTCACACTGACTCACACATACGGATGCAAATATAAACAGCCCTACACACACAGCCATGGGTTTACAGTTTAGACAGTTTAGTTCTCATTCAGTTCCCCTGTGCACACTCGTCACAGTCCGTGCATGCTCCTCACAGTCCGTGCACACTCCTCACAGTCCGTGCACGCTCATCACAGTCCATGCACGCTCCTCAAAGTCTGTGCACGCTCCTCACAGTCCCTGCAGGCTCCTCACAGTCCGTGCATGCTCCTCACAGTCCGTGCACGCTCCTCACAGTCCGTGCACGCTCCTCACAGTGCATCCGTTAGCAGTGATTTCGTTCTTTCCACTGGCAGAGCCTGGCATGTCCCTGCTAATAACACTGTTAAAAAACCAGGGCCGCTTAATAATGGGAACAAGGGGAGTGTGCGTGTGTGTGTGTAAAAAGCCTCTGTTAACACAAAGACTGGAAATGGGAGGTTGAAGCGAAAACAAAGAGGTTTCCTGTTGTTGGTTTGAGGAGGCCCTCTGAGAGAGAGAGTGAGAGAGAGAGAGAGAGAGAGAGAGAGAGAGAGAGAGAGAGAGAGAGAGAGAGAGCAAGGCAGAGGAGCAGAGAGAGAGAGGTGGAGAGAAGGAGTGTGTAATGAGAAAGTCAATGTGAGGGCAGAGTGAAAGTGTGCGTTAAAGAAGTGAGTGTAAAGGAGAGAGACAAACAGGAAGAGAGACAGAGAAGGAGAGCGAGAGAGACAGAAGGAGAGAGAAGCAGAGAGAGAGAGAGAAAGGAGAAACGCAGCAACAGCTGGAGGAGAAGAGGAGTGTGTTTTTAAGGAGAGAAAATGGCCTCAGTAGGAACCGTAGTGTCTGTCCTGCTGTGTGTCTGTTCACTGGCTCTCTGGCCCCCTGCTGTCGCTGGTCCAACACAGGTGAGGAGAGAGAGAGAGAGAGAGAGAGAGAGAGAGAGAGAGAGAGAGAGAGAGAGAGAGAGAGAGAGAGAGAGAGAGAGAGAGAGAGAGAGAGAGAGAGAGAGAGAGAGAGAGAGAGAGAGAGAGAGAGAGAGAGAGAGAGAGAGAGAGAGAGAGAGAGAGAGAGAGAGAGAGAGAGTGTGTAGGTGTGTGTGTGTGCGTGTGTGTGTCTCATTGAATCAGTTGTGTTATTCTTGGGAGTCTTGGGTGAGATTCCATATAAAATATAAAAGCAAAACAGAGAAAGAATCGTATAACTGCCTGTGTTTTACGGAGATGTTGATCTGTCTGATTCCACCCACTTTGTTATAATAATAGAAGTAATGACAGAGGTTTTATTTAAATGTAGGTCTTACAGCACTGAATCATATAATAACTCATCATATCCCAGTAAAATCACCATGGATACTGTCCTGGGAGTTGTTCCACTATCCACTGTCTCTGGAGCAGCTCCTGGGTGTATCTCTTGATGACATCATCACTAGTGTCTTGTCTCTCTGGTGTTCAGCTTAAGGAGATACTTGTTCATATTCAGTGTAATATTATAGAAATAACCGTATGTGAATTTTATTTTAGAGTGGATGTTTCTCTTTAACAATGAAATCATTGACAAACTGCTAGAAGGTATTATTTAACTTACTAACTAATAACAATAATCAACTGTTGGTATTAGAATGTTGTTTTATTCAACCTATTAATTAATAACAATAATAAACTGTTGGTATTAGAATGTTGTTTTATTCAACCTATTAACTAGTGACAATAATAAACTTGGCATGAGAAGGTTGTCTCGTTCAACCTATTAGCTAATAACATTAATAAACGGTTGGTTTTTAAAAGTATTAATCAACCTATTAAATAAAAACAATAATAAACTGTTGGTATGAGAGGGTTGTCTTATTCAACCTATTAACTAATAATAATAAACTGCTGTATCTGTTTACATTTTTAATTGAAAGTGAATTACCCGCCTTAACCCTGATATCAACCATCACCATTATGCTCTAGAGAGCAAGGTGCCTAACCCTATAATGGGGTCAGCAGTGGCCTAAAGTGAACTTGTGTGTGTATGTCTATTGTCTATCTGTCTGTGAATGTGGTGACCTCATTTCCTGTATGACATACACAGTCTGCCATGCTGTGACAGCTATGTTCAACGATTTGGGGTGATGATGATGATGATGATGATGATGATGATGATGATGATGATGATGATGATGATGATGATGATGATGATGATGATGATGATGATGATGATGATGATGATGATGATGATGATGATGATGATGATGATGATGATGATGATGATGATGATGATGATGATGATGATGATGATGATGATGCTGATGATGATGATGATGATGATGATGATAATGATGATGGTCGAACCAGAGAAAACATAGTTGGTTCCAGGCTGTGGTGTGGATGTTACCAGGCTGGTCTGGACTGTCCCAGACCAAAATTAACTATATTCCAGATGACTGGGATTGTGTTCAGTTTGGATTTGTGTTAATCTCCAGTCAGTTATGGATATCAGGAAACAATGCAACAGGAAGTCACATTCTGCTCTGAAGTTCTTACTGCAGCTGCTAGAATATTGATGACAGAATGGCCAACAACATTTACAGCACTAGACAATCGAAGAGACTTATCACTATACTGTTGACCGCCCAGGTTTAATGGCGGCTCCGGTAAAGGCAACAGAAAATCGAGGGCGAAAGATAATTGGAAGTCCTGCAGCGCAAAATCCTGTCCAGCCAAAAATCAAAAGCTGTATGGTTAAAAGAAATGCTGCCACAGTTATTGCCTATGTGGGAGCACCAGCAGCAGCAGCAACCAATCTTGAAACTTGTCATACAAATGTCGATGGAGGCGGTGGTCGACCAAAAAATAAACAAGATGAATGTAAATGGAGACATTGCCAGGCTGCTTAAACGACAGGATGAGGGGGGGACACACACTACACAATAGAACACAAAGGAACAAAACTACAATCATCACAAATAATAATAATAATTGTAACTGAGGGGTTACAAAACCCTGACTGTATTAAAGATTGTGATAGATTAAACCACTGCTAGGTATGTACTTTAATTACTGGCCAGACAGTACATCGAATATATGGTGGACACTCATAATAACACGGCATTGACAAAGAAATAGTATTTGAGGGTATTTATTATTATGCAATAATTGGTTACAGATATGAGAATTAGGGTTGCGCTTGTATGGCGAAGAATAGGCATAAAGTCAGTCAGTAGCATAAATCACTGGGAATAGAATGATTCCTACGATGGGTACTAGGCTAACGCCACCTGGCGTATAATAGCAATTATAGAGGGCAACGCTGGTACCGCCTGGAGACAATGGGTTCCTCCCAGAGTTGTAAGGTCTGGAGGAGAGAGGAATGTTCGGATACTCAGTCTGATCAATTGAAGAAGAAGGGGATTCACGTACAGAAGCCAGTCCTTGTAATCCAAAGCTCAGCATCAAAGCAATAACTGTAATCCAATTGCACGATAGCAACGATGATAGCCAACTAGCCTCGGTCCATGAGGCCAGCCCGAATGTAGATCCTCACGAGGTTAAATCCAAACGACAGTGGAGATTAACGATGCTCTTCTCCGGGTAATACGTTCCACAATCAATATAATCCAACCAATACTGGTTCTGCAATCGCCGCCGTCGGTTCTCCTGTGCACATGTCCAGTAGGTTCTCCGACTAGGCCTCCTCGTGTGCTGGTACCAATGTATTTAGTCCACGCGCACTGGCTAAGGTCCACTAGCTAAACGAACGAACCGCTGGGTAATGCTACACACGAACTAACTGTTGTTGGCACGATACACAATAAATTAACGACTATTTACTTCACATTAAACTAAGTCGAACTTGACGTTACTGCATTAAATCTGACACTTTACTATTCAATTCGCACATGGTTCTCAACGCTCTGTTAGACGCACTGCTGCTCACTTCACTGTTACCGAACTTGATGAACAGCTACTTAGACGACCACACACTGCTGTTCGCACCTGCCGCAGCATATATACTTAAGTGGTTATCTAGTCCCGAACCTCAGTTCTCGTCTCGAATCAATACGCTGTCTCCGGGCATGTTACGACATGCCCGGGCTCGCCTTTGAACCTGACTTTGGGGGCTCGCGGTCTGGCGCCGAGGGCGTTATCCAATAAGGAAAGCGAATATTACTATGATTCGAACGCAGGCTTAAAGGGATATACCGTGTATATATAAATAATATACAATGTATATAAAACAATAAATGTAGATTCTCAGCTTTAATCTGGCCCTTCACAACAATAATAGAGTAGAACATAGTGGAATGGCAGAATTCAATCAATAATAGTAATAATACTGACACCAATAGTATACATGATATATATTGTAGTAGCACACTGCACCAGAATCGGTGCAGTATTTAGACAGTCATGACAGTTCAAGTTAACGATAGGTTATGTATATAACCTAGTTATATGAGTACTGGCTGAGCGTCCCGCTCTTAAGCCTATCGAGATATACCTCATCTCATGTACCTATTGTACTTACACAACGAATAAAACTAATACACCCACACCTGCCGGGTCCCGCCCCTACGGAGGCGTAGCCTATAAGATAGTAGGCGTGGTCCCCAATACACCCTTCCTCTCCAAAATCTTGTTCCCAGTCAAAAGATCCCCCATATCTCGATAGGCTTAAGAGTGGGAAGCTCAGCCAGTACTCATATAACTAGGTTATATACATAACCTATCGTTATATTATCGTACTTGGCTTATCGCGTCCCGCTCTTAAGCCTATCGAGATATGGGGTAAGAGCGGACGCGAGGCCCGCCAAATGTACCCCCTGAGGACCCGAAAGCCCACATCAAGGGGTTTGGGGAGTCCTTTCACCCCATCCTCCCTAACGAAGGGAGTGTGAACAAGGAGGAACTAGAACCCCTTGAACACACAGCACAGGCGGAACCACGTGTGACTTAACACACTGTGGCCCATACCCATACACTCCTGCTACCCTACCAAGGACGGGAAGCAGGAAAGGCCACAGACCCCAGAACCGCCTGGGAGACAGAACCCCCGGTCATGTCCATGAGGTAAAACCTTACAAAGGGGCCCGGGGAGGGCGGTTAGGTGGTCGAGCGGAGATTGCGTTCGTCACCAGCCCCGGAGCTGTGAGCTTGGTTCGCCTGTTCGAATCCAGCTCACAGCTCCGGGGTTGTCACCAGCTTGGCTGGCCGTCTGCACTGATACAATTGGCTGTATCAGAGGGTGGGAGAAGCTGGCGGGGTGGGTCTGGGTCGTTGTAAACAGCGACTCCTACAGTTCGGTCGGGGCGCCTGCTAAGCGCGGATTGGACGTGAGGGGGATAGTGTGGTCCTCCCACACGCTACGCCCTCTCAATGAGAATCCGCGCTGCCAGGTGAAAAGAAGCGGTGATTGGCTGGACGTGTGTCGGAGGAAGCACGTGGTAGCCTCCACTCTCCCAAAATGATCTGACTGTGGGGGGTAAAGCGCAGCGACCAGGAAGGGACTGGGAATTGGCATACGACTAACATTGGGATGGGAGAAAATCGGAGGAAAATGGAGGGGGAAAAAGACAAAAAAAAAAAAAAAAAACAAAGGGGCCCGGGGAGGACCATGAAGCTGCAGCACAGATGTCCTCCACCGAAGCCCCACCCAGGAGAGCGGCAGAGGCAGCCACCCCACGAGTGGAGTGCGCCCTGACGCCCCCAGGGGGATCCTGCCCAGCCAACGTGTAGCAGAGAGCAATGCCCTCGCACAACCAATGGGACAGGCGCTGTTTCGACAGTGCCTTACCCGCACGAGAACCACCGTGACAGACAAAAAGCTGGTCGGTAACCCTGAAGTCCTGAGTACGGCTGAGGTAAATTCCCAAAGCACGGACCGGACATGACAGGTGAAGGCCTGCATCTAACTCACTAGTGTGAGGAGGCGGACGAAACACCTGAACCACAATATCCCGGGAGCGGAAGGAACTCCGGATATTCTTAGGCATGAAGCAGGATTAGGTCGCAGAGTGGCACCGCAATCGGCCCGAAAAGACAGACACTCTGGACGTACCGAAAGAGCACAGAGCTCACCCACGCGTTTAGCGGAGGTGACAGCCAGCAGGAACGCGGTCTTGAAGGACAGCTGTCCCAACGGCGCCTGCTCGAGCGGCTCAAACGGGGCCAAGGACAACCGGCCGAGGACCAATTGAAGATCCCAAATCGAAGCCAAAGAGCGTTGCACCGGCTTAACGCGTCAAGCGCCAAGCAGGAAACGCTTCACAAGAGGGTGGCTGAACAAGACAGTCCCCTCAAACCCCTCATGATAGGAGGATATAGCTGCCGCATATACCCTCACCGTCGAAGCTGACAGTCTATCAAGGAGAGACTGGAGATAACTCAGGACAGCATCCAGGGGCCAGGAGACTGGGTCCCGGCCCCCCGCCTTACACCACTCTTGGAACATACGCCATCTGCCCGCGTAAAGCGCGACAGTGGAGGGAGCATGTGCATTCCGGATGGTATCAACCACAGAAGGGTCCATCCTCTCCAGACTCACCCTCCCACCAGCCACACCAGCAGGCGTTGGCTCAACACCGGGTACTGGAACAGAGACCCGTTGTGCTGTGAGAGGGCCGTCGCCGACCAAGGAATAACCCAAGGAGGAGCGACCAGAAGCTGGATCAAGACCGGGAACTACACTGCCGTGCCCCGGTCCGGCGCGACCAGGATCACCGTCCTGCGCTCCCTCCGTATCCGCTCCAACAGCTGACCCAACAGATGTACAGGAGGAAAGGCGTACAGAAGACCGGGCGGCCATGGAAAGATCGAGAAGGCATCCACCCCCAAGGGGGGATGATCCGCTCGACTGACCGAGAACCACAAGGGGCACTTGTGAGAGTGTCGGCACGCAAACAGATCTACCGAGGCCTCCCCGAACCAATCCCAGATCTGTCTGACTATGTCGGGCGGAGTTCCCACTCGTCGTGACGAGGACCGCCCGAGACATCATATCCGCGCCCATATTCTCTGCACCAGGAATGTGGAGCGCCCTCAGACTGCGCAGCCTGTGAGATGCCCATAGCCAAAGTTCGACCGCCGCCCGGTGCAGGTGGATGGAACGAGTCCCACCCTGCCTGTTGATATACGCCGCTGCCGTCACACTGTCTGTCCTGACCAAAACGTGCTCGCCTACCACCAGGTGGCCAAACCGTTTGAGGACCAGAAGGACCGCCTTCAATTCCAACACATTGATGTGCGGGGTAGATGGACCGGCATGAACCGCCGGCCAGCTGCCCCCCACTGCGTGGGTCCGACACGTCCCTCCCCAACCCGTGAGAGAGGCGTCGGTGAAGACCGCGACGTGTGAGCGCCTGCTGCCCATGGGGACCCCAATGGTGAGGATACCCAGCCTCTTCCAATGGGCGATCTCCCCATATCGACAAAGGAACCATCAACCGTTTCCATTTGTCCCTCACCGGATCTATTCTCATAGAGAAAAACCACCTCTGTATCCTCCTCATGAAGAGAAGGCCAAGAGGAACCACCGTGTGAGCAGATGCCATCATACCGAGCAGACGCATCACTTGCAGCGCCTTGACCGTCCCTCCCAGACGGAAACCCCTGAGCGCGCAACTGATAGACACCCGGCGCTGCTCCGAGAGGGTTACAATCATGGGCCTCGACCTCAGCGTCAAGCCCAAGTACTCCACCTGTTGACTGGGAAGAGGCGTACTCTTCTTCCAGTTCACAGCAAAACCCAGCCTGGTGAGGAATTCCACCACCAGCCTGGTATGAGACCTGGCAACCTCCTCCGAACGACTGAGGAGTAGAATGTCGTCGAGATAGAATAGAACTCGTATCCCCCAACGACGTAGAGGCTCCAGTGCAGTCGCCACGCACTTGGTGAATGTGTGGGGAGCCAGAGAATAGCCGAACGGCATCCTCTGGTACTCGTACACTACGCCCTGAAACAGGAACCGTAGGAATTTCCTGTGAGGAGGGAAAAATGGGATGTGAAAATACGCATCCTTCAGGTCTATGGAGGTGAACCAGTCTCCCCTTCTGACAGCAAGCAGAAGGAGTTTGACGGTCAACATCCTGAACGGTCTCGCTACAATCATACGATTGAACGTGGACAGATCCAGTATAGGTCTGACCCCCCCTGTTTTCTTGGGCACCAGAAAATAACAGGAGTAGACGCCTGACATCGCGTCCTCTCTCGGAACCACGACGACGGCCTGCTTCGCCAACAGAGATTGGATCTTGTCGGCCAGGGCTGTCACTGCTTCTGACCCTGACAATAGGGTCGGCACCAAACCTGAGAACGGAGGGTGGGGTTGTGCGAACTGTAACACAAGCCCCTCCCTCAACGTTCTCTCTATCCACTCCTCCAAATGGCATTCTTGTCGCCATATGTGAAAATAATCCCACAGCGCACCCGCCGTCAACTGACGCTGGGCCGCAAGAAATAGTAGATAGTTGGCCCGGTCCCTCCCGCTGTGCGACGCACCCAAGGGGGGACCCCGACAGAAAGGGCCGGTTTGATACGGGAGAAGCCGTCATCAAACTGGTTGACACACCTCCCCCCCTTGAACACCCCTCTAGCACACGCTGAGGAGTCGTTCCGCAGCTAGACACGCAAGGCATGAGGACCCCATGGGCTCCTACACGCCGAAGCCCTGTATTGCTACCACCCAAATCACGCTCGCCTCTGCTTCGCAGACCACTGCCGCTCTCACGGGAGTGGGAGGCATCAGCGCGATACCCCGCCTGGCGAAGGCGAGGCCGGGGTAACCCTTGCTGTGCATTCAACAGAAGAGGCCTCGAGTCCCCCTGCTGACCACTGTAGCTAGTGGCAGCCATAACACCAGGCTCACCCATCACACAACGTGTGGTGCAGGAGCCACGCAACAGCACAACATTCTCATGGACAGACCCAGGCTCAGCCATCAACTGGGTGTCAGCCCCTGTTCCCATGAGAAGTGAAGAATGGGGCCGCATGCGCTTCAAAGAAGGTTCACGGCCCGCAGCCAAAGGAGAACGATCAGAGCCCCGCTTCCGTGGGGAACAGAGAGAGGATTGAACGGGGAGCGGGCTGCTCGCGGCAAAGTGACGACGGCTTGTTTTATCCAAACCGAATTCACCCAAAATGGCTGATCCCTCGGCCGCCAAGGCTGTCGGCCTTGTGGAACCCCGTTGACTCTCCGCCCAGGGCACCACTGGCGGGGGAAACATCGCCACAGTCGTTGACGAGACTGTGCTCCCACCTCTGGCTGCACAGCGTGAGGCGATGTAGAACCCAGATCAACAACCGCCTGCGCCTCCACAGAATGACCAAAAAGCCTTTCCGTGGAAAAAAGGAGTCGTGAGGAGAGAAAACCTATCCTCTTCCCCAAGAGGAGAGTGCTCCAACCAAACATGCCGAACAACAAACGTTGACAGCATCCTAATCCTCCCTGCAGTTATAGCTTGCGACTGAGTCAAGATCTCTATAACACCACAAACATGCAACATGTTTATAATGTCGGCTGGACCCATAGCCCTACTACCCGACGCCAATGTGGATAGGAAACTAGCATAACACTGGCCGCCGCTACAAACCATCCTGCAGCAGTATACCACTCATCCGTCCATACTGCCACCCTCCGAGCCGATGCGGTCTCAAGCATCGGCCGGGTGGGACATCGTTCATCCCCGCCGGGGCACAGGATCAAAGCTACCTGGCTATGTAGCCACGGTACACCCGGCCTGCACCCAGTTGTTAGCCCGTTTACCCGTAAAAAAGGTAAATAGGACTCAGCGAAACCCCCCACATTAGCAACCGACTGACCTTCATCAATGAAGCGGGTAAGAGGAGGGAAAAGCGGAATTGTCCCGCGGCGGGGATCATTAGAACAACGACCCATTTCAGCGTCAACATTAGCATTAGTAGCATTAGTAGCATTAGCGTTAGCAGCGTGCTCCAGGATTGCCAGGAAAACGTCCACTGCAGTGGAACGTTCACCAAGCCACCCCGGCGCCGAAACATACTCCACAGCATTACCAATACCAACATTGATGCCTAATGACACAGGGCTCACCGTTGTACAAGCCGGCCCGATAGCCAAACCATGTACGCTGCCCCTTGATCTGCTGTCGTCAGATGAGGAAACATCAACATGCCTCGAAGATGCCAGGGGTAAGCAAACCTCCAGTAAGCTTTCAACATTACGTAATTTCTCTAATCTTTTCATAACACTAGTTACATAAGGTGCATTGCATCCGCTATGCTGGGAACGAAAATAGAGGAAGGGTGTATTGGGGACCACGCCTACTATCTTATAGGCTACGCCTCCGTAGGGGCGGGACCCGGCAGGTGTGGGTGTATTAGTTTTATTCGTTGTGTAAGTACAATAGGTACATGAGATGAGGTATATCTTAAGAGCGGGACGCGATAAGCCAAGTACGATAATATAACAGTTCAACTCAAGTTCTCCAGCTGTTAGTTATCCAACTATTGGCAGCAGTCCATGCCCACGGTTGTTGAGCGTGATGTGATGGCTACTGGCATGAAGCACTGACCAAGGCGATCCTCATCCGCCTCTCTTCCACCACCTCTAGATTGTACAGTTTGATTCCCACTTTGGAGCTTGCCTTCCTCACGCTTGTTCAGTTTGTTAGTGTGTCTTGAGTTGATGTTACCCCCCAGCATACCATGGTGAAAAAGAGGACACTGGCTACCGCAGACTGGTAAAAACAACTCATGAGACTCCTCAGGAAGAACAGCGTGCCCTTCCTGTAGAGGGGCTCTGTGTTGTCCGACCAGTCCAGTTTATTGTTCAGGTGTACTCCCAGGAACCTGTAGGTCTCCACCATCTCCACCTCCTCCCCTCCCCGATAGTCATGGGAGTCGGGGGGGGGCTCGTCTTGCCTCACAGATAGTCCACCAGCTCCTTGGTCTTGCTTGTGTTGAGTTGGAGGTGGTTGCTGTCGCTACACCCTACGAGGCTCTCTACGGGGCTCTGTACTCATCCTCGCTATCATCTGTGATGTAACTGATGATGGAGGAGTCGTCAGAGAACTTCTGTAAGTGGCACATGCTCGAGTTGTAGCAGAAGTCGGAAATTCTGTAGTGATTTATAGTATGCCTGTGTGTGTGTGTGTGTGTGTGTGTGTGTGTGTGTGTGTGTGTGTCAGGCATCAGTGCCAATGGTGAAGAAGGCGAGGGGGGATGTTCCCGACGAGCCTCTGGAGGCGGGGCAAGAGGAGGAGGCGGGGTCAGAGGTGGAGCCTACCAGTCCCTTATCAGACTTGGACAACACCTATAACTACATCTGTACGCCTCACATTCACACGCACACACACACACACACACACACACACACACACACACACACACACACACACACACACACACACACACACACACACACACACACACACACACACACACACACACACACACACACACACACACACACACACACACACACACACACACACACACACACACACACAAGCATGCACACATTCAGACACCTCAAATAGAAGTGATACATTTGTATGCAGCGTTCAGACTGTGGAGTAGGCAGCAAACCAAATATCACACGCTTTTCAAGGAGAGATGGTGGCAAAATTTGCTACGGCCAACATCGACGGCAACAGCAGAATGTGCTGCTGTAAAAGTTTCAATATTAAAATATTTGCTGTCCTTCAAACTGTTGAGCCTGTTGTTAAAATGAGGCTCCTCTTTTGCTTTGTATAACAAAATAAAGAGCGTCTTTCTGACATGTTATTTGCAGGAATTGTTTTATTATCACCAATATAATAATCCCATTCACAAGTTCAGTCTTCTATGATCAATAAATAATTGGGGAGTTATTGGAGGATATTGTGTGTTCTATAATATCTAGAAGGATGGTTTGGTGTTATAGAATGTCTAGAAGGATGGTTCAGTGTGTAGATTGTCTAGACTGAGGGATGGTTTGTTCTAGAGGGATGGTTTGGTGTTCTAGAATGTCTAGAGGAATATGTGTGTGTGTGTGTGTGTGTGTGTGTGTGTGTGTGTGTGTGTGTGTGTGTGTGTGTGTGTGTGTGTGTGTGTGTGTGTGTGTGTGTGTGTCAGGCATGTGTGTTTTAGAATGTCTAGAAGGATGGTTTGTTCTAGAATGTCTAGACGGATTATTTGGTGTTCTAGAATGTCTAGAAGGATGATTTGGTTTTCTAGAATGTCTAGAAGGGTGGTTTTGTGTTGTCTAGAGGGATGGTTTGGTGTTCTAGAATGTCTAGAAGATGGTTTGGTGTTCTGGAATGTCTAGAAGATGGTATGGTGTTCTGGAATGTCTAGATGGATGGTGTGGTGTTCTAGAATGTCTAGGAGGATGGTTTGGTGTTCTAGAATGTCTAGGAGGATGGTTTGGTGTTCTAGAATGTCTAGGAGGATGGTTTGGTGTACTCATAGGATCTTAGGCGTGGATGAGGAGCTGCTGGGGCATGGCACATCCTCCCCTTGGTGGAGCCAGCTGACCGTACCGGCCGTGTACCGGAGAACTGACTCTCCCGCTTGAAGGAACAGTCCATGTGGCTAAATCCCTCTCCAAACAAGCAAATGTGGGCCAGATAGCCTAGAAGCGGGAAAATTGTTTGGACATATGCCTTGTCCCTGGCCTGCACAGATTAGAGGAAGGGCAGCCCCAGCGGGCACAGAACTCCCGGACAAGGCCTCTGGATTTGAGGAAGGTGAGTCTGGCGGGCATGGCCCTTCCCAGGATAAGAGGAGGGAAACAGTCTCGATTTCAATAAGCCAATAGCTGGGCAACCTGCTGGATGGAAATTGCTATTGGGGCCTGGAGGTAGGATGGCTGTCGTTTGGGCCTGGGGCGCCTGGCAACAGGAAGGTGGTGGGACGTGCAAAGCTGAAGTTTGAAACTGGTGGAGGAGTAAACGGTGAGTGGGGTTTACTTACTCTCTTGGCTGATGTGGAACACCTGGTGTTAATCAGAGGTGAACACCTGAGAGTAATCAGAGGTAATGGACCCACGTGAGAATTCATTGGACTTGGGGTAGTGGTTGAGGCACTCATCAGAAGGTTGGAGAGAGGTAATTAGTTTGTGAATGAAGGAAAATAGTGAACTGATGGTCTTTGATCATAAATCCCTTCTCCTGAAACTGTGTCAAATAACTTTGATTACATTTGAACCTCTTTAGCCCTAGCCCTATTTTCAGAAAACCTGCCTAAAAATACATACCTAAGTAAATGGAAGATTGCTCCACTTCTACAAGGCCCATTTGCATGTTCTTGGTATCTAGGGACATGTATTCCCAGTGTCAGAAATATTGTGTCTGTTACTAGGCTTGAGTATAATGAACCAAAGGAGAATATACATTTCTTTTCTTTTTTTTTCTTCATCTTTGACGGTAAATAACACCATGCTAAAATTGACCAGACATGAAAGATTGCCATACAGTACTGAATTCTGCCATCCGGACACATGCTATTTGAAATATGATTATAGAATATAGAATATCAGGCCTATAAATGACCTTATTATGGCCAAGTCACATATATGGATCGGGCCAAATCTCCCCTTTCCAATGGCAGAGTTCAATCTGGATTTAGTATCACCAGGCATGCAGCAAAAACCGTGAATGAAATCTACTGTAAGTACAGTTACTTGTTTATAATGTAGATTTCTCCACCATTTTTCATCAGATTGCAACGCCGTTTTTGCTAGACATTCACAGAAAGTTAGATAAACTAACTGCGTTCTAATTTATGCCAATAACGTTCAGGTTTGTGGGAGATAATCCCAAAAAATAAAAGAAATAAAAAAGTAAATCCACAAGTCATATGATTGGGGACTGGAACACGGATATGCTGCGTAAAGCAGCACCCGTCTTCAAGGCCTTCAGTAGATTTTCTGATCTGCACGGTTTCAGCCAGCTAATCACCCAACCCACAAGGGTATGCGATTCGACACAAACCACCATTGAACTCATTTTGACCTCTGACAAGTCAATGATCTCCAATAAAGGGGTGATAGCATGCGGGTTAACACTTTAACTGCCGGAAGCCGCTTTTAGGCATCCTTCCCCGCCATGCTCAAGTTGCCGAAGACGCCGTAACTCGTCTTTGATATCAATATTTCAAAAATCTGTGATCGGAATCATATTTCCTTTCCGGGGGCCTTAGACACAAGTGTGATCTCCTCTCAATCCTCTAGCGGTTCAAGACCGCCATCTGGTGGCCAATCGGCAGATCGAAAAAACGGATGTTACCTTTAACCCGGTAGGACTCACTCCATATGGGGTCCGGGCACTCGCTAGTGTTAGAGAGACTCAGTCTTCACACAGTGAACATCGATCGGTGGAAATAACTCGAAAAAACAACATGATTTGGACGTATATATTATTATACAACCTGGAAATGGACCGGATATTTCTATATCCCATAATAGGAAAATGTCTGTTCCACGCTCATCGCCCAACGGCGCGAGGAAGATACGGTAAGATTCAGCGTTATTTTTCAATGTGTACGATACTAACTGCTATGATGAACATTTTACCCACATTAGATGAATGGTATAACGCTGCCCACGGAATTATAAACGATCCCCCGCCCATCCGGTCAACATCAGATGATGTGTAGTAACTTCCAGAAGTACGTCCAGTTGGATTTTTTTATATCGCGCCGATTGCTATCAAACTGTATTTGATCATCAATATAATGCATTTGGGGCTATAAATCACGTTCTGGAGAAAGCTGCAGAAAGAGATGAAAACATACTTATACTTTAGATCATATTTTAGTATGAATATGTGAATGAAAAAGTTTAACGTTGCTACACCCTGAACAATATATATAGGACATTGAATGGGCCCTAATAATGGCAATTTAGCAATAGAATTTAAAAAGTTATAGCCCTGCAAAGAAGGGGAACTTCTACATAGACAAATAGAGCTGGCAACCTAGGGTATATCATGAATTTAGCCTTAGGCAATCAAAGTGTTAAGTGATCATTATATGATTTTCTGTACCCGCAAAAAGCTAAAACAGAAGGCCGGCTGTCACAAAACAGTCACATCTAGAGACCTCAAAACTTACTCTAGAGAGGCCTTTAACCTAGAACTGGGGAGCTTGGACTGGTCAGATGAACTCAGTGGTACACAGGTTGAAGAAACATGGCTTGGATTCAAAACCAAATTCACAGCAATACTCAACAACATGGCACCGATAAGAACCACCAGGGTTAAAAATCGCGCTGAGGCATGGATGCACACTGAAATACTGGCCGCTATGAAAACCAGAGACAAAAAATGCTCTGAACTTCATAAAAGTCAGACAAAGCTTTCCAAAAGCTCAAACAGTGAACTCCAAGCCCACGTGGTTGAACTAAAAATTCAAAGAAACAGACTAAGAAATGACGTAAACACCATGATCAGAACCGCAAAAAGAAATTTCATCAACAACAAAACAGAGGAAAACAAAAACAAACCCTGCGAACTTTGGAAATTACTCAATAATCAACTAGGCTGCAGTAAAAAACTTAAAACCAGATTCTCAAACATAAACATAAAGACGGACAACACGCTCATCACAGACAAACTGGATGTAGCCAATTACTTAAACATCTTTTTCACAAACATAGCCACAACACTGGTAAACAAACTACCCTCCCACTCAGGGCATTATGGGGTAGAACACATAGTAGCATACTACAAAAACCTAGGGGTCCACAAAGACGACTTCAAACTTGAAATGGTAACAACCGATGAGGTACTCAAAAAATTGAGCGCCCTCCAACCTAACAAGGCCACTGGCCATGACAACATCCCCTCCAAATTCCTCAGAGACGCAGCAGCCGCCATCACCCCAGTCATCACACACATAATAAACCTCTCTATAAAACAGGGGCACGTCCCCAAGGACTTCAAAATTGCGAGAGTGACCCCTCTGCACAAAAAGGGCAGCAAATTAGACCCAGGCAACTACCGCCCTGTTTCTATTCTTACCTCCATCTCGAAAGTCATGGAGAAAATAGTCTACGAACAGGTCGAAAAGTACCTGGCGGAAAAAAATCTAATCTACGAATTCCAATCTGGCTTCAGAACGTCCCACTCCACTGACACATGCCTCCTCTATTTGAACGACCACATCAAACAAGAGGTGGACGCGGGCAAATACTGCGGCATGGTCATGCTGGACCTACAAAAGGCCTTCGACACTGTCAATCACTCCATTCTAATGGACAAGCTAAAAGCAATTGGTTTTGATAGCCTATCAGTGAGCTGGATGCAATCCTACCTGGAGGGGAGAGAACAGATGGTAGAGGTAAACGGTACTCTATCCCCCCCCTCACAGTGAGCTGTGGTGTTCCACAAGGAAGCATACTAGGACCGCTACTCTTCCTAATTTATGCAAATGACATGTCGTCAGCCTGTGACTGCAACTTGTTCCTGTTTGCGGACGACTCAGCCCTGCTGGTCTCTGACAAGAACAAGTTGCAGGTTGAAAAAACCCTCAGCACGGAACTAGGCAAAATCTGCATATGGCTCGCTGATAACAAACTATCATTACACATGGGCAAAACAGAGTCCATTCTCTTCGGTTCAAATAACAAACTCAGCAGGACCGACGGCTTCTCAGTTACAGTGGGTGACAATATTGTCACAAGGAAAGACGAAATTACCTACCTGGGTTCCATCCTAGAGGCAAATCTTTCCTGTGACAAAATGGCATCCAATGTAATAAAAAAAGTCAACCAACGAACTAGATTCTTGTACCGGATCTCCTCTCTGGTAAACAAGAATACCCTGAAGACTCTGGCAGGAGCACTCATTCAAGGGTACTATAACTATGCGTGCACCTCATGGTACCAAAGCACCTCAAAGGCGCTTAAAACAAAATTACAAACATCACAAAACAAACTGGTCAGACTACTACTTGACCTGAACCCCAGAACCCACCTCACCCCTGCCCACTTTGACAACCTAGGATGGCTTAGAGTAGACGACAGAGTACAGCAACTTGCAATGGGCCTGGTCTACAAGATACACTATAATAATTGTTGTGAAGGATCAGATTAAACCGAATATATATATTTATTTATATATATATATTTAATTGTATTTGTATATCGTTTGATATCCCCTGTATATTCCTTGTACAATATGCATTGAATATCCCCGTTTCTACTAAACAGCCCATAATAGTTTCATTCTACCATTGGACGAGAACCTGGCGCCAGGTTGCCATACCCCTAGGTCCAAGTTCAATCGTGCCGCCTAACATGTCGTGGCAACCCCCGGTTCCGCGCAGTAATATGTCGGGCGAAATACGAATGGTACTATTTGTTCATAGCGCATATATATATGGCGCAAGTAAAGTAGAACTTTCTTTTAGTCCAGTTCTTTACCCTCCAACAGAGTGACAGACGCAAAGCCTCCCCACGACGCACGTACGGTGTAGTAAGGCCTACTTGGCCCAGAATAGGCATTGAGATATCGTGTAGATTAATAGTTGAATAGTCATAGTTTGGCACTATACCGTCGAGTTGGACGTATTCTATTAAGCTAATAATAGTCTATTTATGTATGGTGCATCGTTCGGTTAGAGTTCTAAAGTTATCAGTACCCCCATCGTTCCTGACGTTATCTGGACGCTTAACCAGGCTGGTCAGACCCCTAGTGGTGATTGCATCCGAGGAGCTCCGGGCCAAGAGCGACTGGACCTGTATATTGGATTACTCTACCCGGACGACGGCGAGCCTTCCACGGCTTGGATTATGCTTTGTGTGCTTTGATTATTCCATGGATAAAGGCCAACACTGCGGAGTGTTGGAATTACCCCCCGGAGAGGACTCCAGGTGAGACGGCGCTCTACACGTGAGGTCGCCTCACGTCTCTCCGTTGTGGACCGGCAGATACCGTCCACAGAGGGTCCAGCTGTATTCGTCTGCGGTCCGAGGTTCTGTGGGCACCGTGTCCAAGACTTTGGATTCTCCCAAGACACCGTCGGCCAGATGGGATACCGCCAGCGGCTTCTCTAACCCCCCCCTCCTACTGTCTTACAACCAGCGGGACCCCCCCCCCCTTAGTGTATCCAGCTATAATCATCTAAGTACCATCGCTATCGTTTCCTAAATATTCCAGGTAGTATACTTACTCCCTGCGTAACCAGAGATTGGACATTCAATGTTGATTTACCTATGAATACTCATTTGCCATAAAAGTGCATATTTCATATTTCAAATCATAAATGTAATTAAGTGATCGTTGTATACACCCTTTGCTGTATTAAACCTTCGATTTGGTACATTTGTGTGGATTCGTTTCATCAGGTGGGAAAGTGTTCATCATACTTATATCTTGTACTGGGTGGCCAGAAGTTAAAGTACATGAGGTAGTGGTATTAAATATCATATCTAACAATACAGTCAGGGAATTGTACCCCTCAGTTACAATTGGTCCTTCGAGCCGGATGGTAACTAGTGTAATATTAATATAGTGTTATTAATATCGAAATGGCCTATGATGAACACTCCACGAAACGATCCTCCTAACCTAGAACGCCCGCGGCGCAGACGACAGACACCTCAGTACTTAGAGGCTTACACTGTCAGTCAACTACCTAGCCTTCGACAAACGGTAAACGCGGTAAAAGTAGAAAGTAAAATTATGTCTGACCTTAACGACCAGGTTTCCCCGACCATAGAGGCCCTAGTAGGTCCTAATGTAACTGACCAAGCTCACGGTGGGGACCAGGAGGGAATTGACATGCCTTTACCCCCCGCCACTACTCAAGAAGTAGTCCCCGACCAGCCCCGGGAGGAAGACAACCCTACAGAGAGAGAACTCTGCACGGAAGAAGAGGAGGAGAGCGCCGAGGAACTAGAGCTCCAGGACTCCCCAACGAGTACCCCCAGGAGCGGCTCACGCAGGAGCGGCTCACCTCCACAACCGCCTTCCCCCAGCGAAGCGGAGAGGATACTAAAACAGGAGTTCCTTGTCAGCCTGACAGCCTCTACCGAACGCGATCGGCTCCAAGCACAGACGCTTAGCGAGCGCGAACGTCTCCAAGCACAGGCGACCAGTGAGCGCGAACACCTCCAAGCACAGCAACGGAGCGAAGAACAGCGCACACGTCTGGAGATGAGACGCTTCCAGACAGAAGAGAATATGGCAAGAGACCGGGCCGACGCCCAGCGTGCCGCTGCCGGTGCCCAAAGAGACGCAGAGCGCGACAGACTACAAGCGCAACTAATAGAGCAGCTGATCAAAAGGACAACTCCCTCTCCCTCCGCCAGGGGCTCAAGAAACTCGTCGAGACAACAGTCAAGAGCAGCGTCACCACAACGAGCAAGCGACCCTGAACTTGACCAACAGACCGAGTCTAGACCCCCCGCAGACCCCCTTCCCATACCGGTCCAAGCGAGACCCAGCTACAAGGAAGGAGCGGCATACACTGCGGAGAAGCTAAATAAACGATTACAGGATCTGGAAGATCTGATAGAGGAAGAAGAGGGAGAGGAGGAGAACCAAGCCCGACGACAGCACAGTACTCCACCGGACCAGGAGGTCCCATACAGTCCAGGCTATACCCCCGCGGCGCTGCGCTACAGACCCCCGACTCTATTCACGGGTGAGCAAGACGCACGACCAGCCCCGAGGAACAGTACCTGGACCAGCGGGCCATGGTACCCTGCCAGTACCAGCCCACAGCGAGGCGCAAGAGGGGACTCGCCCAGGAGGTCTCTCCCCCAACGCTCGCCGATGTATCAGCCATCCACGGCGTCATACAATGCCACACCGTCATTCCCAGACTTCGCCTATGAGAGTCGAGCACAGTACACGGAGCTCCGGATGTGCCTAGAGACAATGATGGTGGATGTCGCCGATGAACGCCACAAGTATGCAATATTACTGAAGCACCTGAAAGTACCGCGAGCGCACAATATAGCGCTAGCCTATGCTACCTCTTCGACTCCATACACAGCGGCCCTTGCAGCGCTGGATCAGAGATATGGACGTATATGGGATTACGTAATCCAGGAGATAAGGCATATTGACCGCCTACCCCCAGCCACAGACAATCGCTCACTAGACGACCTGTCAATCAAAGTGCAGTCCCTGGTGGGGATGCTGGGAGCGCAACGGGAGAAGGGCATGCATGAGCTATACGCCAACTCTAACGTCGAGAGGATTTTGGAGAAGCTGCCACCCGCAAGACAGGAGCGCTTTCGGCGGCAGAGGGATTACCGCGACCCCGACGGCCCCGAGCCATCCCTCCTTGATCTGGCCGACTTCCTGGCGAGAGAAGTCAGCAGCTTACGACTGGACACCTTCGGGCGGAGCACGCCAAACTCCAGAGAGGGACCCAGGAGAATAAATGATGGAAGAAGATCGGTGACTGTCATGCACCAATCAGAGTCAGTACCGAGCAGTAAGAGTCACAGCACCCCCTCGAGAAAAGAGAAGTGGAAGATAGCGTGTCCCTACTGTGAGAAAGAACACTGGCTGTCACAATGTGACTCATTCACAAAGATGAATGCAGAAGAAGTGAGTCAATGGATAAAGTCCAACCGGCGCTGTTATCGATGTGCGCGGCCCCACATGGCAGCCGAATGCCGCCTAAAGAAAAGGTGCAGCCGGTGCGATGGAGCCCATCTAGATATACTACACGAAAGTAACGGAAGACGGCCTATACCTGCACCACGGAGCGGCACCAAGGCAAGTGTCATGTACATTGACCCCGCCAGCAGCAGCGGAGCCCAAGTGCTCTTAAAGGTAGTCCGTGTGACATTGAGCTACCAAGATAAAGTCATGGACACTTACGCCGTCCTTGATGACGGGTCAGAGAAGACCCTTCTGCTCGCCTCCGCTGCGACCCAGTTGGGACTGCGGGGGAGCAAGAACGAAATGACGATTCGGACAATAAGAAGAGATTTAAAGACGATAAAGGGCGAGAATGTCTCCTTCACCATCGCAGCCAACGGGCAGCCAGAGCGACGGTACAAGATCACAAATGCTTTCACCAGCCAAGAAATAGGACTATCGCAGTACACCTACCCTGTCACCAAGTTGATGGATAAATATGTGCACCTGCGCCAATTACCTATCCCGCTCATAGACGGCGCTACCCCGACCCTGTTGATAGGCTCCGACCATGCAGAACTCATAGTCCCGATTGACCGGGTCCATACAGGCCCCCGAGGCTGTCCTGCAGCAGTCGAGACCCGCCTAGGGTGGACCCTCCAAGGCCCCCTCGCTAAATCTCTCAACCGAACAGCAGCCACTAGCTGCTTCCACTCCAGAACGACAGAAGAAGACACCACTCTCCTGCAGCATGTCGAGAGGCTATGGACCCTAGAGACAATGCCCTTTAAGAACGAAAAGAAAGATATTCGCTCTAAAGAAGACATTTACGCCATCAACCTACTTGAGCAGGGGACAAAGAGAGTCACAGTCGGCGGAGTGATGAGATACGCAACTCCACTCCTGAGGCGAGAGGGAATGCCCACCTTTCACGCAAAGAAAGACGCCACGGAGCGCTATCTACTGAACACAGAGCGGCGCCTAGCCAAAGACCCCGCTCAAGAGAGTGTGTACCGAGCTGAGATTGAGAAGCTAATCACAGCGGGACACGTAACAAAGATTGACATTAAAGAGGCCGATCAGACGACCGAATCATGGTACGTGCCGCATCACAAGGTCCATCACAACGGCAAGGATCGCATTGTGTTTAACTGCAGCTACCAGATCGGATCCCAAAATCTGAATAAAGAGCTCTTGCCCGGCCCCACACTCGGCCCCTCCCTACTAGGCGTGCTACTGCGCTTCCGCCAGGACAAGGTGGCTATAAGCGGGGATATCAAAGGGATGTTCTTGCAGGTGAGACTAGTAGAGGAGGACAAGCCTCTGCTACGGTTCCTATGGAGAGAGAAGATCGGAGATGAGAACCCATCCATCTACCAGTGGGAAGTACTCCCCTTCGGAACCACATGCAGCCCGTGCTGTGCTACATTTGCACTACAGAAACACGTCACAGAGGACCCAGCAGCAGATGAAGAGGTCCAACACAGTGTGAAGAACAGTTTCTACGTGGACAACTGTTTACAAAGCGTCTCGACTCAAGAAGAAGCCGAGGCTCTCCTAATCAAGTTACGCGCCTCCCTAACCAAAGGCGGCTTTGATCTCAGGCAGTGGGCCAGCAGCGACCCGCACGTATTGCGCAGCCTCTCCTCCGCGGACAAGGCTGCGAGCAGCGAGACCTGGATGGCGACAATCCCAGGAGAAGCCCAAGAAATGACACTAGGACTAGTCTGGCGTTTCAAAACAGACTCGCTCCACTATAGACACAAACCCTTGGCTCCAGAGCAAGGAAGGTCGGCGGCGATACCGACCACCAGACGGAGTGTGTACAGAACACTCGCCAGACAATATGACCCGTTGGGATGTATTCTACCTTACACCACCAGGGCAAAGATGATTGTACGAGCACTATGGGACAAGGACCAGGGCTGGGACGATCCAATACCCGCACACCTTGCCTCAACATGGAGAGAGTGGGAGACGGAACTCCGCTCACTCCCAGGTGTCAATATACGCCGCAGCTACTTCCCATCCACAGTGAGGCCGGAGACGTGCGAGATTGAGCTGCACGTCTTCAGCGACGCCTCCGAAGTAGCCTACGGATCGGTGGCCTATTTGCGTGCCCAAGAGATGGGAGGAAAGATACACACTGCTTTCATCCTGGCCCGCTCAAGAATAGCCCCACGTAAGCAACAATCTATCCCACGTCTAGAGCTCTGCGCAGCCCTCGCAGGAGCGCATCTAGCCACGTTAATCCAACGTGAACTCACCATTCCGGTGCATAGAACAATCTTGTGGTCAGATTCCACGACAGTACTCACATGGATCAAGTCTGATTCATGCAGATACAAGGTCTTCGTGGGAGTCAGAGTCACCGAGATTCAAGAATTAACAGAAGAAGCAAGCTGGCGGTATGTGGACACCAAACACAACCCAGCTGACGTCATCACCCGGGGAATGTCTCTGGATGACCTAACCCGTCGCAACATCTACAGTGACGGACCAGCATTCCTCAAGCTCCCGGAAGGAGATTGGCCTACGCCCACCCCGAGGGAAGCAAGTAACGAGGAGGCTGAGAACAAGAAACCTATGTTCTGTGGACTGAGCACTGTTGCCTCCACAGACCCCAACATAGATGACTGCATTACCCTAGAGAGTGCGCAACAAAGAACATTCCTGCGGCACCACCCAGAGATTCAGTCCACCACTGACATGTCAGCAGCTGACTACGAAGAAGCAGAACTTCTTCTACTACAACGAGCCCAGAGAGACTCGTTCCCCGATGAGCTAGACTGTCTACAGGGAGGAAACCCCGTCCCATCAGACAGCAGACTGATTCACCTGGCACCAGAGAGTGACGCCCATAATCTCATCAGAGTGGGTGGTCGCCTGCGGAGAGCCCCCGATCTACCAGATGACATTAAGTACCCGATCGTCTTGAACAGCCGACACAAGGTCACAGAGCTGATCATAAAGAAATACGACGAGGATGTACACCACGCAGGAGCAGAGAGAGTCTTCGCGGAGATCAGACGTCGTTATTGGATATTGCAAGGGAGAGAAGCAGTACGACGCTTCCAGCGAACCTGTCTAGACTGCCGTAAGTGGCGCGCGCAGCCCAGCATACCACGGATGGCTGACTTACCCCCCTGTCGCCTCCGAATCGGCGACAAGCCATTCCACTCCACAGGCATGGACTGCTTTGGCCCGTTGTATATAAAGAGAGGAAGAGGCACCGAGAAGCGGTGGGGTATTGTATTCAAATGCATGACCACCAGAGCGATACATATCGAGCTCCTTCCGACCATGAGCACAGACTCATTCCTTATGGCCTTCCGGAGATTCACATCACGGAAAGGAAAACCGTCTACATTGTTGTCTGATCACGGGACCAACTTCAAAGGCGGAGAAAGAGAGCTGAGAGAGAGCTTCCAAGCTATGGGCCCAGAACTTAAGACCCACCTCGCTCCAGCCCAGATTGACTTCCAGTTTAATCCCCCGAACGCACCCCACTTCGGTGGAACCTGGGAACGAGAAGTACGTTCTATAAAGACAGCCCTGTACGCCGTACTCGGAGCCCAGACTGTGGCAGAGGAAGTCCTAATGACAGTCCTCACGGAGATCGAGGGAGTATTGAACTCAAAGCCCCTCGGTTACGTCTCCAGTGATGTAGCAGATGTCGACCCAGTCACCCCCAACACACTCCTAATGGGGCGGCTGGACCCCGCGCTACCCCAGACAATGTACAGGCCTGAAGAAGCGAACGGCCGAAGAATGTGGAGGTACAGCCAAGTACTAGCTGACAAGTTTTGGAGCAGCTTCCTACTTCACTACCTACCGTCTCTACAGACCCGCCAGAAGTGGGTAAAAGAGAGAGACAATTTGACAGAAGGAACAGTCGTCATGATTATTGACCAGTCACTACCCAGAGCTATGTGGCCGGCTGGCCGCGTAAGCAAAGTGATCACCGGTGCCGATGGCAAGGTCCGAGCAGCTGAAGTACTCGTCCAAGGGCGCACTTACACACGTCCCGAGGCGAGGCTCATAGAACTGCCCCGACTCCCAGATACTATCGATGATGACCATGACCCCATGACTTTGTGAGTTGACTGACCCTTACAGCGGACCTTGAGTGGTAGACAGTGCGGTTAATCTGTCTCTGCTTAGCTAATTAGGTGGGACTAATTAGGGGGCGGCTGTTGTGAAGGATCAGATTAAACCGAATATATATATTTATTTATATATATATATTTAATTGTATTTGTATATCGTTTGATATCCCCTGTATATTCCTTGTACAATATGCATTGAATATCCCCGTTTCTACTAAACAGCCCATAATAGTTTCATTCTACCATTGGACGAGAACCTGGCGCCAGGTTGCCATACCCCTAGGTCCAAGTTCAATCGTGCCGCCTAACATGTCGTGGCAACCCCCGGTTCCGCGCAGTAATATGTCGGGCGAAATACGAATGGTACTATTTGTTCATAGCGCATATATATATGGCGCAAGTAAAGTAGAACTTTCTTTTAGTCCAGTTCTTTACCCTCCAACAGAGTGACAGACGCAAAGCCTCCCCACGACGCACGTGCGGTGTAGTAAGGCCTACTTGGCCCAGAATAGGCATTGAGATATCGTGTAGATTAATAGTTGAATAGTCATAGTTTGGCACTATACCGTCGAGTTGGACGTATTCTATTAAGCTAATAATAGTCTATTTATGTATGGTGCATCGTTCGGTTAGAGTTCTAAAGTTATCAGTACCCCCATCGTTCCTGACGTTATCTGGACGCTTAACCAGGCTGGTCAGACCCCTAGTGGTGATTGCATCCGAGGAGCTCCGGGCCAAGAGCGACTGGACCTGTATATTGGATTACTCTACCCGGACGACGGCGAGCCTTCCACGGCTTGGATTATGCTTTGTGTGCTTTGATTATTCCATGGATAAAGGCCAACACTGCGGAGTGTTGGAATTACCCCCCGGAGAGGACTCCAGGTGAGACGGCGCTCTACACGTGAGGTCGCCTCACGTCTCTCCGTTGTGGACCGGCAGATACCGTCCACAGAGGGTCCAGCTGTATTCGTCTGCGGTCCGAGGTTCTGTGGGCACCGTGTCCAAGACTTTGGATTCTCCCAAGACACCGTCGGCCAGATGGGATACCGCCAGCGGCTTCTCTAACCCCCCCCTCCTACTGTCTTACAACCAGCGGGACCCCCCCCCCCCTTAGTGTATCCAGCTATAATCATCTAAGTACCATCGCTATCGTTTCCTAAATATTCCAGGTTGTATACTTACTCCATGCGTAACCAGAGATTGGACATTCAATGTTGATTTACCTACGAATACTCATTTGCCATAAAAGTGCATATTTCATATTTCAAATCATAAATGTAATTAAGTGATCGTTGTATACACCCTTTGCTGTATTAAACCTTCGATTTGGTACATTTGTGTGGATTCGTTTCATCAGGTGGGAAAGTGTTCATCATACTTATATCTTGTACTGGGTGGCCAGAAGTTAAAGTACATGAGGTAGTGGTATTAAATATCATATCTAACAATACAGTCAGGGAATTGTACCCCTCAGTTACAATAATAATAATAATAATAATGACTTGGATTTATATAGCGCTCTTCACTGACCCAGAGCGCTTCACAGAGTCCATTATTCGTTCATACACAGTCATCCCGGTGGTGGTAAGCTACAATTGCAGCCAGAGCTGCCCTGAGGCAGACTCACGGAAGCGTGGCGAATAATCAACGCCTACGGCCCCTCCGACCACCACCAACATTCATTCACATGCATACACATTCATACGAGGCAAGTAGGTTAAGTGTCTTGCCCAAGGACACAACGGCAGTGGGATGGACATGGGCTTGAGCGGGATTCGAACCACCAACCCTTGGATCATTGGACAACCCGCTCTACCCCTGAGACACGCCGCCCCACATACGACCGGGGTGCCCATGTACATGTCAAAATACTTCACAAAGGTCAGTGAATACCACAACCACTACACCAGAGGAAGCTCAACAAATCATGTTAAACCCAGATTCGGCTCAAACAAGGGACTAAACACATTTCGCAATTATGCCACAACAATGTGGAACGCCCTACCCAAAGCTGTAAAGGAATGTGAATCCCTGCCCACATTCAAAACCGCTCTTAAAGAGCACCTACGGGAGGCTGCAATTCGAAACTGGTCACCGTAAATGCCCAAAACCCCCACCACCTCCTAATAGACAGTCTCCTCCCCACCGCATGTATATATTCCCTCCCCGCCGTATGTATATTTCCCTCCCACCCACCCACCCCCTCCTAATGTACAGTCCCCTCCCCATCATATGTATATACTCTGTCAGGATCTAGGGGTAACAGTACTGTATATTTGAATACCGCTTATGTCACAAATGTATCAGTACTAAATACCTATATGTCCCTATGCCATAAATGTCATGTATGTTGTGTATGTCATAAATGTCTATATGAATTGAAAATGGGGGACCCTGATGGAAACAAGACAAACGTCTTTCTCAGGTCTGCATCCCCTTAACAATTGTATGTATTGAGCCGTACTGTATTGTACCCATTCTGCAATCTGTTAAATAAAGTTTTCATTCATTCATTCATTCATTGACAAGAGCTGGCTTGAGCTGGGTAGTGTCGTTTTTCGAAATTCCAAAGCCCATCGAAAGCCCTGGGTCTCCTCTCCTCATATGACTACAAACACGCATTTCCTAGCGTCGATATTCGCCTGTTTCCGACTAGATTTCCAAAACTCATATTTCACTAATAACACTTTAACGTATTGCTGAAAATATACACTTTGACTGCTGTTTTGACAGGGTTAGGGTCTTTACTCTTGGCCACATTTGAAAAAGAAACTCAACATTAATGCATACAGTCTGTAGAGATGGATTTATGGCGTGATGTCATTTTGGGTCCGGTACCGGACCCATCAGGCTTAAGAGGCAATAGCAAATCCCCCGTCTTTTAGAAAACACACCATCTGAACCAGACTGGACAGAACATGCTGCCTGATACTGACTTCTCTTCTCTTCTCTCTCATACTCTGATCTCTTCTCTTCTATAGTGTCCAGACTAGCAGGTATGGACCAGGCCATCCACAAGCTGAATGTCGGTCACTACACCCTGGACGTTAGAGTGAACCAGATCCTAGACCGCTTGGCTTCGATAGACGGTAGGATGGCCCCTAAACCTGGCCCCCCATCACCTGTATGTAATATAGATGGTAGGATGGCCCCTAAACCTGGCCCCCCATCACCTGTATGTAATATAGATGGTAGGATGGCCCCTAAACCTGGCCCCCATCACCTGTATGTAATATAGATGGTAGGATGGCCCCTAAACGTGGCCCCCCATCACCTGTATGTAATATAGATGGTAGGATGGCCCCTAAACGTGGCCCCCATCACCTGTATCTAATATAGATGGTAGGATGGCCCCTAATCGTGGCCCCCATCACCTGTATCTAATATAGATGGTAGGATGGCCCCTAAACGTGGCCCCCATCACCTGTATGTAACATAGATGGTAGGATGGCCCCTAAACGTGGCCCCCATCACCTGTATGTAACATAGATGGTAGGATGGCCCCTAAACGTGGCCCCCATCACCTGTATGTAACATAGATGGTAGGATGGCCCCCATCACCTGTATGTAACATAGACGGTAGGATGGCCCCCATCACCTGTATGTAACATAGATGGTAGGATGGCCCCCATCACCTGTATGTAATATAGATGGTAGGATGGCCCCTAATCGTGGCCCCCATCACCTGTATGTAATATAGATGGTAGGATGGCCCCTAATCGTGGCCCCCATCACCTGTATGTAATATAGATGGTAGGATGGCCCCTAATCGTGGCCCCCATCACCTGTATGTAATATAGATGGTAGGATGGCCCCCCATCACCTGTATGTAATATAGATGGTAGGATGGCCCCCCATCACCTGTATGTAATATAGATGGTAGGATGGCCCCCCATCACCTGTATGTAATATAGATGGTAGGATGGCCCCTAAACGTGGCCCCCATCACCTGTATGTAATATAGATGGTAGGATGGCCCCCCATCACCTGTATGTAATATAGATGGTAGGATGGCCCCCATCACCTGTATGTAATATAGATGGTAGGATGGCCCCCCATCACCTGTATGTAACATAGATGGTAGGATGGCCCCCCATCACCTGTATGTAATATAGATGGTAGGATGGCCCCCATCACCTGTATGTAATATAGATGGTAGGATGGCCCCCATCACCTGTATGTAATATAGATGGTAGGATGGCCCCCCATCACCTGTATGTAATATAGATGGTAGGATGGCCCCCATCACCTGTATGTAATATAGATGGTAGGATGGCCCCCCATCACCTGTATGTAATATAGATGGTAGGATGGCCCCTAAACCTGTATGTAATATAGATGGTAGGATGGCCCCCATCACCTGTATGTAATATAGATGGTAGGATGGCCCCCCATCACCTGTATGTAATATAGATGGTAGGATGGCCCCCATCACCTGTATGTAATATAGATGGTAGGATGGCCCCCCATCACCTGTATGTAATATAGATGGTAGGATGGCCCCCCATCACCTGTATGTAACATAGATGGTAGGATGGCCCCCCATCACCTGTATGTAATATAGATGGTAGGATGGCCCCCCATCACCTGTATGTAATATAGATGGTAGGATGGCCCCCCATCACCTGTATGTAATATAGATGGTAGGATGGCCCCCATCACCTGTATGTAATATAGATGGTAGGATGGCCCCTAAACGTGGCCCCCATCACCTGTATGTAACATAGATGGTAGGATGGCCCCCCATCACCTGTATGTAATATAGATGGTAGGATGGCCCCCCATCACCTGTATGTAATATAGATGGTAGGATGGCCCCCATCACCTGTATGTAATATAGATGGTAGGATGGCCCCCCATCACCTGTATGTAATATAGATGGTAGGATGGCCCCCATCACCTGTATGTAATATAGATGGTAGGATGGCCCCCATCACCTGTATGTAATATAGATGGTAGGATGGCCCCCATCACCTGTATGTAATATAGATGGTAGGATGGCCCCCCATCACCTGTATGTAATATAGATGGTAGGATGGCCCCCCATCACCTGTATGTAATATAGATGGTAGGATGGCCCCCATCACCTGTATGTAATATAGATGGTAGGATGGCCCCCCATCACCTGTATGTAATATAGATGGTAGGATGGCCCCCATCACCTGTATGTAATATAGATGGTAGGATGGCCCCCATCACCTGTATGTAATATAGATGGTAGGATGGCCCCCATCACCTGTATGTAATATAGATGGTAGGATGGCCCCCATCACCTGTATGTAACATAGATGGTAGGATGGCCCCCATCACCTGTATGTAACATAGATGGTAGGATGGCCCCCATCACCTGTATGTAATATAGATGGTAGGATGGCCCCCCATCACCTGTATGTAACATAGATGGTAGGATGGCCCCCATCACCTGTATGTAATATAGATGGTAGGATGGCCCCCATCACCTGTATGTAATATAGATGGTAGGATGGCCCCCATCACCTGTATGTAATATAGATGGTAGGATGGCCCCCATCACCTGTATGTAATATAGATGGTAGGATGGCCCCCATCACCTGTATGTAATATAGATGGTAGGATGGCCCCCCATCACCTGTATGTAATATAGATGGTAGGATGGCCCCCATCACCTGTATGTAATATAGATGGTAGGATGGCCCCCCATCACCTGTATGTAATATAGATGGTAGGATGGCCCCCATCACCTGTATGTAATATAGATGGTAGGATGGCCCCCCATCACCTGTATGTAATATAGATGGTAGGATGGCCCCCATCACCTGTATGTAATATAGATGGTAGGATGGCCCCCCATCACCTGTATGTAATATAGATGGTAGGATGGCCCCCCATCACCTGTATGTAATATAGATGGTAGGATGGCCCCCATCACCTGTATGTAATATAGATGGTAGGATGGCCCCCATCACCTGTATGTAATATAGATGGTAGGATGGCCCCCCATCACCTGTATGTAATATAGATGGTAGGATGGCCCCCCATCACCTGTATGTAATATAGATGGTAGGATGGCCCCCCATCACCTGTATGTAATATAGATGGTAGGATGGCCCCCATCACCTGTATGTAATATAGATGGTAGGATGGCCCCCCATCACCTGTATGTAATATAGATGGTAGGATGGCCCCCATCACCTGTATGTAATATAGATGGTAGGATGGCCCCCATCACCTGTATGTAATATAGATGGTAGGATGGCCCCCCATCACCTGTATGTAATATAGATGGTAGGATGGCCCCCCATCACCTGTATGTAATATAGATGGTAGGATGGCCCCCATCACCTGTATGTAATATAGATGGTAGGATGGCCCCCCATCACCTGTATGTAATATAAATGGTAGGATGGCCCCCCATCACCTGTATGTAATATAGATGGTAGGATGGCCCCCATCACCTGTATGTAATATAGATGGTAGGATGGCCCCCCATCACCTGTATGTAATATAGATGGTAGGATGGCCCCCATCACCTGTATGTAATATAGATGGTAGGATGGCCCCCATCACCTGTATGTAATATAGATGGTAGGATGGCCCCCCATCACCTGCATGTAATATAGATGGTAGGATGGCCCCCATCACCTGTATGTAATATAGATGGTAGGATGGCCCCCATCACCTGTATGTAATATAGATGGTAGGATGGCCCCCATCACCTGTATGTAATATAGATGGTAGGATGGCCCCCATCACCTGTATGTAATATAGATGGTAGGATGGCCCCCCATCACCTGTATGTAATATAGATGGTAGGATGGCCCCCCATCACCTGTATGTAATATAGATGGTAGGATGGCCCCCCATCACCTGTATGTAATATAGATGGTAGGATGGCCCCCATCACCTGTATGTAATATAGATGGTAGGATGGCCCCCATCACCTGTATGTAATATAGATGGTAGGATGGCCCCCCATCACCTGTATGTAATATAGATGGTAGGATGGCCCCCCATCACCTGTATGTAATATAGATGGTAGGATGGCCCCCCATCACCTGTATGTAATATAGATGGTAGGATGGCCCCCATCACCTGTATGTAATATAGATGGTAGGATGGCCCCCCATCACCTGCATGTAATATAGATGGTAGGATGGCCCCCCATCACCTGTATGTAATATAGATGGTAGGATGGCCCCCATCACCTGTATGTAATATAGATGGTAGGATGGCCCCCATCACCTGTATGTAATATAGATGGTAGGATGGCCCCCATCACTTGTATGTAATATAGATGGTAGGATGGCCCCCATCACCTGTATGTAATATAGATGGTAGGATGGCCCCCATCACCTGTATGTAATATAGATGGTAGGATGGCCCCCATCACCTGTATGTAATATAGATGGTAGGATGGCCCCTAAACCTTCCTCTCCCCCGACAGCTAAGATAGTGGAGGTGGAGGACGACGTCCGGCTGGTGGACCAACACAGCAGGGACAACCGCAAGGAGGTCGGCCGACTAGAAGGTACAGATCAAATCAGCGATCGGTTCATTTAGTCATTTAGCTGATTAATTGATTGATTTAGCCGATGCTTTTATCCCAAGTGGCAGAGGCAGACAGAGTAGGCGGGGCCCACAGAGGCAGACAGAGGAGGCGGGCCCACAGAGGCAGACAGAGTAGGCGGGCCCACAGAGGCAGACAGAGTAGGCGGGGCCACAGAGGCAGACAGAGTAGGCGGGGCCACAGAGGCAGGCAGAGTAGGCGGGGCCCACAGAGGCAGACAGAGTAGGCGGGGCCCACAGAGGCAGAGTAGGCGGGGCCCACAGAGGCAGACAGAGTAGGCGGGGCCACAGAGGCAGACAGAGTAGGCGGGGCCACAGAGGCAGACAGAGTAGGCGGGGCCACAGAGGCAGACAGAGTAGGCGGGGCCCACAGAGGCAGAGGAGGCGGGGCCCACAGAGGCAGACAGAGTAGGCGGGGCCCACAGAGGCAGGCAGAGTAGGCGGGGCCCACAGAGGCAGACAGAGTAGGCGGGGCCACAGAGGCAGAGTAGGCGGGGCCCACAGAGGCAGACAGAGTAGGCGGGGCCACAGAGGCAGACAGAGGAGGCGGGCCCACAGAGGCAGACAGAGTAGGCGGGGCCCACAGAGGCAGACAGAGTAGGCGGGGCCCACAGAGGCAGGCGGAGTAGGCGGGGCCCACAGAGGCAGAGTAGGCGGGGCCACAGAGGCAGACAGAGTAGGCGGGGCCACAGAGGCAGACATAGGAGGCGGGGCCCACAGAGGCAGACAGAGTAGGCGGGGCCCACAGAGGCAGGCAGAGTAGGCGGGGCCCACAGAGGCAGACAGAGTAGGCGGGCCCACAGAGGCAGACAGAGTAGGCGGGGCCCACAGAGGCAGACAGAGTAGGCGGGGCCCACAGAGGCAGACAGAGTAGGCGGGGCCACAGAGGCAGACAGAGTAGGCGGGGCCACAGAGGCAGACAGAGTAGGCGGGGCCACAGAGGCAGACAGAGTAGGCGGGGCCACAGAGGCAGACAGAGTAGGCGGGGCCACAGAGGCAGACAGAGTAGGCGGGGCCACAGAGGCAGACAGAGTAGGCGGGGCCACAGAGGCAGACAGAGTAGGCGGGGCCACAGAGGCAGACAGAGTAGGCGGGGCCCACAGAGGCAGACAGAGTAGGCGGGGCCCACAGAGGCAGACAGAGTAGGCGGGGCCACAGAGGCAGACAGAGTAGGCGGGGCCCACAGAGGCAGACAGAGTAGGCGGGGCCACAGAGGCAGACAGAGTAGGCGGGGCCACAGAGGCAGACAGAGTAGGCGGGGCCCACAGAGGCAGACAGAGTAGGCGGGGCCACAGAGGCAGACAGAGTAGGCGGGGCCACAGAGGCAGACAGAGTAGGCGGGGCCACAGAGGCAGACAGAGTAGGCGGGGCCACAGAGGCAGACAGAGTAGGCGGGGCCCACAGAGGCAGACAGAGTAGGCGGGGCCACAGAGGCAGACAGAGTAGGCGGGGCCCACAGAGGCAGACAGAGTAGGCGGGGCCACAGAGGCAGACAGAGTAGGCGGGGCCCACAGAGGCAGACAGAGTAGGCGGGGCCACAGAGGCAGACAGAGTAGGCGGGGCCACAGAGGCAGACAGAGTAGGCGGGGCCCACAGAGGCAGGCAGAGTAGGCGGGGCCCACAGAGGCAGGCAGAGTAGGCGGGGCCCACAGAGGCAGAGTAGGCGGGGCCACAGAGGCAGACAGAGGAGGCGGGGCCCACAGAGGCAGACAGAGGAGGCGGGGCCACAGAGGCAGGCAGAGGAGGCGGGGCCACAGAGGCAGGCAGAGTAGGCGGGGCCACAGAGGCAGACAGAGTAGGCGGGGCCACAGAGGCAGACAGAGTAGGCGGGGCCCACAGAGGCAGACAGAGTAGGCGGGGCCACAGAGGCAGACAGAGTAGGCAGAGTAGGCGGGGCCACAGAGGCAGACAGAGTAGGCGGGGCCACAGAGGCAGACAGAGTAGGCGGGGCCACAGAGGCAGACAGAGTAGGCGGGGCCACAGAGGCAGACAGAGTAGGCGGGGCCCACAGAGGCAGACAGAGTAGGCGGGGCCCACAGAGGCAGACAGAGTAGGCGGGCCCACAGAGGCAGGCAGAGTAGGCAGGCCCACAGAGGCAGACAGAGTAGGCGGGCCCACAGAGGCAGGCAGAGTAGGCGGGGCCACAGAGGCAGGCAGAGTAGGCGGGGCCACAGAGGCAGGCAGAGTAGGCGGGCCCACAGAGGCAGACAGAGGAGGCGGGGCCACAGAGGCAGACAGAGTAGGCGGGGCCCACAGAGGCAGACAGAGTAGGCAGGGCCACAGAGGCAGACAGAGTAGGCGGGCCCACAGAGGCAGACAGAGTAGGCGGGGCCACAGAGGCAGACAGAGGAGGCGGGGCCACAGAGGCAGACAGAGGAGGCGGGCCCACAGAGGCAGACAGAGGAGGCGGGCCCACAGAGGCAGACAGAGTAGGCAGGGCCCACAGAGGCAGACAGAGTAGGCGGGGCCACAGAGGCAGGCAGAGTAGGCGGGGCCCACAGAGGCAGACAGAGTAGGCGGGGCCACAGAGGCAGACAGAGGAGGCGGGCCCACAGAGGCAGACAGAGGAGGCGGGGCCACAGAGGCAGACAGAGTAGGCGGGGCCCACAGAGGCAGAGTAGGCGGGGCCACAGAGGCAGGCAGAGTAGGCGGGGCCACAGAGGCAGGCAGAGTAGGCGGGCCCACAGAGGCAGACAGAGTAGGCGGGGCCCACAGAGGCAGACAGAGTAGGCGGGGCCCACAGAGGCAGGCAGAGTAGGCGGGCCCACAGAGGCAGACAGAGTAGGCGGGGCCCACAGAGGCAGACAGAGTAGGCGGGGCCCACAGAGGCAGACAGAGGAGGCGGGCCCACAGAGGCAGACAGAGGAGGCGGGCCCACAGAGGCAGACAGAGTAGGCGGGGCCCACAGAGGCAGACAGAGGAGGCGGGCCCACAGAGGCAGACAGAGGAGGCGGGGCCACAGAGGCAGACAGAGGAGGCGGGCCCACAGAGGCAGACAGAGGAGGCGGGCCCACAGAGGCAGACAGAGGAGGCGGGCCCACAGAGGCAGACAGAGGAGGCGGGCCCACAGAGGCAGGCAGAGGAGGCGGGCCCACAGAGGCAGACAGGATATGGACCACTAGCCTAGCTGTTGGCCAAAAACACCTCTCCCGTAGTTTTAAGCTAGTGGTCCATATCTGCTTCTATTTGTTTGTGCTAAGCTAGGCTAGTTTGCAGCTTGATAGCTTTCTACTGAACGCACAGAGAGGACATTTGTGTCTTTCTTATTGACTCTGGAGAAGACGGTAAAGCACATTTTCTCCTAATGTTGGCATGTTCCTTTAAACTATTTGTCATTTTGCTGCGGACCACTGGTTATATAAAGAGTGAATAACCACTCCTCTCTACCAGGTTATATAAAGAGTGAATAACCGCTCCTCTCTACCAGGTTATATAAAGAGTGAATAACCACTCCTCTCTACCAGGTTATATAAAGAGTGAATAACCACTCCTCTCTACCAGGTTATATAAAGAGTGAATAACCACTCCTCTCTACCAGGTTATATAAAGAGTGAATAACCACTCCTCTCTACCAGGTTATATAAAGAGTGAATAACCACTCCTCTCTACCAGGTTATATAAAGAGTGAATAACCACTCCTCTCTACCAGGTTATATAAAGAGTGAATAACCACTCCTCTCTACCAGGTTATATAAAGAGTGAATAACCACTCCTCTCTACCAGGTTATATAAAGAGTGAATAACCACTCCTCTCTACCAGGTTATATAAAGAGTGAATAACCACTCCTCTCTACCAGGTTATATAAAGAGTGAATAACCACTCCTCTCTACCAGGTTATATAAAGAGTGAATAACCACTCCTCTCTACCAGGTTATATAAAGAGTGAATAACCACTCCTCTCTACCAGGTTATATAAAGAGTGAATAACCACTCCTCTCTACCAGGTTATATAAAGAGTGAATAACCACTCCTCTCTACCAGGTTATATAAAGAGTGAATAACCACTCCTCTCTACCAGGTTATATAAAGAGTGAATAACCACTCCTCTCTACCAGGTTATATAAAGAGTGAATAACCACTCCTCTCTACCAGGTTATATAAAGAGTGAATAACCACTCCTCTCTACCAGGTTATATAAAGAGTGAATAACCACTCCCCTCTACCAGGTTATATAAAGAGTGAATAACCACTCCTCTCTACCAGGTTATATAAAGAGTGAATAACCACTCCTCTCTACCAGGTTATATAAAGAGTGAATAACCACTCCTCTCTACCAGGTTATATAAAGAGTGAATAACCACTCCCCTCTACCAGGTTATATAAAGAGTGAATAACCACTCCTCTCTACCAGGTTATATAAAGAGTGAATAACCACTCCTCTCTACCAGGTTATATAAAGAGTGAATAACCACTCCCCTCTACCAGGTTATATAAAGAGTGAATAACCACTCCTCTCTACCAGGTTATATAAAGAGTGAATAACCACTCCTCTCTACCAGGTTATATAAAGAGTGAATAACCACTCCTCTCTACCAGGTTATATAAAGAGTGAATAACCACTCCTCTCTACCAGGTTATATAAAGAGTGAATAACCACTCCTCTCTACCAGGTTATATAAAGAGTGAATAACCACTCCTCTCTACCAGGTTATATAAAGAGTGAATAACCACTCCTCTCTACCAGGTTATATAAAGAGTGAATAACCGCTCCTCTCTACCAGGTTATATAAAGAGTGAATAACCACTCCCCTCTACCAGGTTATATAAAGAGTGAATAACCACTCCTCTCTACCAGGTTATATAAAGAGAGTGAATAACCACTCCTCTCCACCAGGTTATATAAAGAGTGAATAACCACTCCTCTCTACCAGGTTATATAAAGAGTGAATAACCACTCCTCTCTACCAGGTTATATAAAGAGTGAATAACCACTCCCCTCTACCAGGTTATATAAAGAGTGAATAACCGCTCCTCTCTACCAGGTTATATAAAGAGTGAATAACCACTCCTCTCTACCAGGTTATATAAAGAGTGAATAACCACTCCTCTCTACCAGGTTATATAAAGAGTGAATAACCACTCCTCTCTACCAGGTTATATAAAGAGTGAATAACCACTCCTCTCTACCAGGTTATATAAAGAGTGAATAACCACTCCCCTCTACCAGGTCATATAAAGAGTGAATAACCACTCCTCTCTACCAGGTTATATAAAGAGTGAATAACCACTCCCCTCTACCAGGTTATATAAAGAGTGAATAACCACTCCTCTCTACCAGGTTATATAAAGAGTGAATAACCACTCCTCTCTACCAGGTTATATAAAGAGTGAATAACCACTCCTCTCTACCAGGTTATATAAAGAGTGAATAACCACTCCTCTCTACCAGGTTATATAAAGAGTGAATAACCACTCCCCTCTACCAGGTTATATAAAGAGTGAATAACCACTCCTCTCTACCAGGTTATATAAAGAGTGAATAACCACTCCCCTCTACCAGGTTATATAAAGAGTGAATAACCACTCCTCTCTACCAGGTTATATAAAGAGTGAATAACCACTCCCCTCTACCAGGTTATATAAAGAGTGAATAACCACTCCTCTCTACCAGGTTATATAAAGAGTGAATAACCACTCCTCTCTACCAGGTTATATAAAGAGTGAATAACCACTCCTCTCTACCAGGTTATATAAAGAGTGAATAACCACTCCTCTCTACCAGGTTATATAAAGAGTGAATAACCACTCCTCTCTACCAGGTTATATAAAGAGTGAATAACCACTCCTCTCTACCAGGTTATATAAAGAGTGAATAACCACTCCTCTCTACCAGGTTATATAAAGAGTGAATAACCGCTCCTCTCTACCAGGTTATATAAAGAGTGAATAACCACTCCCCTCTACCAGGTTATATAAAGAGTGAATAACCACTCCTCTCTACCAGGTTATATAAAGAGAGTGAATAACCACTCCTCTCCACCAGGTTATATAAAGAGTGAATAACCACTCCTCTCTACCAGGTTATATAAAGAGTGAATAACCACTCCTCTCTACCAGGTTATATAAAGAGTGAATAACCACTCCTCTCTACCAGGTTATATAAAGAGTGAATAACCACTCCTCTCTACCAGGTTATATAAAGAGTGAATAACCACTCCTCTCTCTACCAGGTTATATAAAGAGTGAATAACCACTCCCCTCTCTACCAGGTTATATAAAGAGTGAATAACCACTCCTCTCTCTACCAGGTTATATAAAGAGTGAATAACCACTCCTCTCTCTACCAGGTTATATAAAGAGTGAATAACCACTCCTCTCTCTACCAGGTTATATAAAGAGTGAATAACCACTCCTCTCTCTACCAGGTTATATAAAGAGTGAATAACCACTCCTCTCTCTACCAGGTTATATAAAGAGTGAATAACCACTCCTCTCTCTACCAGGTTATATAAAGAGTGAATAACCACTCCTCTCTACCAGGTTATATAAAGAGTGAATAACCACTCCTCTCTACCAGGTTATATAAAGAGTGAATAACCACTCCTCTCTACCAGGTTATATAAAGAGTGAATAACCACTCCTCTCTACCAGGTTATATAAAGAGTGAATAACCACTCCTCTCTACCAGGTTATATAAAGAGTGAATAACCACTCCCCTCTACCAGGTTATATAAAGAGTGAATAACCACTCCTCTCTACCAGGTTATATAAAGAGTGAATAACCACTCCCCTCTACCAGGTTATATAAAGAGTGAATAACCACTCCTCTCTACCAGGTTATATAAAGAGTGAATAACCACTCCCCTCTACCAGGTTATATAAAGAGTGAATAACCACTCCTCTCTACCAGGTTATATAAAGAGTGAATAACCACTCCTCTCTACCAGGTTATATAAAGAGTGAATAACCACTCCTCTCTACCAGGTTATATAAAGAGTGAATAACCACTCCTCTCTACCAGGTTATATAAAGAGTGAATAACCACTCCTCTCTACCAGGTTATATAAAGAGTGAATAACCACTCCTCTCTACCAGGTTATATAAAGAGTGAATAACCGCTCCTCTCTACCAGGTTATATAAAGAGTGAATAACCACTCCCCTCTACCAGGTTATATAAAGAGTGAATAACCACTCCTCTCTACCAGGTTATATAAAGAGAGTGAATAACCACTCCTCTCCACCAGGTTATATAAAGAGTGAATAACCACTCCTCTCTACCAGGTTATATAAAGAGTGAATAACCACTCCTCTCTACCAGGTTATATAAAGAGTGAATAACCACTCCTCTCTTCCAGGTTATATAAAGACCAGGTTATATAAAGAGTGAATAACCACTCCTCTCTACCAGGTTATATAAAGAGTGAATAACCACTCCTCTCTCTACCAGGTTATATAAAGAGTGAATAACCACTCCCCTCTCTACCAGGTTATATAAAGAGTGAATAACCACTCCTCTCTCTACCAGGTTATATAAAGAGTGAATAACCACTCCTCTCTCTACCAGGTTATATAAAGAGTGAATAACCACTCCTCTCTCTACCAGGTTATATAAAGAGTGAATAACCACTCCTCTCTCTACCAGGTTATATAAAGAGTGAATAACCACTCCTCTCTCTACCAGGTTATATAAAGAGTGAATAACCACTCCTCTCTCTACCAGGTTATATAAAGAGTGAATAACCACTCCTCTCTACCAGGTTATATAAAGAGTGAATAACCACTCCTCTCTACCAGGTTATATAAAGAGTGAATAACCACTCCTCTCTACCAGGTTATATAAAGAGTGAATAACCACTCCTCTCTACCAGGTTATATAAAGAGTGAATAACCACTCCTCTCTACCAGGTTATATAAAGAGTGAATAACCACTCCTCTCTACCAGGTTATATAAAGAGTGAATAACCACTACTATCTATCTACCCTCTTCCCCAGGTTGCCAGAAGGGCCGGCGGGTGGGCTACAAGTGTTACCTGGTCTACCGCAGCTACCAGGACTATGCCGGAGCTTCCATGAAGTGTCTGGAGCGCGGCGGGCGCATGGCCATGCCCCGTGACCGCAAGGAGCAGGAGGCCCTGGCTGACTATGTCAAGTCCTTCTTCCACCCGGGGAACTGGCCTGTGTGGCTGGGCGTCAACGACCTGCGCTCCGAGGGCCTGTACCTCTTCGATGACGGAACGCGTGTCTCATACTTCCAGTGGCGCAAGCACTTCCTGTCCAGCCAGCCGGACGGCGGGAAAAGGGAGAACTGCGTGGCGATGTCTTCGGATGATGGGGACTGGTGGGACCACTACTGCAACCGCAACATGTACTATGTCTGCGAGTTCGATGACAGAGTGGCACTGTAATGAGGACCATTATTTTATTAGAAAACCTTTTGTGGCAATATATATATATATATATATATATATATTATATTGGCTATATCCTTGAAAGAATGTATATGTTTCTTACTGAAAAGTGATCCACTGTAAGTGCTAAATATGACATTTCTATTGTTTTTTTTATCTTTGTGATCATTTATCACTTATCATTTTTTGTAGTGGAGGTTACTAGAGTTAACCGGTATTGGATAGTAAGCTTTATATCGCTTATTTCGTTTGTTGACAGGTTTAGCCTGTCTGGCGCCCAAAGCACAATTTAACATTTGATTATTAAGATTAAGATTAAAGATTAAGATTAAACTGGACTTTGAAGAAGAAGTCTTTATTCATTGCACACATTGACAATGTCGTCATGCAGTGACACACACATGCGATGGGCGGCTCACACAGATGCAATTTCTTTTTTGGGTCAACGATGAAATGTTCCTCTCTGTGTTTGACCCATCCCGTCGTCCTTCCACCCCAAGGGCAACCGGGAGCAGACATGGGCTGCACCGTGGGGCCGCAACCGGGGACCAATCCAAGTGCTCCTGTCCGTCTTCGTCAGGGACGCGACAGCGTTAGCGATCTGTTCTGCATGTTTTTCCATTGGGTTTATCTTATCGGGAGGGGAATCCCTTGCGAGCACGGGGAGAACATGCAAACTCCACACAGAAAGGGCCGGGAGATACCCCACCTGGGTACCTGGCAACGCCGCAACCTGGTCCCCAAGCGGGAATCGAACCCTGGACCTTCTAGCTGTGAGGCGACAGTGTTAACCACTACACCACCGTGCCGTTATATTGGGCTGACCACCGCTACAAGTTACAAGAGTGTACTGACTAATATCAGAATATTCCAAATACGCTGTCTCTCCCGGATTTCTCATAACCCAGAAAAGAGCTGATTTGCGTTCTTGTAAACAGGACGTATCGAAGGAAACTATAAAAGAAGGAAGGGTCATAAGTAACGTCAGAACACCATTGTTCTACACTCTGCTTGGTGTCAGACTTTGGTGCCAGTTTTATTGAAGCCTGTATTAAAAAAAAAAAAATAGACAAGCTATCGGAGGAAATATACACCAACCAATATATCAAACATTGCCGATGCTGTTTAACCCTTTCACTACCACACTACAGAAGGTTAACCATTCACTACCACACTACAGACGGTTAACAGTCTATAGTGTGGTAGTGAAAGGGTTAACCTTCTGTAGTGTGGCAGTGAAAGGGTTAACCTTCTGTATTGTGGCAGTGAAAGGGTTAACCATTTGGTAGTGTGGTAGTGAAATGGTTAAATGACAGGTCATAAACGAGGAGATGGCTGAACCCATTCAACTCAATGCCGGCCAAACTGAACTGACGCTACAGTGACATGATGACTCTTTTATATTTTCCTTGGATGTATCCAGGATGTTCCATTCAGGTTCCAGTGTACAGGTACAGCTGTTCCAGTGAGAGAGCGTGCACACATACCAGGGCCCTGGCCCCCAATACACCTCAATGGAACGGGACCATAATTCATACTAGGGCTGACCTCGACTAGTCAACTAATCGATCGAAAGGAGCCGTAGTCGACTGCCAACCTCTTAGTCGAATGCAAAAAAAAAAAAAGTACAATATATATTTTTTATTTATCATTCTTTCCAAAAGCAAAGCGGCCTAGAAGCGTGGCTAACACTAATGGCGCGCATACCAGTGAGGCTAACTGCATAAGAAAACACTGATGAAGGCACTGAAAGAGGATGTCACCCATCTAATGAACACACTAGACTAGACAAATATCAAGATGTATCCATCAGTGGACCAATTGCATGCTTTCGCAGAGGACAAGAAGCCTTCAGTCGACTCCTTCAGACATTAAGCACCCCCACAGCCCAAATGGAATGATCCCAAAAAAAATATTAAAAAAATGTCCAGTCGACTATCGGAAAATGTTTGCCAATCAAAGTCGACTATACAAATCCTTAGTCAGGGACAGGCCTAGTTCATATTATTAACCCTTTCACTGCCACACGACAGAAGGTTAACCATTTACTATCACACAACCGACGGTCGGTTAACCTTCTGCCGTGTGGCAGTGAAAGGGTTAACCTTCTGTTTATTGTCACGGTGAAACAGTGGCGAATCCTCATGGAAGCCAACGGAAGCCAGGCCTCCCTATAAAAATATGAATTAATATCAAATATGAAATATGAAAGAAAAAAAATTATATATAGTTTACAATAATAATAAAAAAAATCATTATTTTTCATCTGTGTTATTTTTATTTTTTTTAATGTCTCCCTCTTCTCCTTCTCACTCTCTCTAACACACTGTCAGACTCACTGCAGCAGAGGAGACTGGAGAGGAGGCAGGGGGGAGGTGTCTTTCTCCAGCCTCCCCATGTATGTGGACTCCAAAACCAATACTAGCCAATCAGATTCGAGCTGACTAAAGCCCTGCCCACACCTTAAAACGGGCCTGTCAGCAGACTAAGTAGTCTGGCCTCCCCTCTGCACATTTGAAAATTTTATTAACCCGTGACTGCTCCCACGGGCCGAATATTGCCCCGATCCTCGCGAGATTAAATCCACGGGTACCTCTCGGCGTGCCGAAGCTTTTCCTAAATAAATTAATAAAAAAAAATTTAATAATTTTTTTTGGCATCCCCTGTTATTTTACCCACGCGACGCCACTGCGGTGAAAGGGTTAAACGTTTTGGTAGCGCGGCGGTGAAAGGGTTAACTAAGACTTGTGTTTACTACCCTGTGATGACGTGAAAAGGGAAACGTTTTCCCTCCATTGTGACAAGATGGCAGTGAAAATTCCAAATGTCAAGGGATTCTCAACATCAAATATTACAGTAAACTTATATGACAGTGGACTGTATTATTGGACAGTAATTTGGAGACTGATGTAGTGATTTGAGTTATTCTTCATTAATTTATTAAAGTAATAATCTCAAATATTTTCACGTCTATTTTGCCACTCTCGCCAATGGATACAACACAATAGTGATTCTACCTGCAGTAAAAGCAGATAGCAACTATCTATCAGCTGTGAGACATACTGCACATTTTTTACCACAAAGACTACCGTAATTCCTCTAATAGTAACCCCGGCTTGTATTTGTTTCAACTGTAGCGGGTACCAGGCTTGTATTAGGAGGAGGCCTGTATAAGAGGGAGGCCTATATTTCAAATTTTCAAACGGATCATAATGAATAAATCAACATTTTGTGTCAGTTTGAACCCAGTAAAATGTACTGGGTTCATTTATTGAAACCAAGTACTGTATGAAATAGTAAACAGTGCAATTACAGGTGGTCACTGGTCATTTCAACGTTACAGTGAAATCAAGTAACTAGCTCAGTATGCAGCTCAGTATATTAGTAACCCGGCTTGTATTAGGAGGCCGGCTTATAATTGCTTAGCTCAAGAGCGCACCCGGCCATTAATAGAGACCCGGCTTGTATTTGAGACCCGGTTACTATTAGAGGAATTACGGTATTTATTTTGTAAGCTGTAACTTGAAGTTGACTAGTACTGAGCAGACAGCATCTATCTATCAGCTTGTGAAGTTGACTAGTAGAGCAGACAGCGTCTATCTATCAGCTGGTGAAGTTGACTAGTAGAGCAGACAGCGTCTATCGATCAGCTGGTGAAGTTAACTAGTAAAAGCAGACCGCAACTATCGATCAGCTGGTGAAGTTAACTAGTAAAAGCAGACCGCAACTATCTATCAGCTGGTGAAGTTAACTAGTAAAAGCAGACAGCAACTATCTATCAGCTGTGAGACATACTGCACATGTTCTATGAGCCAGAGGACCGTGATTGTTTACTGAATTTGCCTCTCAGGGCTTCCATATATCAGCATTATGCCCTGGGTGAGCAACTTACGCTGACATTTTGCCATCCTTCGTCCAATTAAATAATATCTCCATGGGTAGGACATTCCAGGGGAAATCATCCGGCTCACAGGAAGTGATGTGGTTTACATCACCAGCAGCAACAGCAGTTTGTTTGGAATGAATAGAAAACTTAACTCAATAATTGGCATGAGTTTTTAAGATGGAAAGCATAGATGTTGCCAAAACAAACAAGAATGAGGATGTTACGGGTTAACACTTTAACTATCTAGAGTATAATATAATTAAATTACTACCAAGCATTCATGTAGTATCTGGTGTTAAAGGAGAAGATAAATATGGACGTATCCAGACAGTTTTACACATCACCTAGTCACCTAAACCTCTAAGAGCCTCTGATCGATAACTAAATCAATCAATTCATCAATCAATCAATACAGGCACAAACTACAGTAAAACTAAGTGACAGTGACAGGCAGTGTTGTTAGTCTATAGAAATAACCAGTGACAGGCAGTGTTGTTAGTCTATAGAAATAACCATAGTGACAGGTAGTGTTGTTAGTCTCTATAGAAATAACTATAATGGCAAGTGGTGTTGTTAGTCTATAGAAATAACCAGTGGTAAGTAGTGTTGTTAGTCTATAGAAATAACCAGTGGTAAGTAGTGTTGTTAGTCTCTATAGAAATAACCAGTGGTAAGTAGTGTTGTTAGTCTCTATAGAAATAACCAGTGGTAAGTAGTGTTGTTAGTCTCTATAGAAATAACCAGTGGTAAGTAGTGTTGTTAGTCTATAGAAATAACCAGTGGTAAGTAGTGTTGTTAGTCTCTATAGAAATAACCAGTGGTAAGTAGTGTTGTTAGTCTCTATAGAAATAACCAGTGACACGTAGTGTTGTTAGTCTCTATATAATTAACTATAGTGGCAAGTAAGTGTTGTTATTGCTATTGTTATATATGTTGCATGTATTTGATGTGCAGATTCTGTTTTGTATTTATAAATGTGCAAAAATAAAACAATTTAAAATGTTTATGTAGAGTAATAATAATAATAATAAAAAAAGAAAAAGAAAACATCCATAGAGCTTTTTAGAAAGGTGCAGAATAAATGTATTGCTTTTCCCACACAAAACATTATTGATTAATGAATTTAACATTATACAACTTTTGCGGGTCCAAAATGAATGTCGCCGTTTACATGATGTCGCAGAGCCCTTTTAATGGAAAAACACAACACAGGTACGACAGCAAGAAGAGCGCTTGTCCTCGGCTCACGGGAATATCCTCATCAGCCACGCCTCTTCATGATGCCATGAGTGTGAGACGCGTCGTCATCGATGTGAGCCGAAGTGTTGCTCTTCTTCTGTGGTGTCAGTGTCATGTCTCAAAAAAACATCTACTGCTTTGGCCCAAATCAAACCCTGGCCTGCTGTGTGTGTTGTGTATGTGTATGTGTATATGTATGTGTATGTGCGTGTGTGTGTGTGTGTTCCATGCGGCTCAGGGGGTTGATCTGGTCAGTAGTTTTATTTGGGGTTAGAGCAGCAGACCTCCAGGATCTCTGCTACAGTGGGCCGGTCGTCAGGGCTCCTACTGGGCCGTGCCAGCAGAACCTTCCCTGCCTCGTCCAGCACCACGTCACCGCCCAGCTGGAAGACAACACAAGACACAGAACAGGGTTTCTGTTTTCACTTCACCTTGAAAACATCCCGTCATTGTTTTTTCTTTTTTTTTTTTTTATCTTTTCAACAATTTTATAGGATTTCCTTGGATCTGTGGAACATAGTTATATGTTTGTTTTTGACAAGATACAAATAATGTGAGCGCTGCGTGGCTCTTCAATCAGACAAACAAGAATCAGGTGGTCTTTGGGACTCTGGTTAGATCAATAGAATCAGGTGGTATTTGAGACTGGTTAGAATCAATAGAATCAGGTGGTCTTTGAGATTGGTTAGATCAATAGAATCAGGGGGTCTTTGTGACTGGTTAGATCAATATAATCAAGTGTTGTTGTCTATTTAAAATTCAAATAAGTCAAGTGTAGATGTAGCAACTGTAGATTCAAGTGGAGTATTTGTCGCATATCAACAGAAGGCTGTAGGGGGGTTGTGATTAAGTTTAAGGTGATAACAGTACAGTTTGAGTAATGACTATGGTATCTAACAGTGATTCAGGTAAGAAGTTTAAAAAAAAAAAAAAAAAAAAAAAAAAAAAAAAAATGTCTTTTTCACGTGTGACCTGTTTACAATAGACATAAAACACTTTGGACAAACAAGTACAGTTCAGACAAAAAATCAACAAACTACAAGGCAGTGTAAAAGCAGTGTTTTTTAAGGACCCAATCCGCAATATAGTGCACTTGTAATAATTTCTATTCAAACCAGACAAATTGTCAAAAATATCCAAATCTTGTATACGGTTTTTTAAAGAGTCTAGACCTGGAGAGATGGAGAAGCATGCGTCATCCGCATACATATACCTTTGTTCGTAGACGATGGATATCCAATCCTTCTATTTCACCATTTAATCTTACCTTAATTGCTAACATTTCTATAGCAATTATAGATAAATATGGCGTTTCACACCCCTTGATAACTTAAAAAAACTGGAAAAATTACCATTATTTATGATTCGGAATTTAGTATTGTTGTACATAACTTTTACCCATTTTAATTAACGAGGGCCCAACGTTAAAAAAATTCAGACATTTATAAACAAAATCCAGTCTTACCCTATCAAATGCTTTTTCAAAGTCTGCAACAAATATCATTTGTTTTCTCAGATGTTTAACTTTTTTGCTAAGAAACATTCCCCCTACAGTATAAGAATTTTTAAATAAAATGTTTCAACCCTTGGTTTTTGATTGAGTTTTCGGAGGCTCTAGAAATAAAACCTAAACGTTGTTAAGTTATAAACATATCCCTTATCTTAACCCTAATTCTAATCACTCCCACCACAAAAAAACGTTTGAAGATTCTCTGGGCTCAGCGTTAGACAGACCTGGAAGATGTCCTCCAGCATGCGAGCGGGGATGTCTGGGAAGTCTCTGCCTTGGGACAAGTACTCAGAGTAGAGGAGCAAATAGCTGAACCTCAGCACCTTGGCATAGGATGAACCCAGTCCAAACGCCTTGTAGATCTACAGTAGGAGAGAGGAAACATATCATAGGATGAACCCAGTCCAAACGCCTTGTAGATCTACAGTAGGAGAGAGGAAACATATCATAGGATGAACCCAGTCCAAACGCCTTGTAGATCTACAGTAGGAGAGAGGAAACATATCATAGGATGAACCCAGTCCAAACGCCTTGTAGATCTAAATGTTCACAGATATTTTGAAGGGAAAATACAGTATATATAAAGTAATGTTTTTTCAAAAGATCAGAAATATTTTGTCAGGCTAAATAAAAGCTAACTATGTTTATTCAGGCTAATGTTAGAAAGTGCAAACCTAGCTGTCATCAACCAGCTTAACATTAGTGAACTTGAAAGGTCAGGAATTTTGTGTGTCGTTTGTTATTATTATTAAAGTGTCGTATATGATCAGAAACAACAAAGAATAAGCCATCGGCCATCAGCCGCCCTGTTCTCTAAATATGGGTATTGGCATTGGCCATTTGAAAGCTCAGTAGACACATACACATGTATCAGACACCATCTTCATTGGACTGTATACCAATGTGAAACCAGTAGGGCAGTCAAGGGTATTAAAAGTTTTAGAGTGGATCCTCACCTCTTTAGTGTAGAGAGGGTGCACCTGCCATAAGCCTAGTCACCATCAACCATATAGGACGGTAGGGACACAGTAGAGCCAACTATCAGCGCCCCCCCCCCCCACACCTTTCTCTGCGGGTCCAGTAGCATGTCGTAGCTACATCCAGTCTGTTCCAGCCACAGCCTCGCTCCCTCCACACTGCCAAACGACAACACCAAGACCTGCATAGACCGAGCCTGTAGGACAGCCTGGAGAGACAGACAGACAGACAGACAGACAGACAGACAGACAGACAGACAGACAGACAGACAGACAGACAGACAGACAGACAGACAGACAGACAGACAGACAGACAGACAGACAGACAGACAGACAGACAGACAGACAGAGTACAGACCAAGAGAAATAATCTTGTCGTAACCTCTTAACACGCAACGGCCCGTATTTGCCGAACTCTTGAGGACGATTTGCCCACGGGCAAATTAATTAAAGCCCTATCTGTTGCCTGTCGATTGCCGTTTCAGGCGACAAAATCCGTTCGAGATACATGCCGATATGTGAGGTCTGTGCCAAAGTACATGGCACAGTTTAAATATTTTTCAAATACCACTCCCGACTCCCGAGGCTCTAGCTCCGTTAATCATTTGGAAAGGGTTGTAACCAATGAGTGTAGCTTTCCAATGATATCCCACGTGGGGATGAGGGAATCAGGGATCTATGTGAAAAGTCACAAGCGAAAACAGGAAGTAAAAATGCCGAATGCAGTCTATGAGAAAACTGAAACCTGCAGAGCTTCTTTTTTTTCCACAATCGCTCCTAATCACTCATTTCTGAACGGATTTTTGTGAAATTCGGACATGTACTACACAAGACTTCAGGCTATGGACCCATGCTGTTTTTCCAGCCATACATATTTTTGGGGAAATATACTTTTGGATATTGCAACTATTACAGAAAAACGTGAGTAACATGTTTTTCTACAACTCAAGTTCAGACCTATGTTACTCTATTTCATTAGCACTAAAAGTGAATTTTCTTTATTGTATCAGAAACTTCAGAATGTTATCTTTCAAAAGAGACCTGGGCCCTCATTTATCAATAATGCGTAGAAATGGTTCTATTTTCGGTCCTACGCACGGAATTTAGAATGTCTCTACGCACAGAAAAATCTGGATTTATCAACCGTGCGTACACAGGTCATACGCACACTCTGTGTTGATAAATACCAATTGTTCTTACCATCTATGCTCGTGCATGATTATCCATATTATGGTCAAGTCAAGTCAAGAGTTTTATTTGTCACGGCATACAAGTATACAGTGAAATGCGGGGGGTCTTGCCCGCAACGATTGTGCATAATACAATAATAAGAATCCAATAGGATGAGAATGCAACATTTGTGCAATAATACAAGTAATAAGAGTAAAGACATATCAGGTATATGTACATGAGTTTTACAAAAGCATGGTAAGACATGCTAGGTCCTGTGATAGTGCACTACACTGTTAGCTACGGATGAGGCACTGGGTCTTATGTACACTACTATACAATGCTATACTATACAATCTACAGTTATACTATGTGTCCTGGTAATGAAACACCCCCATGGGATGTGGAAAATGGACTAAGCCGAGCGAACTCTGAGAAACTTCACTGAGAGCGAGATTGATCACGGAGGTCTAACCAACTAATTTAACGCACTGTCGAACCAAGAAGACACAACACGTGTTACGGGAGAAATACGCGACAGGCTGACGGACTTGTACACGGTGATGTTGGATATCAACGACTCCCTAAAGACCATTGTTGCCAAAATACTAATAAAGACAGTTAACCTGTTTGGCGTTGGTGTCATAATAACAATGCTGAAATATGAATGCCTTTTTTTGTTTCGTTCTTTTAAAGTTCTACCTGGTATAATATGATTTGTAGAGGCATACAATCTATTTTGATGTCGGTATTAGGTAGCCTATATAAATTATATATAATAGCATAGCCTACATTATGGAACAGTAACTTGCGCATATATAACGCATGGCACAAAGCCCTGTGAAGCCTGCATACAGTAAACTAACTTCATCGTTAATCTAACTGTTGTCCTTGTATCTTTACGCTTATGAAGACATTAAATAATATGTATAGGCTATAGGCCCTCGTTTGGCCATAGCCTATTCTCAAATGGCTATCCGCTGTGGGCTATCTCGCTGACGGACCAGTAGCCTTTATCATATCATATTCCTATGTCTCCAAGGAATCGTGGGGCTCTGGGGAAGAAAGGTTGGGAACCCCTGCTATAGCCTATCCTTTATAATGTTATAGGCTATTTTATTTATAGTAGTATATTCATGATTTGTTTCCATAGCCGGTCTCAGACAGTTATGCATGTGGCTGAGACGGCTCGGGATTAGAATCTGCTAGGAAACTGCTTCTCGGCTACGAATTAAAGCCACGATTGACAATAATGTACTTCCTTCCTTGACAATAGCCTATACTATAACAATAATACGAGAGCATACAAGAACAATGAATCTCACTGCCATGTAGCCTACGCCATGTGTAGCCTGCGTATGTGATCAATACAAACTCGAACTTGAATTCCATCACGTCTGTGCGGGAGTGCACAAATATACTGTGTTGTCACAATGTAAATAAAAACGTGCACTGAAAAGATACAGTATGTAGATGCTTGATTATTTGTATGACAGTCAGTAAACCCTTGCAAAAAGTATCAGTTTTATTGAATTGAAAACGTAAAAGCAAACTGGCAATAGAAAAGATGTTCAAAATAATCTAGTTCCCTTAACACTTTGCCGCCCAACCACCAGTTAACTCGGATTTCGGTGCCATGCGTTGAGGACCAAGTTGTTATTGTTTTATTCCATATTAATAAACGGATCAAGATCCCCGATCGACTCTGCAGATTTACCTGCCTCCTTGAAATCGGCGACATGCAATACCGGCCAGATCCTCTTAGGGGCAGTATCATTGTGGGCGAGTGGATAATTTTTTTTTTACAGTCTATGGGCGTTTCATATGAGCCTGGATCCCAAGCGACCATCCTCCACCGTTGATCACGGTTCGAAGCGCAGATTTCAGCCTGGAATAATGGGATTTATGATCAGCCAATGGACATATCGATCTACCAGATGCCGATGAATAATGGGGAAATGCTGCCGGCGATCACATGGGCTGACGGTAGGACACTCTTGACCCAAATTACAGCCGGATTGGACATTGTTGTAAAATGCAAGCGATCGATCAGTGAATGTGGCTACTTGAACGCACACTGTATTGCTAATCAATAATACTAATCGGCGTCCCCCGCCGCCCCCATTTCATCCATAGATGCTCTGTAATAGTCTGGATGCTAAGCAGTTTGTTTTATTTCATTCGTATATATACAACAGAAATGCTGTTCGATATAACGTGAGTAGCCTTTAGCCTCATATCTAGCTTTCCAGAAAAAATACGAGACGAAAACTGCGATAAAGCTTATATTCACGACGCTATAAAATGACAACCAACCGATGGATTTTTATTTTCTTTAAGCCATTATGAAGGCACGGTTTATGCACTCAAGTGACAATGAGAATGGACAGATAGCAATACTATAAAGCAGGGGTAGGCAACCCTAGGCACGCGTGCTTTGAAATATTATAGTGAAATATTTTGCACTGTTGTCGCATTTATCTTGTTGAAATCCTCCCACAGGTTCTTTTTACTACCACATATTTAATTGAGACCCTTTATTTGTTTATTATTTCAATTTAGCTGGAAATACATTGCTACATCATTCAGTAACATTTGCAGAGCCTTATAACAAAAACATTATTACGGTCACCATTGTGACCAGTGGGATTAATCAACAAATTGTATTATTTATTTTTCTATTTCATTGAACATTGCACATGTTAAAAGCAATTTTTTTACTCAAAATGTGAGTATTACCAAGTCAACTTGTGTTCTTAAAACAATGACAATAAACATAGTTTTATTAGGTTGAAATAATGTGGTTGTGTACTTATTTTTCTGTTAACTTATTATGGATTGAAAACTGAAAACCTTAATGCACAGTAACTGAACTCAATATTTTTAAGTTCTGGTAACTTATTATATTTTTTTTACAGTGTAGTCTTGCGATCAATCAAAACTTATTTACACGATATACCTCACATTCACTCTCCATTCACATCCTGGTGTTCTCCATTAGGCCTGTAGGTGGAGCTATGACAGCACACGTACAGTACACACACCAATGGTGTGTGATGTGTCCAAAAATGAATGGGCAAATGTGAGTGAAATGGTCGCACTGTATGCAGCTGTTTGTCTGCATTGCATCCCCCCCCCCCCAACTCAGATTTAGGGTTGATACAACCATCATAATAATATTGTTAATAATAACAACAATAATGATGTAATAATGTAAAGATTATCATTAAAAAGACCTGATTATGAGAAAAAAATATTACGATGCATGGAATATTGTTGAGGCACACTAGTTACAACTATATTTCAAACAGGCACTCCATGTCAAAAAGGTTGCTGACCCCTGCTATAAAGTATATATATAGCTATCCAAAAGTACATCGGTTTGTTTACAAAGCGTTGTCCTCCAGCCACATATTAGATGGCGAGGGCCGGTCGTCAATGTGTTAAAACACTAACGCTATTAAATAAAAAAAATATACAGTGGAGTTATTTTGCTTTAATCCCTGAATATCTCACACTGCAAGCCATGACGATGTGGCAAACCTTTTCAGGCCGGTACTGCAGCGTGCCCCCTGTGCCATGCAGACAGGCAGAGCCATCGACCTTTCAGCAGGCAAATTGCACGCTCCACGGTGACTCTTGTGCGCGAGTGTGCCCGGTTGTAGATGCGCTCCTGTTGGGGTTGATCAGAGGAGTCATCAGCCATGGCTTCAGTAGATAGCCCCGATCCCCTGCATTTAAGTGATATTTTAATTACAGATACCCCAGTAATAACATTACAATTTAATGCGTTCCTCCCGGCCACCGGCAATGACTTATCAGCCAAATGCAACGATAAATAAATAAGATGCATTCATTTGGAAAGACCTATTCCAAATGCTATTTATAGGGTTTGACAATAATTACACTAATGTCGCTATATTTTACAATTAACTATAATGAATTATGGGTCATATGAACACGCCAGTGTTGAAACTAATGCACGAAAGCTTATTTCCGTGTGGCAGTCTTCATATTCTACCGCTGGGCGCCAGGTACGCATGGTCTGAGCTGTGCGTAGATATACGCACAATGTCAAGCACACGTTCAAATTGATAAGTCCCACACTTTGCTTAGAAATTATCGTACGCACGGTGTACGCACATATCTGTGCGTACGCACCATTGATAAATGAGGGCCCAGGCTCATGCATATGCTATAAGGATAAAGTATAGTATTTTGGTTTGCAAAGAAAGTATGCAGTCCTCAAGTTCAAGTTAAAAAATTGCCTTTTCTGCCCGCTTGTTAAGGAACATTTACCATATTTTCCCCTTAGTTTTATACAAGTGCTTCATTGTTTCAAATACAATACTAAACTTCTAAAATATATAATTTTATAACAGAAGGACTGGTGAACCTGTTGTGAGGACTGCGTTTGACAGCTCCCCCCAGAGGTCGCGTGGCGCTGTTACTCAGCCCCAAGGTGCGCGTCTCCCTAGATGCTCCCGTTCCACGGCTGGTTCTGATCTACAATCAGAGACTGCTGCCTCTTCCCGGATTATACATGCTTGACCAGCCCAGTGGACTATGCAAGTTCGTTCTGTTGGAACATAGGTTTGTTGCGTCTTAAAGTCATTCTCTAGACTATTTAGTCTCTCCTAGTTCTCGTGATTTACATTCAGATTTCTGTGTACTTAAGGGCCCGCGTCCACCTAGCGCATATTTCTCCGTGAAACATGCTGGGAGTGCGCCCGGTAGAATGGGGCGGGGCGCATGCATGCGGTGACAGAGAAAAAAACGTAGATGACAGAAAGAAATCTACAGCCATGCCGCGGTTTTGCACATATTATAGCATATTTGAATAACTTTATTGTATATTAATTATATATATAGTTATTGCCTGACACCACAGTTCGCCCTTTGCTTTTTATTAGCTTTTTAGTAGTGTATTCGTGTAGTTATTATTATTAGTTTTGTCGCGAATCTCAATGGTCTGTGGGAGACAGCCAGACAGGCAGGCAGCTCCGGTGTCAGGTTACAAACAGAGTGGTAGATGAATGGCTGTGATTGGTTGTCTGAAAATGAGCCCAGCGCATCGCTCTGAAAGTTGAGAAAAGTTTCAACTTTCGTCCGCACAAAAAAGCTGAGAAAAGAAGCCGACGGCAGCGCACTTCCTAGAGGCGGCCGCATGCGGCCGCATGCGCTCCCTCCCCATTGGAATACATTGAAAACAGATACGTGCGGTCAGAAATATGCGCCAAGTGGACGCGGGCCCTAACTCTCGTTGTTGGTGCGCTTGTCATCTGCTTGTTGTTAATCCTAACCTCGTTCTTCTCTCCCCTCTAGCGTGGGTAGATGATTAACTAATAGATGGTTAACTAATATCGTGTTCTCTTTTTCTCTTTTGTCTAGTTTTCGGAGGCTGCCGTTCTCTAACGCTCGTCGCGTTCATCGCCTCGTTAATTTCCTGTGTTTTCCTTTCTCCCCCCATCTCGCCTGTTTCCCCTCGCGTTATCCCCTCAGGGATCCGTTATTGTTTTGCCCCCGGCGTTGCTGAAGCAACCTTGATTCCACTACATATTTTCAACACGGTAAGACTTTATTCACATATTAAATACACACACATAATCTGCTACACCACACATTTTTGGGTTAACACACACTTCATTAACTCAGGCCCCAACCTGCATACACCACGCTGTTGTAGTGCTCTGTATTTTGTATTGTATATTTTCCTGTTGTAAATAAATATACGCTTATTTAGCGTTTTCTCTGTTGAACTGGATGGCATTCTCTTATTCTGGTCCCGTTCCTCTGTTCCCATAACAGAACCGACCTGATTGGCTTGCACCTCGGCCAGGTGGTCTCGTCAGGGCAGTCATCCAAAGTGTCGGATCAGGACCACCAGGAGGCTCTGGTTCTGTCCAAAGTACTGTCCCAGCGTGACCGTCCTGGCAACACACAACAGTGGGACAACAGACCCATTCAAGTCTCATTCTGTAGATGGCAGTTTGGCACCCCTGTTGGAACCAACATTGGCAGGAGAAAAAACGTCTACACTTTAGCCCCGGCCCTTCCCCGGCCGCGCCCCCTCCCACCCGGCCCCCTCCCAATGGAGCTGCCTCGTCGCTGCCATCTGCTGGTCAAAACCTGTATGTACCCAGCCATTCTAAAATCTGAAGTTTAGTTTCAAGTTTCAAGTTTCTTTAATAGTTGTCATACAGAAGTACAGAATACTTTCATACAAAATGCTTCTTACTGTTACGCTCCAGAGACTGTGCTAGACAAGATAGTATCAAATAACATAGTATAGCATGTAATTTAGAAGAAGAAAATGAGGTCACAGTGTTCGGTATAGACATATGTACAATGTTCTGAGTTACCATATAATATACAATACTATGCAGTGTACTAATGTACAGTACTATCTAGTGCAAAGCAGAAATGGGATGAGGTACAATTTAGGTACAATTTACAGTAAGGTGTACGAGTTGTAGTGCAATCCTTCATCAATAAATATAAAGTGCGGGGAGTGGGTGCTACAGTGTGTTTGTTTAAAGTGGGTGTGTGCTATAAAGTGTGTGGAGTGGGTGCTACAGTGTGTTTGTTTAAGTGAGTGTGTGCGTGTGGATGTGTGTGCTATGTGCGTTTGGTGGTTGTTGTTGTGTAGTGTTAATTCATTGTTCGTTTAGCAGCCTGATGGCCTGGGGATAGAAGCTTCTTCTGAGTCTTTCTGTGCTCGCCTTGAGGCTCCGGTATCGCTTGCCTAACCGCAGCAGTTCAAAGAGGCAGTTGTTCGGGTGACTGGAGTCTTTAATGATTCTCTTAGCCTTGCCCTTGCAACGCTTGTTGTAAATGTTCTGGAGGGTGGGGAGCCCCCCTCCAATTGTGCGTTCGGCTGAACGTGTCACTCTTTGTAGTCTGCTTCGGTCTTGTGCAGTGCTATTCCCAAACCAGGAGGTGATGTTGCCGGTCAAGATGCTCTCTATTGTACATGAGTAGAAGTTCTTAAGGATCTTCTGACTGACTTGGAACTTCCTTAGGCGCCTGAGGAAGTAGAGGCGTTGTCGTGCCTTCTTCACAACACTGTCAATGTGTGTGGTCCATGTCAAGTCCTCGGATATGTAGGCTCCGAGGTACTTAAAGCTGTTGACTCTCTCAACCGGTGCCCCGTCGATGCTGAGGGGGCTGTAGTCCTTGACCCCTGACCTCCTGAAGTCCACAATCATCTCCTTTGTTTTGCTGACGTTCAGGGAGAAGCTGTTTTCCTGGCACCATCCCGCCAGGACCTTGACCTCTTCCAGGTAGGCCCTCTCGTCGTTGGCAGAGATCAGGCCCACCACCACTGTGTCGTCAGCAAATTTGATGATTGTATTGCTACTCCGCTGAGCCACACAGTCGTGTGTGTACAGGGAGTAGAGGAGGGGACTCAGAACACAGCCCTGGGGGGCCCCTATGTTGAGGGTGATGGATGAGGAGGTGCAGTTGCCTGCTCTCACCACCTGGGGTCTGCCAGTCAGGAAGTCCAAGACCCACTGGCAGAGGTCATAGTTCAAGCCCAGGTCCCTGAGCTTGGCTATGAGTATGGAGGGGACTATGGTATTGAATGCCGAGCTGTAGTCGATGAATAGCATTCTCACATAGTTCCCCTGCCTCTTGTCCAGGTGTGATGCTGCTGTGTGCAGCACATGGGCTATGGCGTCCTCCGTGGACCTGTTGGGGCGGTATGCAAATTGCAGGGGGTCCATGTTGATGGGGAGGGAGGAGCAGATGTAGCCCTTTACTAGCTTCTCAAAGCACTTCATGGCTATGGAGGTGAGAGCTACAGGGCGGTAGTCGTTGAGGCAAGCAGGCTTGGATTTTTTGGGTACAGGGATAATAGTGGACTTCTTCAGGCAGGTGGGGATGACAGCCTGTTCTAAGGACAGGTTAAATATGTCAGTGAATACTGGGGCCAGTTGGTCGGCACAGACTTTTAGGACGCGGCCGGGGATGCCGTCCGGACCTGCTGCCTTCCTGATATTCACTTTTTTAAAGGTCCGCCTCACCTCATGCTCTGTTACCCTGAACACTGCGCCTCCATCAGCAGCCGACCCCCCCCCCCCCCAATTGCCGTGGCTTGTGAGCTGGTGTTGTTATTACCAGCATCAAACCTTGCATAGAAGGTATTGAGGTCATTTGCTAAGGAGATGTCACTGTTCAGTTTGAGGGAGGCGCCTTTGTAGTCTGTCATCGTTTTGAGCCCCTGCCACATAGCTCTAGAGTCAGCTTGTTCAAACTGGAGTTCAATTTTATCCCTGTAGCGCCGTTTGGCCTCTGACACTGTCCTCCTTACGTTGTATCGCGCCACCTTGTGGTCATTCATGTTGCCTGCCACTAGGCCGTCGTTGTATGCTTTGGTGCGCTCTCTCAGAGCTTCACGGACGGATTTGTCTACCCAGGGTTTTTGATTTGGGTAAACTCTCATTTTGGTAGTGGGGATTGTTTCTTCCACCATAGTACAAACATAGTCCAGCACTGTCTCCGTGTAGACATTAATGTTATCTGTGTCGCGGAACACGTTCCAGTCTGTGCAGTGAAACACAGACTGGAGCGTCTCCTCTGACGTCAGATCCCATTTCTGCACCTCTCGCGAGACTACAGGAGTACTTTTGATTCTCTGTTTGTACTTTGGTGAAAGAAAGATTGACGCGTGATCTGATTTACCAAAGCCACTATCAGAATGAGCCTTGTAGCCACCTTTAAATTGCGTGTAACAGTGATCTAGGATGTTACCGCCTCTGGTGTTGCAAGTCACATGCTGATAGAAGTCAGGTAATACCTTTCTCAGATTGGCGCTATTGAAATCTCCCAGCACCAAAATGGCGGCGTTAACGTTCGTCGCTTGTATTCTATTTACCTCGTCGTGGAGTCTGGAGAGCGCGGCGTTGTTGCTGGCTTGCGGTGGAATATACACTCCTACAAGGATGATCGCCGTTAACTCCCTCGGGAGGAAGAAAGGACGGCACTTGATGGTTATATACTCCAGGTCTGGGCAGCAGTGGTTGGATAATTCCTTCACGTTAGTTGGATCGCTCCAATTTTTGTTAAACATGAAGGCAATACCTCCTCCACGTTGTTTACCGGACTCTGCTGTCCGATCCTTGCGATGGATAAAGAAGTGATCGGCTGGTTGAATTGCGTGGTCTGGAACCTCCGGCGTGAGCCACGTTTCGGTGAAGCAGAGAACGTTGCAGTCCCTAACGTCTCTTTGGTATTGAATCCTTGCTCGGATGTCATCCAGTTTATTGTCAATTGATTGTACATTGGCTAGCAATATACTGGGCAATGGTGTTCGGTGGCGTCTGGATCTCAGCCTGTTACGGATCCCAGCTCTCTTCCCACGCCGTCTGGTTCCTCTGTTCCTGGGATCAAGGAACAAAGGATCTGGTCCTAATCTCCGGAGAATCTCTTCAGGCCATTGTTGTGGTTCGGAAAGCTGGTCCAGTGAGTAATCCAGTTGGTAAGTTTCCCGTAATCCAATGGTTTGGGTAAACTGTAAATGTTTTTTCACAGGAAATTCACTGTATTATTTTACAGATTAGTTTTGTTTTCCTACTTTAAGTGTAAATGCTATAAAAATACAGTAAATTACCTTTTATCAAAATATTAACCATTAAATAAAGGTTGTAATCTGTAAATGTATTTGATTTTACTGTAAATGTTATGATGAATTGAAAATGGGGGAAGAAGTCCTTCTCTGCTAAAAACAAGCCATTGTAATTGATTTGCTCCCACCTTGTGGTGAAAACGGAATTCCCTCATTTATACATCTATTGCACTCTTCCACATCCAGACACTTTCACATCACATCTTAACTGTAAACAATCATTCTTCACATACCACGAGAGAAAAACATATTTCTTCATTCATATCAACAGTCACAAAACATTCATCCAAACTTTATCTGACTTGCTTTCACGCAAACCAGTGCAGCACGTCACTATTCTGCTGACGTCATTCATTCATCTAAGCCAATGGGAGGTCACATTGTTCAGTCATACCACACAGACCAATGAGAGACGTCGATATTCAACCAAACTCCCCAGTTATCCAAAACAGGAAGTAAAAAATGTTCATTCTTATCGGCAACCTTCCTCATTATATGCCAAACCAGCTCGATTTTTTTTATCTGCTTTCACAGTTACATTCACACCTCTCACCCAACCTTAGTTCATGTCATTAATCCTTACGTAAACCATTTCCCCGCACGTAAATTGAATCTAACGTCAAGTTAAGCGAAAACCGAAGATTTTCGTCCGCCATCCTGTTTTAAACAGCGTAAATACGACATTTATTTTCGTTTTTAAAGCAATCAATTCATATTCGCCAACTCCTACACATCATAGCTAGTATCCCTCTGTTTTTAATAACAATCCGACCGTCGCAACATATTCTAAACACATAATATTCGCTTGTGTTTCGCCGATTTGTCATGCTGACTGACGTCATGTTTTCCTCCGTGTGAGACATTGAAATCAGCTCGGCATACAAATTAATGTGCAAAGACGTGCCAATTCCGTGAACCGTGAACAGGGTGTGAAGAAGGTTGAAAAACAGGAGAATCCCGGGAAAAACGGGAGGGTTGACAGCTATGGTTGGAACACTGTCATTAACTAGTAGAGCTGCCGCGGTATTGATGTTTTCCTTACCGCACAGATTTGCAAAATATTTCCTACCGCCGCGGTTATTACCGCACGCACACAAAAAATTTTAAAAAAAAGTTTGAATGCATTTTCTTTTTTAGTAGTAGTCTACTCTTTATAGCATATAGCCTGCCTCTAGTCTAAATGTCTATCTTTAGAGGATGACTTTGCAGCATGAATATTGTTTGGGATTCGGCAAGCACGCATTTGTTATTGAAAGTGAAACACGGATTCGAAGTTTCCCCTCTGGTCGTGCGCAGTTCACTCGGTGTCGCGGGCAGGGGTGGTTACCCCTAACCCCCCCGACCCTTTCTTATTATTATTACTATAAAGTTACTACTTTATAATAAAGGCATTCGTTTTGTGGCATTAACATTATAGTTATACGTTCAATAACATCAGCGTATTTACCGAACCATAGCAAGGCAAGCAATACTCTATTCATATCTCAGTTCCTTTCTTTGCTCAGAGCGTGCTGAGTTGTCCCATTCTGCGGTCTGTTAATAAAGTTTTCAATCAGACAAGTGTATAGAACGAAGGGCTTTTATTATAACATTCGTTGCAGACAGTAAAATCATTATGTCTCGTTTAGTACTCCTTAGGAGCGATGGTAGTCCACTCCGGCGGAGAGTTAAAGCTAACGTTATTAGCCGTGTTGTGATGAGCTGACATTCAGGAAGTAAAAACCTAATACGCGCTTGCCGATTGGTGGTAACACACTGCATGACGCTACAACGTGTGACGCGTCTCTCTTCTGACCAATCAGTGGTCTGCAATGTTTCACGTGACTTTTCTGGTACCCAATAGGGTCGCTTGGAACCTCGATAGAGGAGTAGGGTATATCTGCAGAGCCGCAAGCCCAACGAGAGGAGGGTAATTTATTATTATTATTATAAAAAACAGCGGTGACGCGGTATTCAGCCTACTCTGCGGTGGCCGTGATGTAACAGCGATACCGCGGTAATGCGGTAATCGCGGCAGCTCTATTAACTAGTACTGGTTTTTGGCTCATTTCCACTGACCAGTAGGCACGTTACAGTGCAGGTAGGCCTGCTGTGCTGTACGTTGCCGTGTTGTTTTTCTAGTACAACACAGGTAGGTAGGAGGAGCTGAGAAAATAGAGGAGCCTCTTTGGGAGGATGGATAGATAGCACTCTGGGGAAGAGGAAACCTATTATTTTTTGGGTGAACTGCCCCTTTAACACAGTTGGCACAGGGAAGGTTTCCAGGGGGTTAGGGTGGCTAAAAGCTGCTGGGTGTGTATGTATTGTTGTTAATCTATCCAATCCAAGTTTAGTATGGAAATCAATGGAAAAATCAGACCGGAACAAGTGTCATAGAGGCAAAGTGCATTTCCTGTGAGTTACCACTAGGGTCAGAGCGGTGTGCGTGTGTTTGTTTGACTCACTCTCCAGTGCGAGCATCGGTGAGGGCTATGTCAGGACTCAGACTGTCTGCTGTCGCTGCTCCTGCCAACTGTCTGTCAGTTGTCTGCAGGTCAGTGTCCACACGCTCCAGGAACGTATCCCACTCACTCTGTGTGCACACACACACACGCACACACACACACACACACTCGATATACAATACTCAAGCCAATTCTGGCATTCATGAACGGTTTCTTATCTGGGATTCGTTCTTAGCTAAGAACAGGATTTAAGAATGCAGAAAAGCAGTTGTAGTAGATAAGCCATATTGGTGTGCGCTCGTGTTCAGACAACAATCTACTTAAAAACTGAATGTTATTATGAGACAAACCTCCAACTGAAGCAGTTCCTCAACCAGCTCTCTCACTGCTGCCTGACTGGGGGGGGAGGGGGAGAGAGAGAGAGAGAGAGAGAGAGAGAGAGAGAGAGAGAGAGAGAGAGAGAGAGAGAGAGAGAGAGAGAGAGAGAGAGAGAAAATATTTATTTAGCTACAGTATATTTCTTTATATTTTATATAATCTACAGTATATGTCTTTATATATCTACAGTATATATGATTGTTACCTCTGTCAACCTGCCTGCCTGATACAATAACCCTAGCAAGTATAATAACATCAACCCTACCTACCAAGTATAATAACATCAACCCGAGAACATATAATAACATCAACCCTACCTACCAAGTATAATAACATCAACCCGAGAACATATAATAACATCAACCCTACCTACCAAGTATAATAACATCAACCCAAGAACATATAATAACATCAACCCTACCTACCAAGTATAATAACATCAACCCGAGAACATATAATAACATCAACCTAGCCCGTATAATAATATCAACCCTACAGTACCTACCAAGTATAATAACATCAACCCTACAGTACCTACCAAGTATAATAACATCAACCCGAGAACATAAAATAACATCAACCCTACCAAGTATAATAACATCAACCTAGCCCGTATAATAACATCAACCCTACCAAGTATAATAACATCAACCCGAGAACATATAATAACATCAACCCTAGCAAGTATAACAACATCAACCTAGCCCGTATAATAACATCAACCCTACATTACCTACCAAGTATAATAACATCAACCCTACAGTACCTACCAAGTATAATAACATCAACCCTACAGTACCTACCAAGTATAATAACATCAACCTAGCCCGTATAATAACATCAACCCTACAGTACCTACCAAGTATAATAACATCAACCAGAGAACATATAATAACATCAACCCTAGCAAGTATAATAACATCAACCCGAGAACATATAATAACATCAACCCGAGAACATATAATAACATCAACCCTAGCAAGTATAATAACATCAACCCGAGAACATATAATAACATCAACCCGAGAACATATAATAACATCAACCCGAGAACATATAATAACATCAACCCGAGAACATATAACAACATCAACCTAGCCCGTATAATAATAACCCTACCAAGTATTAATAACATCAAACCTAGCACGTACAGTACAATAACATCAGAATACAACTGTAGCACATATAATAACATCAAACCTAACACGTATAATAACATCAGAAAAAGAAAAGAAAAACTCACCAGAAGTACTTTTGCCATATAGCCTCTGCTTCAGTCTTCCTGGTCACACCAAGCCTGATCAACCCGAAGAGATTATAGTACAACACAGTTAGCTATAATACATTTAGTTACAATATGTCTTAGTTACTATACAGTTACAATACATTTAGTTATAACATATTTTAGTTATTATACAGTTACAATACATTTAGATTCAATATGTCTTAGTTACTATAGTCTATTTGCCATCCCATAGAGCCCCATTGTGAACCCGGAAATTTCGGAACCACCAAAGTTTTATGATGGATATGAAGTACGGGTCCCCAGCACTCAAACGGCTGGCTGCAAAGTTGTAAATGTTGGGCAACTTATTTATTTGCATAATTAGCCACATTTGCATAATCGCCTAAATCAGGGCTATTCAACTGGCGGCCCGCGGGCCAAATCCGGCCCGCGGGATGATTCTGACCGGCCCGCCAAAGATTACATGATAATAATTTTTTTTTTTTTTTTTACTTTTTTCTTTTCATGTCAACGTTAACACGCACAATTGAGCCAAAAGTCACTCAATTAATGACAGATTTCATTGATAAATTGAGGGAAAACTTTGCAAGTCGATTTGATGAATTTGACATGAATTTTTTGTGAGCAACCCATTTGCCAATGTAGCTGCTATTTCCACAAAAGGACAAGAGTTCCTTGCATCACTTCACATTGATGAAGGTCTCCTGCAACTTGAAATAATTGACATGCAAGCATCATCTGCTCTGAAGCAGGCACTTGAGAATGAATCCACCACAACATTTTGGATAAAGTGTATTCATGTCAAGACATTCCCCAAAATAAAAACGCTGGCAATATCTGTGCTAACAATGTTTGGCTCAACATACACCTGTGAATCCAGTTTCTCTCACATGAATGCCATTAAAACAAGCAACGTGCCTCCTTGACAAATGAGCATTTGCATCACTGTTTGCGGGTAGCCCTCACTTCCTATGAACCCTCTTTCTCTGCCATTGCCCAGTCAAAGAAGTGCAATCGCTCTCATTAGATGTGTGTATGTAGGCTAGGCCTGTCTGCCCCCCACCCCCCTGATGTTTGAGAGTTAAGAGTGGACAATAAGTGCTAATAGGATGCTGTGATTTGCTGTTGAAGCACTTTTTCATAAGCTCAGCTGCACTATAAATGTGTTTTTTTGTTCAAGTGTTGATGTTAGAATGTTCAGATGCACATCATGCACTTGTTTGTTTTTTATTTTATTTGTATATTGAAATGTTGAAGAGGAGATGTTGCAGTTGTTGCACAGTCATAAATGAAGCACTTTCTGCAGGAGATGTTGCAGATGTGGCACATAAATGAAGCACTTTTTTTGAAAAGTATACTACTTTTGCAATGTAGTTAAATAAAAGTTGTGAAAATGTGGTTGCGTGTTGTGTCAAGTGTACATATATTAATAGCACGGGGAGGCGCCGTGGCAGTCCGGCCCCTGGCCCCTTGGGTTTCTGACAATGTGGCCCCCTGAACAATTTAGTTGAATAGCCCTGGCCTAAATGGACAAATCTCAGAAACTACTTGATCAATTTCAACAATGTTGGAGTTGTTTTGGGGGTTATTCGGGATACTGAATCCATGTATGATACTTAAGAGAAGAAAAAAGTTTCAAAATTGCTACTATATTTACTGGAATTTACCATATTTTGGTGCCATTTTTTTTTAAATCGTCTGTTTATAAATGTTTCAGAAGATGCAGAATTTATAGATAATTTTCATGGAATGTTCAATTGTAAACGGAATGATAATAATAATAATAACTTTAATTTGTAGAGCGCCTAATGGGGTACTCTAGGTGCTTATGCTTGGTTACTGGGGTAACTGCTGCAGTTGAGCTCTGCCATGAGTCCACGTGGCATCGGAGCAGTTTGCTGCCACAACTAGAAACTATTCTATTGGATTTTTGTATGTGACTGTTACCTTATAAAATGTCCTCAGAACCCCAGTTCCTAGCCTTGACTGAGACGTTCAGTGTGCTAATCGTTAACGCAAAACTTCCAAGTGAGTAGTGGCTCATTTGCACAATGATCTCATTCCTACTGTGGCAACGAGCAACTGCAGCTGCATAAAATACAGACCCCTGATTTTCAAGGATTGTTGTTTCAATGCAAGTAAGTTGAGAAAATAGAAACAGATACACAAACTGTGGTTTTATTACTATCCAATAACAAACACTGAATATAATATGATCACAAGCTGTAGTAAGCCAGCTCTTAGGGTTAACGTTAGCCATCTGACGGTTAGCTATGTTAGGAATGTATGTCATGATATGAATGTGTGATTATAACCTGTTATTACCTAGCCTCGCATCACCAGGCTCTATCCCTCGTCACACAGAGAAGCATCAAGTTTGATTCTAAGTATTAATATGGTACTTTTGCTCTCCTTAATGTAGAATTGTGTGATAGAATATCTGAGGCACTGAGGCAGAGAAAGAGACCCAAAAGGTAATGCAAATACCAGTCAAGTTCATGTAGGATACCAATAACATGGGAAATACATGTTTTCATTAGAATAGTGAACAGCCCGTCTGAAATGTACATCCTGGCAATGTATCCATATTGCTTTGTAAGGTAGAGTGTGTAGAGATGGAGGATACAAATAGTGCATTCTTCTCTTGTTAATTTCAGATTGACATGTCAAGGAAGAAATGCCTATTCGAGCCCTGTGACGGCAAGGACAATGACTTCAAGACATCTGGACCAAAAGGCATTACAGCTTTGCTTCAGGGGAGTGAAGAGCTTGACGATTCAGTTACAACTGAGACTTTATCGAACATCATTGCTACCCATGGTGTGTCAGCCTCTGTAGTTTGTCACAAATCATGTTATAGCTCATATACCTAAGTCTAGAAATGCAACCAAACGCAAGCTCAGCTCAGCTAAGGAAACGTATGTCTCGTTCTCATGCCTTTGAGTTTTCTAAACAATGTCTGTTTTGTGGTATATTTTGTGAACCCAAAGACACCAAACACCCTGATAGATGGAAGCCAGTGAAACAATGCCGGACTGTTGAGAGACCAGGAAAGTCATCCTTCAAAAACATTTGTCAGAGTTACATGATATATATGTAGCCAACTCCGGGCACCTCTCTGCAGTAAGCAGATACTGGTGTGACTTTTAATTATGGTGATGCTGTAGCTGTCATGAGGGTGGAAGGGTGCCAGACTATTGTTGATGAGTTGTTATGAAGAGCTGGCTACAATCCAGGAACAAAGATACAATGGTAAACCACCATCCATATCTTCCTCATTCCTGGTTGAGTCTGTGTGAAATCTCTCCCCAAACAGGTTCAAATGTTCTCGAGGTCATGTCCTACAAAGTATCCTCTATACAGTCTGCCCCATTGTTCTGACCAGGATTATTACGTTCCTTTTGGCCTCCTTGCTGAGTCTGACGTGGACGAGAAACCCATCTATAGGCCTAGTTATCAAATTCTTGGTTTGCAATGGTTTTGCACCTTGTGGGTAAATAAAAACCCAGTTTTCATCTACAACTCCTGTTTCCTCATTGTCTCACTGCTTGGTCCCTAACAATGAGAAATGGGCATTCTAAACACTCTGTGCAAGGCCTCTATTAGGCGGTAAATTGTTCTTTGTTTTCACAATGTGTGCCCTCTATCGTATCGAGATACATATTCCATGTGTACAGTGTGCGAACCATAGCATGGTCTTTGGGTGAGCCAAGGAACCTTAATATTTTTTTGCGGGGGGGGGGGTTGCGCCTCGCAGGGCGGAGTCGGACAGTCGGATACTGTGATCGCAGACGTTACTGTAGCCTGTAGTAGGTAGGCCTTGTGTATGTGACAAATAAACCTCTTGAATCCTGTCATATATTCAATCAGTTTCAGTAACTACAGAACACATAATATAGACAACTCACTTGTTGATGTTTGGACGGTCTGGGCTTCCACAGCACATTCCATGATAAAAAAAAAGTATCCATTTAGTTAGATAGATGATAGATCATCATCCAACACTGTCTACAGTATCTCGTGATTATCTCTCAGACTCCTGACTTACTAACTCCACCGGGCGTTGTTGTCAGAGATATAATAGTCCCCGCCACCGGAGCAGCACCAGCAGCAGGTGTAACCGACAACGGCTTTGATTTGTGCCGTGCGTGCAGGCTGCAGCGCCGCCGCGCTCCGAATGGTAATTGCAAGAATAGCATGCATGTTGCCATATTACGTGTGTGAATTAGTGCGCAAATCATTAATCATACATCCAAAATAGCATATGTTTATTATTATACACGATGATGATACAGAAAATTACAGAAAAATGAGAAATGCATGGCAAAAGTAGCATTTATTTTCAGTAATTTAGAGACCCCCCAAAGATTCACAAATCATGTTTTCAGGGGAGCTGATGTCTGATCTAAGGGAGCCATGGCTGCTCCAGCTCCCCCGTGGATCGCACCCTGCATGTGTATGGAATAACACTCACCTTTAACATTCACTTTAAACACTTTTTAACACTACACCATATTGAATCTATTTATTAGTAAAAGATTTGCACTACCTCTCTAACTCATCTTTGCATTTGTTTGCATTGTGTACTTGTACTGTATATTTTGTATAGTGTTTGGTCTTTCTTTTTTTTTTACTTTTTACTGTCTGAAGCACAATCTCAGGGGGCTCATACAGAACCAAGCATTTCACTGTAATGTACATGTACCTTATATGTGACAAATAAGCTGGTCAGGAAGGCCAGTAACATGGTGGGTGTGGACTCCACAGCCTTGGTTGACGCGCGCATGCACTTTTCCATAAGAAAACAGCTGAGATGAATTGTTTGGTTTATAGAAAAGAGTATTTATTGTCATTTACTTGAAGCTTTGTTTAGCGTGGATGGGTTCTTACCAGGCGGCGTGGAGGTGTGCTGGCTTATTCCCATTGCATGGTGTCCTGTTTCCAATTTCTAAGGTTTCAAATCCATAGTGCTTGCGACGGTCAAAAACCGTGTGGGCTGCATGCCTTGCATTCCAGTGTCGTGTTTTTTACTAGCGCACCAGTCCATTGATAAAGTGAGTTCACACACTCGGGTGCTGTAATCACCGGTTCAAAATGAGCTGGACCAGACACGCCTCCACGTTGTCGAAGCAACACGCATCCAAGTCATAGCAAATAAAAGATGTTATCAATCAAGTTAATTTCAAATCATTTTCCAAACAATATTGCTTCATATACTAGCCATATCACTGAAGAAGGACATTGTCCGAAACATGTCTGCTATCCATTCAGGCTGCCATTAAAAACATTGAAACTGAGAGTGCTGGTCCGGCTACCCTGCTTTTTGATATACTGAACTTTATGGGATTGCAGCACCAAGTGTGAGAACTTGTGAGCGCGGTCTAACTTGACTATATTCATATATTTAACTAAATAAATAAATAAATATTAAGGACTGAATCTGGCTCCAACAGTGGGAGTGGAGCTAGACTCTTCCTCTGTCAGAGAGGAAGAGCCTTGCTAAGCTCCACACCATCATGGACAACCCCTCCCACACGCTGATAGAAGGAGCATGTTCAGTGTTAGACTAAGACTCCCTAGATGCAACACTGAACGGCACAGGAAGTCCTTAATTTCAACAGCCATCAGAGTATACAACGCATCACTGTGCCTCACTGCCTCACCACAGAGTGACAGTACAAACTCTGGTAATCTTCCTGGACTTTTGACTTCTTATTTTTACATATACACTTAAACATTTTTATTTAAAAAATTCTACATTTATTACTGTACATTTTACTGTATATTTTAGAATGTATATATTTTAGAATGTATATCCCGGACTGTATTTTTATTGTTATTTGTGATTTTTGACTACCTAAACTTTACGCAACATAGGGGAGGAGCAAACATAGCTTGCATAGCAGCCTTCTAAACTCTAATTTGAAAATTGCCTTGAAGAAAAGGTTTTCTGCCAGTGAAGTTGTCACAGATATTTGACGGTGAAAGTGACATAGGAGAGAATGTGTCTGAGACCCTGATTATGAGGCGTCCTCCTCTGATGAGAATGAGACCCTTAGTGCAGATGCTCCTGTTGTCTCTCAACCACAAGCAGACACGTTACTTTCCAAAAACGGAAAGTTATCATGGTCCCACTCCCCATTTGAACAACATAATATATATTATGTAGGGATGTCCGATATTATCGGCCAACCGATATTATCGGCCGATATCGGCAGTAAAATGTGATATCGGAAAATATCGGTATCGGTTTAAAAAAATAAATAAAACAATAACAATATTTGTTATATATATATCCAGTGAAATTATTAGTTACCTGAAATTATTCCGTTTTTTGGGGTGGGAAACCCTGCATATATCGGTATCGGAAATTAAGAGTTGGACAATATCGGAATATCGGTATCGGTAAAAAAGCCAATATCGAGCATCCCTAATATTATGTATGTATAATTGGGTGGGTGGGGGGAGTAGGGGTAATGTTTTATTTAAATGGTTATTTAGGTAATCAACAAAGTAACACGAAGCACCTGAAACATACATTTGGGTAACACTTTTGATTATGATCATTTTCTGGAGGTTTAAACTGCTGGGGTCAAAATGTCCCCAAGGATAAAGAGTGTAAAGTCAATTTGAGGATAACAGGAGGGTTAACAAAACCATTTCAAATAATTTTAGCCCTGCTAGATAGAGGTAGCAAATAACTCTAAGGATGGCAATAATAATAATAAACGTTATTTGTACAACTTCCAAATTGCAGCCCAAAGTGCTTCACAGCAGAAAATACACTAGAATACATCAAATGAGCATAAAATAGACAGAATAAATGCAATGCAGAAAATAAAAAGAAGTAGATGATTGTAGTGTTCTTGGGGGCATGTAGTTGAATTGCCAATATAGCTTGGTCTGGTTCCATTTAGGGCTTTGTACATAAGGAGGACCTTCAAATCAATTCTAAATGTTACCGGAAGCCAGTGCAGGGTAGCTAACACTGGATGTCCTCTCTCCTCTTGGTTCTAGTTACAGTAATAGCCTAGCTGAGAGTTGAATAAGCTGAAGTATTTTCTTCAGTCGGCTTGGAATAAAGGCATGGATCCGTTTTTCAGCATCCTTTTGATTTATAAATGGTTGTACTTTAGCTTTGTTTCTAAGGTGGAAGAATTATGTTTGTCACCTTGTTAATGTGGGACTTAAAGCGTACAGTAGACCCGAGTCTATGATAACCAAGACTTGTAAGCAAGGAGTAAGTTTCCCCATAATATTATTCAGCAGAATTTCTCTTGAAATAGAAATTTGGTAAATTCCAGTAAATATTGCAATTCCGAAACTCTTGAGTATCATAAATGGATTCAGCATCCCGAATAACCTCCAAAACCACTCCAACATTGTTGAAATTGATCAAGCAGTTTCCGAGATGTGCCCATTTAGGTGATTATGCAAATGCATGCTAATTATGCAAATACAAAAAGTTGCTCAACATGTACAATTTAGCATCCGGCAGTTTCTGAGTGCTGGTGACCCATACTATCCATATCTATCATAAAAGTTTGGTGGTTCCAAAATTTCCGGGTTCATTGTGTTGGCAAATAGACTATACAGTTACAATACATTTAGTTATAACATATTTTAGTTATTATACAGTTACAATACATTTAGATTCAATATGTCTTAGTTACTATACAGTTACAACACATTTAGTTACTTATAACATATTTTAGTTATTATACAGTTACAATACATTTAGTTACAACATGTCTTAGTTACTATACAGTTATAATACATTTAGTTACAACATGTCTTAGTTACTATACCCACATCCTAACCTCTGTTCCTCCTGTTCTAACTCATCACAATCTATTTAGTTACAATACATTTAGTTACTATATATGTCCTTACCATACAGTGACTCTTTATTCTGCTTTAATTAACCCCTTATAATTAACTTCGATTTGTATATATCATTGACAATGGTATAGTTAAAATCCATACCTTTGCATGGATCCATGATGGTATACTTTAAATGAATAAATCTATTAGATAGATAGATAGATCTAGCCCTATTCCTTTTTACCAATGATGATGTTGATTAGTAGAATCTCAGCACAGTCAAGGGAGTCAAGCTCATGTCTGTACAAACTGTGAAATCAATCAAATCTACTGTATGTGCACTGTGGAGTACATTTCAGTGAACCTCAGTCAGCTTGTACAGACACGAGCTTGACCCCATTGACTTTGCATTAGTTTGCGACTAACTATCCAGGGTATGAGGAAGAGCAGAAAGGTGAGAAAGGATTCTAACATCAACATCATCTTGGTAAGTAAGAAATAAGGCCATGATTAAAAGATTTTGAACTTATACTATCCCTCCTATCCCAGGCCTTTACATGTTGTGGTATTGTAATATACATTCATGTATATACATACATAATATGTAAATGTTATTGTAATAATGCAATTACTTACTTACTTAATTACTACTTACTTATTTATTTATATATTTATGTACTTACTACTTTATATCTTATTGACTTACTACTTAATTACTTACTTGCTTACTACTTACTTAACTACTTACTTACATAATGTATGTACATATTTATTTACTTACTTAATTACTTATTTCTTACTTATTTCTTTATGTACTTACTAATTCATTACTTACTTGCTTACTTACTATTTTATAACTTTTTTTACTTACTTACTACTTAATTACTTGCTTTCTTACTTACGTACTACTTACTAACTACTTACTACTTTATTATTTATTTACTTACTACTTACTTACTACTTCATTTATTTACTTACTACTTACATATGTACGTACGTACATACTTATTGATTTACTTACTTACTTACCTACTACTTATTTATGTACTTACTTACTACTTTATTTATGTACTTACTAATGAATGACTTCCTTACTTCCTCCACAGTATATGTGGCATACCCACCTCTTATAGAACACGGCCCCCGCGGTCATCAGGCCAAATAAAGTAGTGATCTTATTAGGAACAAAATCCTCCAGAGAGGCTGTGGGGGAACAAAGAGCCATAGTACGGTTGTGTAACAGTGCCATTATGTGGGCAACAGGCATGACTGAGATTAGTGCCTTGCTCAACTATGTCACTATCAATTCACGGGACTGGTCACATTGTTCTATGGTTTGACTTCAGGACCGACTTATAAAGTATAACAACTGCAGGTCACAGCGTTGTGGATCACAAGTTGGTGTCACACAGGAGATACAGACATGTAGAATAGATTAGTTAGCCTCTGAATTTGATTAACAATAAATAATTGCTGTAACAAGCTTGGTAATTTATATTAGATTGAAATGTATTGTCATTATACAGCCCAAGTACAGTACAACAAAATTAAGTTTGGCATCCAACCAGAGTGCAAATGTAACAGTAAAGTGCAATAGTAATACAATGTACAGCAAATTAAAATGGGTATACAAATATATAAATGAATACTACTAAGCAATAGGAGCAAAATCAGACATAATCAGATGTATGTACAGAGTTGTAGTATTATTATGTACAGTGATACAGGTATGAAGACACTATGTTAGTAAGCCATACTGGCCAGCAGCTTAAGGATATGTACAGATATATAGTATCTACAGATATATAAACAGGATTAGATGTGGATAAATATATATATATGGTAAGAATAAATAAATAAATAAATATATATAAAGTTCTGAGCTGAAGTTGGATGAACATCAGTGTGAGAGTGTTCTGCTACAGAGTCAGACACTGTCTCTTACCCGCTGCTTGGAGCTTGGCTGCCTGTAGAAGGACCTTCCCGAGGTTGACCAGCAGAGACAGGCCGTCTGTCAGAGTCTCCTCTGAGGCACTCACATTTTCAGCCATGCTGCTGTCTTCCTCTGGGCTCCACTCCAGACTGAACTCTGCTCGTGGGAGATGGCTGACTGGGTTATGAAATGAAAGAGGCTTCCCTGGTCACATGACACAACCATGTGGCTTCTACAGAGACTGTAGTCTGAGCTGCATGGCGACACCCAGTGGTGACTATAACAGTGTTGCCATCCTTCAATATACCTCAATATATACAGTACCTATCTGAAAGGTCACAGAAAAAAGAATGTTCCTGTATACTGTATGTGGTGATATTTTTTTTTTTTATAAATACTTTATTTCTCAGTTTACTATAGACAAGAACAGACAAGCAAAAAGGAGGAGACAGAACAAAAATAAACAGACATGAAAAAAAAAAAAAAAAGACTGGTGATTTCTGATGACACTCTGGATAACCTCCTGACCTGCAGCAGATCCCTCCTGCTGTGTGTTGACATGGTGACAGAGGTGCGAGGGTTCACTGACCCACAAAAGGATGAGTACTTCAGGAAGAGATTCAGCGATGAGAAGCTGTCCAGCTGAAAAATCTCACACATCAAGACATCATGTGCAACATCCCAGTCTTTTGTGGTCGCTGCCACAGTTATGGAGCACATGTTGACAACAGACGAGAGAGGAGAGTTGCCCAGTACCCTGGCTGAGATGTATGCACACTTTCTGCTCATTCAGACATAGAGGAAGAAGCAGAAGTATGGGAGACATGAGGTGAATCAACAGGAGCCCATGGAGACCGAGGGAAGTTCTTCTGAAGCTGGGGAAGCTGGCGTTTGAACATCTTGAGAACCTCATGTTCTACCAAGAAGACCTGGAGTGTGGTCTTGATGTCAAGGAGGCCTCAGTGAAAGATCTACAGCTTTATTCATCGGAGCATTCAGGAGTTTCTCGCTGCAGTCTACGTGTTCCACTGTTATACAACCAAGAACATGGAAGAACTGAAGCACTTCAAGAGCAAATATGGAAAGGAGTGCATTGTAGACGCATCCCTGGATAACCTTCTAAAGATAATCATGGAGAAGCCTCAAGAAAGGCCACCTGGACCTCTTTGTTCGCTTCCTTCATGGCCTCTCACTGGAGTCCAACCAGAGTCTCTCGGGAGGCCTGTTGGTTCAGAGAGATATCAGTCCGGAGAACATCAGGGGAGTGACCACCAACCTGAAGAAGATAACTATTGGCTAAAAGCATTGCTGTTTCCGATAACTATTGGCTCCATTCTCTTCGGTTCAAATAACAAACTCAGCAAGACCGATGGCTTCTCAGTTACAGTGGGTGACAATATTGTCACAAGGAAAGATGAAATTACATACCTGGGTTCCATAGAGGCAAATCTTTCCTGTGACAAAATGGCATCCAATGTAATAAAAAGTCAACCAAAGAACTAGATTCTTGTACCGGATCTCCTCTCTGGTAAACAAGAATACCCTGAAGACTCTGGCAGGAGCACTCATTCAAGGGTACTATGACTATGCTTGCACCTCATGGTACCAAAGCACCTCAAAGGCGCTAAAAACAAAATTACAAACATCTCAAAACAAACTGGTCAGACTACTGCTTGACCTTACTCCAAGAACCCACCTGACCCCTGCCCACTTTGACAACCTAGGATGGCTTAGAGTAGACGACAGAGTACAGCAACTTGCAATGGGCCTGGTCTACAAGATACACTACACTACACCACTAAGGTACCCATGTACATGTCAAAATACTTCCCAAAGGTCAGTGAATACCACAACACCAGAGGGAGCTCCACAAATCATGTTAAACCAAGATTCGGCTCAAACAAGGGACTAAACACATTTAGCAATTATGCCACATCAATGTGGAACGCCCTACCCACAGCTGTAAAGGAATGTGAATCACTACCCACCTTCAAAACCACTCTCAAAGAGCACCTACGGGAGACTGCAATTCGTAACTGGCCCCTGTAAATGTCCAAACCCAACCCCCTCCAATGCACAATTCCCCCCGCCCCCCCCCCAACCCCTACCCACCCCACCTACTCCAATGTACAGTTTCTTCCCCATCAAATGTATATACTCTTTTTAGACTATTTTTGTACTCAAACAGTACTGTATATTTGTAGATCTGGTATGTCATAAATGTCTAGATGCAACAGTACTGTCTACCTGTATGTCATTTATGTTATGATGAATTGAAAATGGGGGACCCTGATGTAAACAAGACGAAAGTCTTTCTCTGGTCTGCATCCCCTTAACAATTGTGTATTGAGCTGTACTGTACTGTACCCATTCTGCAATCTGTTAATACAATTTTCAATCAATCAATCAATCAATCAATCAATCAATCAATCAATCAATCAGAGGCCTCTCACCTGAAAGACTGACTGAACATCTTACACTGTTTGATGGAGATGAATGACCACTCTGTCCATCGAGAGATCCAAGAGTATCTGAAGTCAGAGGACAGATTGATGCGAGAGATCTCTCCTGTCCACTGCTCAGCTCGGGCCGACATGCTGCAGATGAAGTCAGAGGACGTTCTGGATGAGTTGGACTCGAGCATACGTTAGCGTGTTATACCGTGGTGAATATAAGTATGGTAGGTATTATGTTTCATCATGAATGCATGAAAGGGGGGGTCGTTTTTTGATGCTTTGATCGTCACAAACGACATACGTTGTGGAGTAACGTTACACACACACGTTGCGATCGAGGTGAAGACATGGTTGGATCAATAAAGGATTGATATCATATAGCCCTTACCTTCACTAGGATGTACCCCAAAAAGAATATTCCAATTATCTGATCGCGAGTCCCAGTATTGGTGTCGATCGTGTCGCCAACATAATCCACCACACATCATGCATCGGGATCATTTGACGCTTCTCAATCAAATCCGATCGTTATAACCGCTCCATTCGCCCGACAAAGAAAAGTGCGACCGGAGACATTTGACCGTTACACAGGCCAAGATACAAGGTTTCAAAGGTTGCTCGATACGCCGTCTAGCTAGATGTGGCCGGTATTGCACTTTGGCGATCTCACTCATTCCCTATGGTAACGCCAAGGTCCCTGGATGAATAATGAATAAAAATATCGGAAAAAAAGGAAAAACAATCAAATAACGAGTATACTCGTTGTTGGCGTTCAAGCATTGACTCCCAATAACGAGTAAACTCGTTGTTTGCGGGGAATAAGTTAATGTAATTATTCAGGAAAATGTTTTTTTTTATGTTATGAGCTCCATTGATGCAGCATGCTCCACCTAGTGCCTGTTCACGGGCAAAACCTACCTGTCAGACTGCCATCAAAACTACCTTTAGGACCTGTAGGACTGCCCCGTTTCTTCGTTTGGACGACGGGAACATAAGTAATCATATTCTTGAAGTTGTGTCAAATGAGAGAAAGAAAAAGGCAGGCGTTTTCTTAAGTGAAGTGTTATTAGCAGATGAACAGCAATGAAAACAGACCTAAACTACATAGTGCAGCTTTAAGTGAAGTGTTACTAACTTACTAGATGAACAGCAGTGAAAACACAGACCTAAACTACATAGTGCAGCTTTAAGTGAAGTGTTACTAACTTACTAGATGAACAGCAGTGAAAACACAGACCTAAACTACATAGTGCAGCTTTAAGTGAAGTGTTACTAACTTACTAGATGAACAGCAGTGAAAACAGACCTAAACTACATAGTGCAGCTTTAAGTGAAGTGTTACTAGATGAACAGCAGTGAAAACACAGACCTAAACTACATAGTGCAGCTTTAAGTGAAGTCTTACTAGATGAATAGCAATGAAAACAGACCTAAACTACATAGTGCAGCTTTAAGTGAAGTGTTACTAACTTACTAGATGAACAGCAGTGAAAACACAGACCTAAACTACATAGTGCAGCTTTAAGTGAAGTGTTACTAGATGAACAGCAGTGAAAACACAGACCTAAACTACATAGTGCAGCTTTAAGTGAAGTGTTACTAACTTACTAGATGAACAGCAGTGAAAACAGACCTAAACTACATAGTGCAGCTTTAAGTGAAGTGTTACTAGATGAACAGCAGTGAAAACACAGACCTAAACTACATAGTGCAGCTTTAAGTGAAGTCTTACTAGATGAACAGCAATGAAAACAGACCTAAACTACATAGTGCAGCTTTAAGAAAACACCAACATTTTGGGAAATTAGCTTATTTGCCATCTACCCTGGAGTTAGACAAGAAGATACATACCTTTTTCTTCTCTGTGCATGCAGTAGGAGTAGGAAGACGTTTGAAACTAGGCTAATGGAGGAACCTACTTCCAGTCACTGACGCTAAGCTAGGCTAACGGTGCGTGTCTTCCTACTCCTACTGCATGCACAGAGAAGAAAAAGGGTATGTATCTTCTTGTCTAACTCCAGGGTAGATGCCAAATAAGCTAATTTCCCAAAATGTTGGAGTTTTCCTTTAAGTGAAGTGTTACTAGGAGACAAACAGCAGAAAACAGACCTTAAAGTTGTCAAACAGGGTTTTATTTACCACCAAACATTCAATACAAAGTCTGCTCTTCCTTCAAGTTTACGACGCGTTCCGTCATTGTTTTAAAAGCTCAACACACCACTTTAAAATCAGTCATTCACCCAGTGCAAAAAAGAAGAAAATAGACAAAAGCCAAAACATCGACATCCCAACAGTCGTCACAAAACAGTGGTTCTCAAACCTCTCTCATGTCAAGGACCGCCACACTGATACACATTAGGACCCCCACATTGATACACATTAGGCTGCGGACGCCCGTGTGATTACCTGTCTCAGAAACCCCCATCAGATAAATAACAGTTCCCAAAGAAAATAAAAAAGGTGTTGTGTGGTATAACTATATCACATTGTTTCACCTGCTCGTTACCGTTTCATCTGCTCCTCTATCACGATACACTGTTTCATCTGTTGCTCTATCACGATACTGTTTCATCTGCTCCTCTATCACGATACACTGTTTCATCTGTTGCTCTATCACGATACTGTTTCATCTGTTGCTCTATCACAATACTGTTTCATCTGCTCCTCTATCACGATACACTGTTTCATCTGTTGCTCTATCACAATACTGTTTCATCTGCTCCTCTATCACGATACACTGTTTCATCTGTTGCTCCATCAGGATACACTGTTGCATCTGTTGCTCCATCAGGACACACTGTTTCATTTAATCCCATTAAACCCCAAAGAATCTTCCAACCAATCAGACGTCACAGAGGGCGGTTCTAAGGAACCATGACCATCAATCGAATACGGAGCAATTAGCTTGTTCACATTCATTGCAACAGAACAAAATAGTAAGCAACTAGCTGCAAGCTAACCAGGGCCCCATTCCCCGTACCTGGCTAACTGAGTTAGCCGGATAATTTCCAGTATAGCCTGACTTAAGCCGGACCTTTCTGTTCCCCGACGCTCGATTGTCCAAATCACCATGACAACAGATCAAAAAGTTTGAGCCTGGTCGAGAGCAGGCTTAAGTTCAGTTAGCTGGATGAACCATGGCCACGCCCCCGCAAAGAAATGACAGCTCGCTTCCTGAAATGATTCTCAGTCTAGGATCTGCATTATACCATTCTGAATTACGTGCAATCTGTTAATAAAGTTTTAAATCAATCAATCAATCAATGCCGTTAGAAAATCAGGATCTCTGCTCTCGACACTTGCTGTCTTCTCGGCTGAGGCGGGCGCGCGCACTGATCCTGAGTATCAAGTCTGGTTCGAGTTAACGAGACTGAATCCACCTTCGAGGAACAGGAAAATCCCGGCTTCAAACATCGGGTTAATTGAATCTGGATAATGGGACTCTTGATCGACTTAGTTGAACCAGGTACGGGGAATAGGGCCCAGATGCTAACCATTTAAAAATAAGTGTACGTTAATTCAATGCTGTCAAGAATAACATAGGAACCAATTCTGAAATGAACAACTGTCGTGTGTCGAAAGAAAACCTAAACCCATCCCCAAACGTTCTCACCCCTCACTATAATGCCCCCTATGTAACTAAAAGCTAGACACACGCCGGCCTAGGAGGAGCCTGACAGGATTCTTCTAAAATCCCGACCGCATATGGTGTGTCCCCAGGCGACGGAAGGCACCATAAAAAATGGTCCAACTGCCCTAGCTGGTTGAGAACGCTCCCTGTTGGAGAATCATTTGCCAAGGGGGACTAAAACATGGGTCACACACACGACACTGCCAACCATACTTTACAGTGTGGGTCAAGCCTAGCGGCCACCGCCAATTGTTTGCTCAAACTAGTTTGGCCCGAGCCCCCATGTTATGCTTGTCATTGACCTTCTTTAAGCTCGCTGTCGAGTCAATGCAACACAACAAGGAGACGGCAGTCAAAGTAGGTTTATAAGAAATATTTAATAAAATAATTACCGTGGATGAAAAATTAGGAAAACTAAAGTAACGACAAACAAGGACACAAACTACACAGACAGGATCAGCACCAGACACAGGAGAAGACAGAACACTTATACATGAGGGAATGACGATACGAGACACACCTGGGTTGATTACAAATGGATACACCTAGGGGCGGTCAGGTGGCGTAGCGGAGATTGTGTTCGTCACCAACGCCGGAGATGCTGGATTCGCCTGTTCGAATCCAGCTCCCGGCGTAGTCACCAGCTTGGCTGGCCGTTCACACTAATACAATTGGCAGTATTAGAGGGTGGGAAAGCTGGCGGGGTGGGTCCGGGTCGTTGTAAACAGCGACTCCTACAGTTCGGTCAAGGCGCCTGCTCAGCGCGGATAGGATCTAAGGGGGGTAGTGTGATCCTTCCACACGTTACACCCTCTCAGTGAGTCCGCGCTGCCAGGTGAAAAGAAGCGGTTGATTGGCTAGACGTGTGTCGGAGGAAGCACGTGATAGCCTCCACTCTCCCAGACCGACTGTGGGGGGTAAGTGCGCAGCGACCAGGAAGGGGATTGGGAATTGGCATAACGACTAACATTGGGATGGGAGAAAATCGGAGGAAAAAGGAGGGGGAAAAAGATAAAAAAAAAATAAAATAAAAAAATTGATACACCTGGAAGGGGAAACACTAAGGACCACAAGACCAGGACAGGGAACTACAAGTAGACACAACACATCACACTAGGAGCGCCTGACAACGGCACAAACCACATCACAGTTCAGCACCTCGATCATGGTCCTGCTGGAGGGGAAGCTCTCCGCCACCGACGGAAGACTCTGGTACCAACTGGGTAAACTGGGGAGAGGTGAGTTCAACAGTGTTTATCTTTCCCTGTCGTTTGCATGATATTTGGTGTCACACACGTGTAAGTAAATATTATTCTGATAGCGTCTTGTAAGCCTGTGTGTGGACGGGACATCTTTTGATGTAAGACAGTCAAATTAAATATGGTCTTAAGTTACATGGTCAACAGGAGCCAAGTTTGGTTTCCTAAAAGTATCTTATCGCTGTTGTTATAACTTGAAGGGCCACGCCAGCATTATGGGAAATGCACTTACCATCTGGATACGGACCAGCTAGCCTAGCTGTCTTTATTAACCTCTCCCGGAGTTTAGTGGTCCCCATCCACTTCCATTAATTTGTGCTTGCAGCCAGATAGCTTTCTACTGAACGCACAGAGAGGATATTGGAATCCATCTTCTTGTCTGACTCTGGAGAATACGGTAAGCCCATAATGTCGGCGTGTTCCTTTAAACAGAAAGACTGAAGTGTCTTCTCACCTCTTGAGGTTCATCCAGTTCTTGGCTGTTTTGCTGAAGCTGTCTGGAGTGGGCGTAGTCATCGCTTCAAAGTCCACCAGCTGAAACCATGACAACCAAACAGGTTTAATTGATCATGTATGCAGTGTAACATTTGTGTTATTTTAATTAACTTTTTGTAAAGTATTTTTACAAGCTTTTAATTTATATTATATGTTATATATATATATTATATATTATATTATGTTATTTTGATTAACTTTTTACTGCCTGTAAAGCACTTTGTGATTTGAATCTTGAAAAGCACTATACAATTATTTTTTTACCTCACCTTACCTTACCTAAAATAGACACAGGTACTGGTCAGAGCTTAAAGGTCCATTAAAAACACATCTTTTGGCCAGAATGTACATATGGTCTATTATCGTCTCATACGGCTGTGTCTAGAGACACCAACAGACCTGGGGAAAATAGTATTTGCTAATAATTCTCAGCATTTGGTTTAACTTGCTTGGAGAACCAGATGGGTGGGGCTTTAAAAGGGGCATGCCACCCATTTAAAAAAAATTCACGTATGTTCTTCCTGTGCCTCAGGACAGTCAGTATTGGTGAACACACACCACTCTCTCCTAAATCTAGAAATCAGAGAGAGAACCCTCCAATCAGTGATGTGAAGTCACCGGGATGTGAATGTCTGGGGCTGCTCCATAGAGCATAGTTCAGACTTTATGAGGCAAGGAAATATTAGTTTGAGCTCTTAGACCAAAATGAGGGTTTGATTATTCAGGAAGTGCAGACCTTCTAGAAATTCTAGAATATAAACCTGTTTGGGTTAACCTCTTAAGCCCAATCGGCCCGGTACGAGATGTATTTCACGTCATAAATAGATCAATACATTACAGTATTAGGTAATGTTGCGTTTCTTTTTCAAATGTAGCCAAGAGTAAATACCCTAGCCCTATCAAAACGGCAGTCAAAGTGTATATTTTCAGCACTACGTTTGTTTACCTATGATTTTAAGTGTTATTAGCGAAATATGAGCTTATAGAAATATCTGCGCATTGCACCGGAAAACGGACGATTTAGACACGAGAAGAAGAAGCCTTCATGAAATCAGTGTAGTCCTAAGAAAGAGGAGACCAGGGCCCTCATTCATCAACGTGGACGTAGAATATGTTCCATTTCCACACGTAAGCACAGAATGTAGAACTAGTGTACGCACAGGGAAGTCGGGATTCATCACATGGTGCGTACGCAGGCTCTACGCTCCTCCGTAGAACTTTGTTCTACCGTCAATGCTCGTGCATGATTATCCATATATGGTCATGAAAGTGAGGAAACACCCCCCATGGGATGTGAAATAATGGACTGACCCGAGCGGTACTCTGAGAAACTCCACGGAGAATTCACTGCTGTCGAACCAAGAAGACACTATCGCGTATTATGGGATAAATAAAAGGCGGATTTGTAAACGGTGATGTCAGATATCAACGGCTCCCTAAGACCATTGCTGCAATTCTGCCTGGACAGCTCAAAATACTAATAACGACCGTTCGTTGACCACTGTTTGGTGTTGGTTGTGTGTCATTATAACCGTGCTGTAATATGAATGCCTTTATTAGTTGTGTTCGATTGGCTATATGATTTTTAGAGGCATCTATTTTGTTGTCGGCTAATAAAGACCGCGCTGGAATATGACTGCCTTTTCCCGTGTTGTTTGATTAATACCCTGCAGGGATTAAAGTTCTCCTCAATTTGATTCCAAATCGCGATGGATCTCCCGTCAATTTTCTACCTGCTGCATATGATTTCTAGAGGCATACTACAATCCATTTTGATTGTCAGTATTGGGTAGCCTACATAAACAATAATACGAGAGCTATACAAGAACAATGAATCTTACTGCCATGTATGATGACGTAGCAGATACGCCATGTGTAGCCTGCCTATATGTGATCAATACAAACATGAACTTGAATTCCATCATGTCTGTGTGCGGGTCACTGCGGGAACTCACAAGGCTGTTGTCACAATGTAAATAAGAACGTGCACTGAAAAGTTACAGTATGTAGTTGGTTGATCATTTGTATGACAGTCAGTAAACCCTTGCAAAAAGTATCCGTTTTATTTAATGAATTGAAAACATTCAGCATCGCCTTCCTCCCGGCATCCAGCAATAACATGTATCAGGCAAATGCGCATCGCAACATTGACTGAGTGGAATCCCTTTCTATTCACATAACTGCATTTGTGATGGAGCTTTGACAGCTACAGTAACAGTCTATTGGTCGATCCATCTCCAATATCACGATGGACCGTGCCGCGGTGGCAAAGACCCGAGGGTGGAGAGGATCTTGAATGAATTCCATCATCATATATATATGTTGTGTGTCTGTCCACTATGTTTGTTACTTTGTTATTCCCCCCCCCCTATCTATGTAAAGCGACCTTGGGTCTCTTGAAAGGCGCTATATAAAATGAAGCTATTATTATTATTGTTATTATTATTATTATCATCACATCTGTGCGGGAGCTTACAAATAGACTGTTAGTCTCAGTGAAGTTTCAACGGAGGTCATCTATTCTAACCAACAAATTGAAGTAGAAAGCATTTCGTGACCAATCTTATTTGGAATCATGACACACAAAATAATTTGCTTTTTATTTGAAACAATATCTAATCGCGTTTGGAGGTTGGTGTTTTGCGTCTGCCCCCCCGTGCCAAACAAGCAGGCCAACCTCTTGTTCGCGTGTGAGCCCGTTATAATTACACTACTGTCGCTATTTTACAATGAACTATAATGAATTACGGGTCATACAGAAGTTGAACACTAATGCACGGAAGCTTATTTCCGCCTTGAAACTAATGCAGGACTGAGGAGTGCTTATGCGTAGTAACGATATTCTACCACTGGGCGCGAGGTACGCCTGGTCTGACCTGTGCGTAGATGTAAGCACGGAGTCAAGTTCAAATCGAAATTGATGAATCCCACTCTTTGCTTAGAAATGATCGTACGCACAGGGTAAGCACAGATCTGTGCGTAGAACACGTTGATGAATGAGGGCCCAGGGCTTTTGATGGACAATCAAAATGTCCTAAAGCTACACTACCCAGCTCACAACAGCCGCCGACAACAGAAGTGAAGTGATTTTCATGTTTATATCTCATGGGTCGAACAAACCTCAACGTTATTGCCATAAAATACAACGTATATTGTTTCTTTACCTTTCTGTGAACGTCTAGAAAAAATTGTAGAAAACGTCCGGTAGAAAATGGCGGAGCTATGGGCATTATACAAAAGTAACTGTACTTACAGTAGTCTTTGCTGCCCTGTAACGGGCGCCTGGTGGTACTAAATCCAGATTTAACTCTGCCATTGGAAAGAGGATATTTGGCCCAATCCATAGATGTATGACATGGCCATAATAAGGTCATTTATAGGGCTGATATTCTATATTCTATATTCAAATTGCCTGTATAAGGATGGCAAAATGCAGTACTGTATCTACAAAAAAACTTGTAAATCATCTGTCCTTTGTTCATTTGCTTAGATTATTAGTACATGATCTCAAGAAGGTGCTGAATAAGCTCAGTGGCAATTTTCCACTTTTGGTCAATGTTAGCATTGTGTTATTCACCACCAAAGATGGGAAAAACTAATAATAATTTATATTCTCCTTTGGTACATTAAAATGTACTCAAGCATAGTAACATACACAATATTTCTGACACTGGGAATAGTAGTAGTTTATTCAGTCATCTCACAATACAATATACACCCTGAGAATACATTCCCTGCGTTCCATAGATGTCCCTAGATACCAAGAACATGCAAATGGACCTTGTAGAAGTGGAACAATCTTCCATCTACTTAATAAATATGGCTAGGGGTTAAGAGCTCACACACACCTTTTATAGCCTCGTGAAGTCAGACCAGTCTGACAGGTACAGGTAGGTACAGGGCACAGGTACAGGTAGGTACAGGGCACAGGTACAGGTAGGTACAGGGTCTGTTTACCTTTCCGTTAGGGATCCTACCGATGACTTCTTTCCCGCTGGCCATCAGAGCTCCCATCACCACAGAGTAAGCCACCACACTGACAAACAGGAAGAATATAGATTAGAGAGAGTTCCTCTGTCTCAGGGGAATATGAACGCTACAGTTTGGACTGCTTGAGCAGGGCTGGGTATGGTCTCTATTTGATTAGACTTTGATTTGATATCTATATCCAATGAGGCTTGATGGTGCTGGTTTTGTGAGGTCAGCACCTGCCATTGAAATCAGAAGATGTGATTTGGTGAACTCAGTTTCCATAGTAGTTCAGCAGGACGGGCGGCAAACTAGAGACGTCTGCAGGACGGGCGGCAAACTAGAGACGTCTGCAGGACGGGAGGCAAACTAGAGACGTCTGCAGGACGGGAGGCAAACTAGAGACGTCTGCAGGACGGGAGGCAAACTAGAGACGTCTGCAGGACGGGAGGCAAACTAGAGACGTCTGCAGGACGGGAGGCAAACTAGAGACGTCTGCAGGACGGGAGGCAAACTAGAGACATCTGCAGGACGGGAGACAAACTAGAGACGTCTGCAGGACGGGAGGCAAACTAGAGACGTCTGCAGGACGGGAGGCAAACTAGAGACGTCTGCAGGACGGGAGGCAAACTAGAGACGTCTGCAGGACGGGAGGCAAACTAGAGACGTCTGCAGGACGGGAGTCAAACTAGAGACGTCTGCAGGACAAATGTGTCATTTAAATAATTGATAGGCCAAGCCATATAACATATGCCAGATCCAATCAAATTTCAGAAAAACACATGGTAAACAGAAAGTGATTTGTTGTTGCACTGTCCGATTTCCACCCAACTTGACACATATCTCTCGACCAGTTTCATCTGGCCTCATGGTGGCGCTATTCTCATAAAACTAAAAACAGTAACTACTCCTCAACAGCTCAGATTTGGGGCATGGGAAAAAGGTGGTTTGAGAATGCAGGCCGTTCAGGGATAAACCCACAGCCAATCATCGATGTCTAGTTTATTTAATGTTTTTTTTCTCATGCTGAATGTATTATCTCCTGAAAAGTTATATGAACCCCATGAAGAGAGGCAGGAGGTTGTAGTGGTACTGTAGTAGTATTACCTAGACCCCCTGGAGAGAGGCATGAGGTTGTAGTAGTATTACCTGGACCCCCTGGAGAGAGGCATGAGGTTACAGAAGTAATAGACCAGGGACAGGATCAGGTTACAAACCGCATCAGAATCCTGTAAATGAGAAAGAGGGCAAAGGTAAACCAGGAGGTCAAATACTGACCCAGGATAATAAAGTAGTGTCTAGATCCTACACCGGAAGGACTGTGGGAGTGGTTAAGGCTAGGGTTAAGGGTCAGGGAAAGGTTTGTAAACAACTTATTTGGGTGAAAATTATGAGTAAAAAGTGATGTCAAAGACACAATGGGACAACAGCTTCTAAAAGTGGCACCGATACTGCCCACACTAATTCATGTCATCAACTTTAAGTATTGCACAATACGGAGTACCCCTCTGATCCATTAGTGAACGGTAGAGACTTAGACCATTAGTTTAACGGAACAGTATAGACTTAGACCATTCGTTAACTGAACAGTAAAGACTTAGACCATTAGTTTAACGGAACAGTATAGACTTGTTTCTCAGCCCTAGTTCAGTACAGTATCAGATAGATGTTTCTCACCCCTAGTTCAGTAGACAGTATCAGGGCCTTTCCCTTGGCTGTGAGGTCCTTGTAGATGGACTCTATCTCCGACTGGTACTGCTGAGTACGCTCCTCTGTGGTCTGAGTCTCCACCGAGAACAACATGTTCCCAACCCTAAATCAAATCAAATCAAATTTATTTGTAAGGCCCGACAACACACATTGGGCCGGACACGTCTTCTTTAAAAAAGTCAGAAAGAAACATCACAATAAATCAAGAACAAAACAAAAACACCATGAAGTCCAAACATTTTTAAATAAATAAAATAAATGAATGCAACACTCCCAGACATACTCCACGCGAAGGTAAGGAAAAACTCACTAAAACCTAGCAATAGGAAAAATGCACCACAGGCAATGTGGAGGAGAGAAAGAGAAACCTTAGAACGGCCGTTCAAGGGGGGATCTCCCTTCTTAGATGTCGGTGATAGTAGTGTTGCTATAAAACAGGTGAAACGGTTGTTAAGCATGCACATATACGTGTAATGAAACACAAATAAGTGCATGCAAACCCTAGCACACAGAGACAGAGAGACAGAGAGACAGAGAGACAGAGAGACAGAGAGACAGAGAGACAGAGAGACAGAGAGACACACACACACACACACACACACACACACACACACACACACACACACACACACACACACACACACACACACACACACACACACACACACACACACACACACACACACACACACACACACACACACACACACACACACACACACACACACACACACACACACACACACACACACACACACACACACACGTGTAGTGGTTAACACTGTCGCCTCACAGCAAGAAGGTCCAGGGTTAGATTCCCGCTTGGGGACCAGGTTTCCATGATGCCAGGTACTCAGGTGGGGTATCTCCCAGGCCTTTCTGTGTGGAGTTTGCATGTTCTCCCCGTGCTCGCGAGGGTTTCCCCCCCGATAAGATAAACCCAATGGAAAAACATGCACAACAGATCGCTAACGCTGTGGTGTCCTTGATGAAGACGGACAGGAGCACTTGGATTGGTCCCCGGGGGCGCGGCTCACGTTGACGCCCCATCTGCTCCCGGCTGCCCATGGGGGGAAGGACAACGGGATGGGAAAAGTGCAGAGAGACATTTCATCTGCGACTCAGTGCATGTGTGTGTGTGTTCCTGTGGGTCGCCCATCTCGCGTGTGTGTTAAACTGCATGACAAATAAAGACTTCTAGTCTAACAATCACACACACACACACACACACACACACACACACACACACACACACACACACACACACACACACACACACACACACACACACACACACACACACACACACACACACACACACACACACACACACACACACACACACACACACACACACACACACACACACACACACACACACACACACACACAGAGAGAGAGATAGGGGAAGAGGAGAGAGACACAGAAGGAAAGAGACACAGAGAGAGAGAGAAGGGAGAGAGAGAGAAAGAGAGAGGGAGAGAGACAGACAGAGAAATAGAGACAGATAGGGGAAGGGAAGAGACAGAGAGAGAGAAAAAGAGATGGAAGAGAGAGAAAGAGAGACCATCACCTTCTGTTGGCTTATAAACAGTTTATACAGAGGATGTACACATATAACCATGTGCAGGTGAATGAGCACGCTCATACACAGACACGCACACCACACACTGACACGCATGCACGTACGCACGGACAGAGATATACTAAAAAGCTATTTATAATTTTTGGCTGGCAAATAATCTCTCTGGCTGGTAGTTTTTAAAATCTAAAAAGTTAATTTTATTCCCTGTTTTTCAGCATTTAGCTACAGGCATGGTGTTATGTTTATATACGTGATGTATTTACAATGTTTCATTTTGGGAGAGGGGGAGGAGGGGGCGCAGTGTTTGTTTATGTGTGGTCGACTCGTCGCTGCCCTCTAGTGGTCAGAAACACTGCTTTAAAAATGTAATTGCACCGTAGGGCACTGCTGTCCTTGTCGGTGCATGTGTGTGCGTACGTGTGTGTCGTGGTGGTGGAGGTGAAGCCGGCAGAGCTCACCGGTCTCCTGTGATGGTGATGGTGAAGCCGTCGTACTCCCTGCCCGGGTCCTTCACGCTGGGGACCTTGGAGTTCACTGTGAAGCCGTCTCTGGTTTTACTATTGAACTGCTTCAGGAAACACACACAAAACACAGCTCTGTTTTTCACTGGCCAACTGCTTCCAGAGCTGCTAAACACAGGGTCACTGGCCAACTGCTTCCAGAGCTGCTAAACACAGAGAGAGCAACATATACATAGTAGATATTTCTAGATCTGTTGTATTTGTCAGGGTGTATCTACTTTCATCTCTGTTCTTTGTCCTCCCCCCCTCTCCCTCCTTTCCTCACTCCCTCCCTCTCTCTCTTTCTCTACCTCCCATCCCTCCTCCACCTCTCTCCCTCCCTCCTTCCCCCTCGCTCTTCCTCCTCCCCTCCCTCTCTTTCTCTCTCTTCCTCCTTACCTTCATTATAGGAAGCAGATCCTCTACTTTATTAACATTCTCGAGAGCCTGACGGACTTCCTGCAGGCCTCTGGGGTTGTAGGCCCTGAGAAAAAGAAGAGGAGGAAGAGAGTAATTCAAGTGATTTAAACCAAAAGCTTTTCAAATTTGAGGAAAGTTTAGTCAAAGGCAGCATAATGTCCACATTAGGCCTCTTTACTGAGCTGTTGGGTTGTTGCTAGGTGACCACTATTTCAACTTCTAGCACTCAGCGCTCTGACTGTTCAGCTCTCAGCACTGTGGAGAACCATAGCCTGTGGTAGACTAGTATTCTGTCTTTAATGAGACTAGTATTCTGTCTTTAATGTGACTGACTAGTATTCTGTCTTTAATGAGTACTGACCCATGGTAGACTAGTATTCTAGACAAGTATTCTGTCTTTAATGAGACTAGTATTCTGTTTTTAATTAAACTGAAACTACTGACCTGTGGTAGACTAGTATTGTCTTTAATGAAACTACTGACCCATGGTAGACTAGTATTGTCTTTAATGAAGCTGAAACTACTGACCCATGGTAGACTAGTATTCTGTCTTTAATGAAGCTGAAACTACTGACCCATGGTAGACTAGTATTCTGTCTTTAATGAAGCTGAAACTACTGACCCAGGGTAGACTAGTATTCTGTCTTTAATGAAACTACTGACCCATGGTAGACTAGTATTCTCTCTTTAACACTTTGAATGCCGACGACGTGTGTATTGTCGTCTTATCATGCCCCCCGTTGAGTGCCGACGACGCAATTTGTCGTTTTATTTTTTTATTAGCGATCTGAATTCATATTTCATCAACCGAGTCTTCCGTTGGTACAGCAGCCCCTCTAGGAGCCCCGATGGGAAAATACCGCCCCCTATCGTCTATCCCTGTGTAACTGCAGGTCATTCGATTATACTGCTGGATCCCTGTGGGGGGAGCCTACTGGCTCCACTGTGCTGGCAAGCCGTCTGATGAACAAGGAAGTGATCGCGGGTTGGAAAGCAGAGTGGAATATATATTTACAGCAGCCAATAATCAATCAATAAACGCGATCGATATTTGGAATGGCGATCAGGAATTGGAATAATCGTTTGAGAACATCTGATCTAAGGTAAGGAGTCTATGTTACCAGTTTTAGGATAATCAGAGCTGTATTCACTGAGATATCAGCATGTGCCGTGTGTGTATGTGTGTGTGTGTGATGTTGAGGAAATGAGAATAGATTTTTCAGCCCGCTTCTATAGCGTGCATAAGTACACATATACTATCGATAATCTAGCGTTTATTTGAAAACGATTCATAAATAGGCCGACAAATGACAACGTGTCTAGTGTATTCGAGAATATTCCAATAAATGCAGTTTATGGGGGAATCTTAAAATTTTCCGGAAATTTTCGAGAGAACGATAGCTTTTCGAAATGCTATAAAAAGGATATGAACCGATTAAAAAACAATCCGTTTCGACAATGTTGACTGCAAACAAGTCATTGATAAGCGACGGGCAGATTAGACACATAGCCATAATTTAAAACATAGATTATGCGCTTTTAACGCTAACATTGAAGTGGATGATGGCATTCAAGGGGGTAAAAAGGAAAACAAGGCCGGCACTGATAGTGTTAATGAAGCTGAAACTACTGACCCATGGTAGACTAGTATTCTGTCTTTAATGAAGCTGAGGATGTTGTTGAAGTAAGCCAGGTATCTGATGTTGATGATCTGACCTCTGCAAAAGGAACAAAAACAAACAGTCAATTTATACCATGGCTTTGAAATCTTTTTAAAAGGAAAATTTCCATATCTTAAAATGATTAAATAAAGTACAAAATTAATAAATACAACTAGTCTCCTCTCATCACAGTTAACAGGGCTGTACACTGCGACGAGATGATCGTAAATGTCCCCTTAATTTGGCCCGTGCGAGTGGAAAATAATATTTGGGGGCAAGGTTGCGAGTAGTGATTTCAACCCTTAATTCGCATTTCATTCCTACATTAATCCATACAAATTGGATACAAAAAAAAAGTTAAACATTAGCCTACAACCAGGGCTGTACAGTGCGACATAATGTTGCGGTTGTAATTTCATTAGACGGACCAGTGAGGACCTTTAACACTTTAATCGCCGAAGACGCTGGGCAGCGTCTTTCCCCGCCATGCTTATTCTGCCGAAGACGCTGGGCAGCGTCTTTGATATCAATATTTCAAAAATCTGTGATCGAAATCATATTTCTCCCCCGGAGACATGATATGTACTGTTGAGCCCCTCTCAACTCTCCAACAGTTCAAGAGCGCCATCTGGTGGCCGATCGGCGGATCGCCCAAACAGGAAGTGATGCGGATTAAGTGGTGCTCACCCATATTTCGTCCGGGCATTCGCTATCGTTAGCGGGACTCCATCTTGACACACTGGATAGCGATCGGTTGCAAATAACTCGATAAACAACATGATTTGGACGTATATACAATTATACAACCTGGAAATGGATCGGATATTTCTACATCCCATAATAGGAATATTTCAGTTCCACGCTCATCGTCCAACGGCGCGAGGAAGATACGGTAAGATTCAGCGTTATTTTTTAACGTGTTCGATATAAACTGCTCTGATGATCATATCACCCACACTAGATGAATGATATAACGTTAGCCACGGAATTATAAACGACCCCCCGCCCATCCGGTCAACATCAGATCATACTTAGTAACTCCTAGAAGCACGTCCAGTTGACATTTTTTATCTCGCACAGATTCCTATCAAACTGTATTTCATCATCAATATAATGCATTTGGGGCTATAAATCAAGTTCTGGAGAAAGCTGCAGAAAACGATAAAAACATACTTATACTTTAGACCGTATTTTAGTATGAACATGTGAATGAAAAAGTATAACGTTGCTACACCCTGAACAATAGATATAGGACGTTGAATGGGCCATAGTAATGTCAATTTAGCAATACAATTTAAAAAGTTATAGCCCTGCAAAGAAGGGGAACTTCTCCATGTTAAATAGGGCTGGCGAGGGATGGTAAATTATGAATTTAACCCTGGCGATCAAAGTGTTAATAACATGCAATTTAATTGACACAAGCAATGGGCTAACGTTAGCTGCTAACCAAGTTATCCATTAGGACTATGCTAAGCTAACTAGCTAGCGTTAGCTGCTAACCCTGGAAAATGCTCAAAGCGGACTCCACAACACTAGTTCCATTCGTGAGGAAAGGGGGTGGGTTATATTGACAACGCTTGACAACAGAAGTTTAAACATAACTTCATATTTATTGGTTATTCGTTTCTGTACAGTATATCATCCAGTTTCCATCTCCGTGTGTTAAACTCTTCCTGTTTACATTCGAGTGTGACGTCATCACCTACGGCAGCTTGCCTTGGCTTAGACGATCAAAACGCGAACCTAGAACAAAACCCGAGGGGGGGGGGGGGGGGCTGGCTCTCTCGTTCGTTCTCGCCCCCTCTCGCTCGCTCTCTCTCTACATTCAATGATTAGTAGCCAAACGTTACAGTATAAATACTAACTGGATAGTTGATGATTATCTGAAATATTCTAAAATCATTAAGTCTGCTATAAGCCATTATCCCTTTGTGTGTGATTATTATTTTCTCACAGTAGTGTATATATATGTGTGTGTGTTTGGCTAAAGTGGATAGAAAACACAGTACTGTGCAAAAAAAGGCACCCAAGAGTTTTTATAGAAATGGTCTTAAATGTAAATAAAAAAATGTATTAGTGTGTCAGTAGACTACTCTTAGTACATTTTCATTCAATTATTTTTTAAAGCATCTTCATGGTTTAGTAATGCAAACATATGTTGCAGGGACTTATTATAATCATCATGGCGTGACTGTATGCATCAAAGGGTTAAATCAAGCATTTTTAAGTGCTTTAGAGGAAATGTCAAAATATTGCGATATATATCGTGTATCGTGATATGGCCAAAAAATTCTGCGATATCATTTAGAGGCCGTATCGCCCAGCCCTACTATAATGGTAGAATAGTTATTTAAAAATGTGCCCCTAAAAAATATTCTTTGCACCTAAATTTCTCATTTAGGGGCAAGTGTGCCCTTAGTGAAAAAGCGTAGCGTACAGCCCTGGTTAAGTTAAGGTCAGAGCCAACCCCTTAACTAATAAAGGAGGATGGCCCCTCCTCCCTCTAGTAAAGTCCCCTCCTCCCTCTAATAACGGCCCCTCCTCCCTCTAATAAAGTCCCCTCCTCCCTCTTATAACGGCCCCTCCTCCCTCTAATAAAGGCCCATCCTCCATCTAATAAAGGCCACTCCCCCATCTAATAAAGGCCACTCCCCCATTTAATAAAAGCCACTCCTCCCTCTAAAGCAGGATTTGCTGCCACGCTATGTGTCTATGGAGTTGCTCACCTTGTTTGCAGGGCTATAACTATATATATATATTATAGCTATGGATGCAATACTATGGCCCATTTGGCATAGAGTATCTATCGTTTAAGATGTGAAAAAGAAAAAAAAATTCCATCCATACATTCCCGTTTTATACCGTGGTGAATATAAGTATGGTTTTAGAGCGGTTTAGGGTAATTCCTGGGAGGCTAGTAATAGGTCACGATGCATATTATACTTAATCCATTGGTATTTCGTCCCTATACACGCTACAATAAAAAATTCAAATGCATATGATCGGTATATTATGTTCCATCATGAATGCATGAAAGGGGGGGAGGGGGTCATTTCTGATTAATTGATTGCTTGTCAATAATGGCATTCGTTAGTACAACAGCATACGCTGATCAGGGTGATGGCTATGAAAACAAGGCACAATCAAGCTGAAATTGACGTTAAATTGCTCTTACCTGTGGCCGGTGAGATTCCAAAAAGAATATTCCAATTATTTGATTGCCATCTGGTAGATCGTATGTCCATTTGGGCCACGACATAAGCCACCACAGCATAATGAATCGGGGGTCCCGAAAACTATTCAATGCGATCAGATAAAGCTCTCGGTCCAGGCTACTAGAAAAGTCCGCCCGGATGAATTTCATCGACACACAGCCACATACAGAGTCTCAAAGGGAGTGCAACATCGGCCGCATACCACCAGGCGGCAGTATTGGACTTTTGCGATCTCAGACTCATTCTCTATGGTTACACAGGCTCCCTGGATGGATAACGATTGGAAATAGCTAATAAAAGAAATAACGTTCAAATAACGTATATATACGTGGTTGGCGTTCAACGATTGGCGGACAAACATGCAGGGCTGTACGCTAAGCTTTTTCACTAGGGGCACACTTGCCCCTAAATGAGAAATTTAGGGGCAAAGAATATTTTTTAGGGGCAAATTTTTAAATAACTATTTTACCATTATAGTAGGGCTGGGCGATATGGCCTCTAAATGATATCGCGATATTTTTTGGCCATATCACGATACACGATATATATCGCAATATTTTGACATTTCCTCTAAAGCACTTAAAAATGCTTGATTTAACCCTTTGATGCATACAGTCACGCCAATATGATGATTATAATAAGTCCCTGCAACATATGTTTGCATTATTAAACCATGAAGATGCTTTAAAAAATAATTTAATGAAAATGTACTAAGAGTAGTCTACTGACACACTAATAAAAAATGTATTTACATCTAAGACCATTTATATAAAAACGTTTGGGTGCCTTTTTTTTGCACAGTACTGTGTTTTCTATCCACTTTAGCCAAACACACACATATATATATATATATATATATATATATATATACACACACACACACACACTACTGTGAGAAAATAATAATCACACACACAAAGGGATAATGGCTTATAGCAGACTTAATGATTTTAGAATATTTCAGATAATGAAATTAAATGTTTATATCATCAACTATCCAGTTAGTATTTATACTGTCTGTAACATTTGGCTACTTTAAATCATTGAATGTAGAGAGAGCTGTACTGTATTGTACCCATTCTGCAATCTGTTAATAAAGTTTTCAATCAATCAGAGCGAGAGAGAGAGAGAGAGAGAGAGAGAGAGAGAGAGAGAGAGAGAGAGAGAGAGAGAGAGAGAGAGAGGGCGAGAACGAATGAGAGAGCCAGCCCCCCCCCCCCCGGGTTTTGTTCTAGGTTCGCGTTTTGATCGTCTAAGCTGCCGTAGGTGATGACGTCACACTCGAATGTAAACAGGAAGCGTTTAACAGACGGAGATGGAAAGTGGATGATATACAGTAACAGAAACGAATAACCAATAAATATGAAGTTATGTTTAAACTTCTGTTGTCAAGCGTTGTCAATATAACCCACCCCCTTTCCTCCCGAATGGAACTAGTGTTGTGGAGTCCGCTTTGACTGGTGTCCAGGGTTAGCAGCAGCTAACGCTAGTTAGCTTAGCATAATCCTAATGGATACCGTGGATAGCAGCTAACGTTAGCCCATTGCTCGTGTCAATCAAATTGCATGTTATTAAAGGTCCGCGCTGGTCTGTCTAATGAAATTACAACCGCAACATTATGCCCTGGTTGTAGGCTAATGTTTTATCCAATTTGTATGGATTAATTTAGGAGTGAAATGCGAATGAAGGGTTGCAATCACTACTCGCAAGCTTGCCCCCAGATGATATTTTCCACTCGCACCGGCCAGATTAGGGGGCAATTTGCGACGAGATGCTCGCAGTGTACAGCCCTGACATGTATTAAATCGTTGTTGGCAGGGAATGAGTTAATGTATCGCGTAAATGTCGAATTAAGGAATATCAAAATAAAAGCACAAGTTGTTGAACTTGATCATGCATATTTATTAGAAAATTGTATTACAGCACTATGTTATGAATACACATTTATAAAACAAGGCATATTTAGCCAAAATATGTTGCAAACAAAAAAACAAAAAAACAAAAAAAAGGGATCCCCCCCCTCTCCCCCGAATGCACGACACTGTCACCTACCCACGACCCCACTTTGGGTCGCAACCCGTAGTTTGAGAACCACTGCTCTAAAGGCTCCTTCTCCCTCCTTCTCCCTCCCGCCTCTATGGCTCCTCTTCCCTCTGGGAAAGGGCAGAAAGGCAGCTGGTCACCTGATGAGGTTGATGTGGTTGTTAAAACCTCGACTCAGACTCCTGGCAGGCATCTGATCTAACCACAGGACCGGCTGGTCAGGATCTGCAATCCTAGACACACACACACACAATGAGGACAAGAAAGTCTTTGATTCAGACAATGTTGTAACTTGAGAGCATTCTCTCCTGATCTTCCATTGTGAAGAGAAAAGTCTCGCTCTCTCTCGCTCTCTCGACACCTTATCACTACCATGTTGTCTCACGCTGGAATGCATGCTCCCGCTTTGTTTTGCCGTTTCCACTGCCAACCGACCCGTGTGGAACAGTGCCTACCCGTGTTAATTTAAGGCACTGCTCTGGGGTAGGTACTATCATGCTATGCTGTATGTGCTGATTTAGGCACTGCTCTGGGGTAGGTACTATCATGCTATACTGTATGTGGTGATTTAGGCACTGCTCTGGGGTAGGTACTATCATGCTATACTGTATGTGCTGATTTAGGCACTGCTCTGGGGTAGGTACCATCATGCTATACTGTATGTGCTGATTTAGGCACTGCTCTGGGGTAGGTACTATCATGCTATACTGTATGTGCTGATTTAAGCACTGCTCTGGGGTAGGTACTATCATGCAACTTGTCACATGTTTATGGTCTGTGGCAACACTTTACAGCCAACCTCATATTGTGGAAAAGATTAGTAAAACTTGTATTAAGAAGTTGTGAAGAATCTAGTGATCTATTCACAAAGATTATTACTTTTGTCTGCGAATCTATTAGTTACAACAAGATTGTATAAAGATGAAGTGTTGTATTTTATTGGTGACGTCACCACAGTCAGTCCATCTCCAGGGGAGGAGCACAGCGTGAGGGGAACGAGAGAATCCAACCACCTAAACGCTTCACTTAAATATGCTTTAGGCAAGAAATAGGATATGCAATTGGTGGATCTTATTCATATTTGAGCTGTGATCGAGTGACATCAAAATTATCAATCAAAAGACGCAAACAGACGTTCACTCTTCCTCTCCGACTCAAATCGCTTACACTCTTTTTTGCATTTTACTAGCTACAAAAAAATAAACGTCCTCCACTGTGTCATGTTGTTGTGTCTCTAGTGAAATGTGAAATGTACTCCATCAAGCAGAGTATCTCCTCCCAAAGAGGCTCCTCTATTGTCTCAGCTCCTCCTACCTACCTGTGTTGTGTACTAGAAAAACAACACAACGACGTACAGCAAGCCGACCTGCACTGTGACGTGCCTACTGGTCAGTGGAAGAGTGACATTAGTGAACCCTCACCTCCTCCATTTGACAGCGATATCAAACATGTCTCTCCACTGCATCTGTCTGGTTTTGCCATTGATTCGAACCTTGGAGTTGCTCCATGTCCGATGCATGGCCTGCATCACCTCCAGTGTGGCTAGACCCATAGCTGTCAGGACAGAATCATCATCATATTATTATGGCCATCATCACCTCCAGTGTGGCTAGACCCATAGCTGTCAGGACAGAATCATCATCATATTATTATTATTATTATTATTATTATTATTATTATTATTATTATTATTATTATTATTATTATTATTATTATTATTATTATTATTATTATTATTATTATTATTATTATGGCCATCATCACCTCCAGTGTGGCTAGACCCATAGCTGTCAGGACAGAATCATCATCATATTATTATTATTATGGCCATCATCACCTCCAGTGTGGCTAGACCCATAGCCGTCAGGACAGAATCATCATCATATTATTATTATTATGGCCATCATCACCTCCAGTGTGGCTAGACCCATAGCTGTCAGTACAGAACATCATCATCATCAATATTATCATTATGACCTTCATAACCTCCAGTGTGGCTAGACCCATAGCTGTCAGTACAGAACATCATCATCATCATCAATATTATCATTATGGCCTTCATCACCTCCAGCATGGCTAGACCCATAACTGTCAAAATGATCATCATCATCTTCCACTTGACATGAATACTGATATTACTGTTAATATATTATAAAAAAAAAAATGTATCCACTTTTTCTCCTTATTTTCTATTTTTTCTCCCATCCCAATTTCGTGTTTCCAATTCTCCCCTCCCCTGTCTTGAACGTTGCTCGACTATGCCCCCCACTGGTCGGTTGTAGGGAGGATAAAAGCCTTGCATCACGTGTCCCCTCCGGTACACGAGGAGGCAGCCTGTCACATCTTTTCACCTGCTAGCGCGGACTCTCATTGGCGAGGTGTAACGTATGGGAGGCTCACACTACCCCCGCCACTTCCTGTCTCTGCTGTGCAGGCGTCCCCCAACCGACCTGTAGGAGTCGCTGTCCACAACGTTCAAATTACCACTCATCGACTTCCAACCGCTGACTCTGCCAATGAGCCAGTATGACGGCCGGCCCAAGCCGGAGGCAATGCTGACACCCGGATTCGAGACCGGAGTCTCTTGCATTGGTGATGAGCGCAATCTCCGTTGCGCCACCCAGCCGCCCCTACTGTTAATATATTATTATTATTATTATTATTATTATTATTATTATTATTATTATTATTATTATTATTATTATATTAGGCTAGTATCTGGTAGTTATATAAAACTTGTATATATATAAAGTTTGTATATATATATTTTTCCCTCTAAGATCTAGTGCGGTACCTCTGTGTATTCTCTTGTTGGGCAGGAAGCCGGGGGTGTTGTACTGCATCAGCGCCCCCAGGTGGTCGGCTGTACAGATCAGCTTCTGCACCTCACTGCTGTAGCTGTCAAAGTTCTGTGGTAAAACATCCCTGAAACACACCAGGACAAGACAAGAGGTTAGCTAGATACACGCTAACACAGGTTAGCTAGATACACGCTAACTATGGATGCCCCGATCGATCGGCCACCGATCGTTATCGGCCGATAATCAGTATAAATATGCGATCGGTGATCGGTGATAATGCTTTATTTTCGCCGATCGTCAAAGCCGATCTCATTCGCTGAGTTCTGTCTCAGACACCGGATGGTGCGGGGTCTGCTCCTCCCTCCCGCACGCATGTAAACACGGGTCTAGTCTAGTGAGACGGGACACGGGAGGACGGCGTCGCCGTCTCCCTGAGCTAACGTTAGCTTAGCTACCGTTACAAAATGACCCAGTCAACTATTCACTTTTAGTTTAATACATGATGAGGCATTGTCTAACCGAACGGTATCTAGCCGGCCAGCTAGCTCCTGATATCAACAAACGCTCCAGCAAGTATAGTAAAGATGTATATGATACCTGTTAGCTGTTAGCTGTTAGCTCACGTTAGTTCACTGTTCAAAACGAAATGTCCCATTGAACTAAATAATTCACTGAGGCGTTGTATTAACGTTATATATCCAGCTAGCAGTAGCTACAGATAGCTCCTGATAGGGCTGGGCGATATGGCCTAAATATGATATCACGATATTTTCTGACCTTTCGGCGATACACGATACACATCACGATGTTTTTCTTTTTTTCCCCAAACAATTCATTATGAGGCTTACCAAGACAGTATTTGAGTTTGCAAGCTAACATTAAAGACTAAATAAAATACCCATGCATTTAGCATTTTTATATTATATATTAGATTTAGATTATTGGATTATTAGATTATATATTGCATATATTTAGCAATGAGATATTATATGATTTAGATATGAAATATGATTAATTGAAAATGGGAGACCCTGATGTAAACAAGACGAAAGACTTTCTCTGGTCTGCATCCCCTTAACAATTGTATGTATTGAGCTGTACTGTACCCATTCTGCAATATGTTAATAAAGTTTTAAATCAATCAATCAATCAATAAATAGCATTTTAGCATTTTTATGAAACTACTGTATATTTGTATGTCTCTAAATGTTTTGATGAATTGAAAATGGAGGACCCTTATGTAAAAAAGCCGAAAGTCTTTTTCTGGTCTTCATCCCCCAGTCCACTGTTGTTGTATTGAGCTGTACTGTATTGTACCCATTCTGCAATCGTTAATAACGTTTTCATTCATTCGAGAATAATTTTGATTGACAGTCGAGTCTGCCAATTACGTCACACCGATTGAACCCGCCCTGCTGTTCTTAGCACCAATCGGCAAGCTCTATGCGTTTTTTACTTCCGCAATTGATTTTGACGAGAGCTGAGCTCAGCTCAACGACAACAACAGCTCCCAATCCCCGAGTGATTACCAGCGCACCGCAGCATGACTAAACAAGCCATAATGATTTTATTGCAACGAATGTTATAATAAAAGCCTTTCCATACATCTGTCTGATTGAAAACTTTATTAACAGACCGCAGAATGGGCATGCACAACTCCGCACGGGCTGAGATATGAACAGTAACGCTTGCTATCTGTCGTCATCGGACGTTGCTATGTTTGGGTAAATACGCTAATGTTATTGAACGTGTAACTATATAACGTTAATGCCACAAAACGAATGCCTTTGTTAATAATAATTAGTAACTTTGATGCAGTAGTGTGTGTGGGGGCGGCGTTGTTCAAAAGTTTGAACGGGTGTGGACCAGATTGACGCGACACAATCCTCTTGGGCAAAACATCACGATATCCACAATACGTTAAAAAAGTGTATCGTTAATGAACTGTACCCGATATTTATATAATATCGTCATATCGCCCAGCCCTAGCTCCTGATATCAATGTCTTATAACACTGATTCGATGCGTATTCGAGCTGAGGGCTTGTTGAGCACAGTTAAGTAACGTTATACCAATAGGGTCCAGGTGCAGCTCCGGAGAATCCTGGCCGTAGCTGGAGGCTACTAGAGTACACACAGACAGTGGAGCTTGTGTTGCGTGGTGGCGATGTCTCGCAGATAATACAAGTACAAGTCTAATTATATAATATATATATTTTATAAAAAAAGAAAAAGAAAAATATATAAAATACATTTTAATTTCTTTTAATCAAAAACGGATCGGTATCGGATCGGTATCGGCCGATATGGCTCACGACGATCGGTGGCAAAAAACGTGATCGGGGCATCCCTAACGCTAACACAGGTAAACTAGATACACGCTAACACAGGTCAGCTAGATGTGATGAGTCATCGAATGGCTCTAGTGTGTTGGTGCAGGGGATCGGGATGGGCGTATAGAGTGGAGTATAGAGAAATTGTAGGAATTTTCCATTGGTCCTCTCAGCCCACATTACCTTTTATAGCATTTCCATTGGCTATAGGCTAAGTGGCAGATCTATATACGCAGAGGATTAGATGCAGCCTGCATTAGGAAAGAGAACATTTCAGATCTAGATATTTCAAGATTCTAGGCCTTAGTTCCGTGCACTGCAAGTCAGCCGACAAGAGTCTTTATCATAAAAGGTTCCAAAGATATTACATTTTCTTGCAAAACATGTCTAGGGCACGACACTCTGCTTCAGAGGGTTAAACCTACTTGATATGAAGCTGTAGGCCAGGTTGTTCTTCATGATTGATTGATTGAAAACTTTATTAACAGATTGCAGAATGGGTACAGTACAGTACAGCTCAAGCAGTACAAGCAAAACTGTACATTGGAATATTGACAAAACCATACTTGGTCATTTACTGTACATTGGAGGGGGTTGGGTTAGGACATTTACGGGGGCCAGTTTCGAATTGCAGTCTCCCGTAGGTGCTCTTTGAGAGTGGTTTTGAAAGTGGGAAGTGGGTAGTGATTCACATTCCTTTACAGCTTTGGGTAGGGCGTTCCACATTGATGTGGCATAATTGCGAAACGTGTTTAGTCCCTTGTTTGAGCCGAATCTGGGTTTAACATGATTTGTGGAGCTCCCTCTGGTGTTGTGATCGTGGTATTCACTGACCTTTGGGAAGTATTTTGACATGTACATGGGTACCTTGGTTGTGTAGTGTATCTTGTAGACCAGGCCCATTGCAAGTTGCTGTACTCTGTCGTCTACTCTAAGCCATCCTAGGTTGTCAAAGTGGGCAGGGGTGAGGTGGGTTCTAGGAGTAAGGTCAAGCAGTAGTCTGACCAGTTTGTTTTGAGATGTTTGTAATTTAGTTTTTAGCGCCTTTGAGGTGCTTTGGTACCATGAGGTGCAAGCATAGTCGTAGTATCCTTGATTGAGTGCTCCTGCCAGAGTCTTCAGGGTATTCTTGTTTACCAGAGAGGAGATCCGGTACAAGAATCGAGTTCGTTGGTTGACTTTTTTTTATTACATTGGATGCCATTTTGTCACAGGAAAGATTAGCCTCTAGGATGGAACCCAGGTAGGTAATTTCATCTTTCCTTGTGACAATATTGTCACCCACTGTAACCGAGAAGCCGTCGGTCTTGCTGAGTTTGTTATTTGAACCGAAGAGAATGGACTCTGTTTTGCCCATGTGTAATGATAGTTTGTTATCAGCGAGCCATATGCAGATTTTGCCTAGTTCCGAGCTGAGGGTTTTTTCAACCTGTAACTTGTTCTTGTCAGAGACCAGCAGGGCTGAGTCGTCCGCAAACAGGAACAAGTTGCAGTCACAAGCTGACGACATGTCATTTGCATAAATTAGGAACAGTAGCGGTCCTAGTATGCTTCCTTCTGGAACACCACAGCTCACTGGGAGGGGGGGGGGGATAGGGTACCGTTTACATCCACCATCTATCATAGATAGTTAGTTAGTTAACTTACTTGATATGAGGCTGTAGGCCTGGCTGTTCTTCATAGTCTTCTATGAGGAAAGGAAGGTTCTTGGCCCAGTGGTTCTTGAAGTTCCCTGGCAGGTCCTGGTCCACATTGTATTCTGCTACAGAGATGTCCAGGTGGGAGTGGAGGTAACGAGAGTACTCTGGGATACGGGAGGGAAATGAGGTTATGGTAAATGGACTGCATTCATGCTCTTTACAACTTGCCTCACATTCACCCAGTTAGGAGGAACAGGGAACCTTCAGATTACCAGACGACCGCTCTACCTCCTGAGACACTGCAGTGCTAACCCTAACCTTCAGATTACCAGACGGCCGCTCTACCTCCTTAGTAGGGATGGGTACCTTTCACATTGAACCGATACGGTACCGGTACTGGTACCTGTGAATCGATACCGGTACCCAATGGTACCTTTTTTCGGTACTTTAGTCTCAAGAAATGTTATTTACCTACCTCAGTCGTAAAAAAAAAATCCAAACTTCAAATAACTACAATTTAGACAGTTTTTGGCTTGCCATTGCTCCAACTGCTTTGTTGTTAAATCAAGTCAAATCCTAGGTAAGCATATATTGTGCGTGTGAACGTTGACATGAAAATAAAAAAGGTGAGAAAAAAAATAAAAATAAAAAATTCTTTTTTCGGTATCTCACTTGAATCGATACTCGGTAGTACCGACGTGTTTCAGTTCGGTACCTCAAAAGTACCGAATTCGGTACCCATCCCTACTCCTGAGACACTGCTAACCCTAACCCTCAGATTACCAGATGGCCGCTCTAAATCCTGAGACACTGCTGACTCTAACCTTCAGATTACCAGATGACTGCTCTAAATCCTGAGACACTGCTAACCCTAACCTTCAGATTATCGCTCTACCTCCTGAGACACTGCTGACCCTAACCTTCAGATTACCTGAGACACTGCTAGCCCTAACATTCAGATTACCTGAGACTAGGGGTGTAACGATGCATCGATTAATCGAAATGCATCGATTCTAATGTGACGATTCAACTGCATCGATTTGAAAATGTTAGAATAAGATTATAATCTAAATTAATTAAAAAAAATAAAAAACAAAAAAACGTTTTTTTAAAGTGTTAGTATACAGAAAATGGAACCCCTAACCCCTAAAATGGGATTTCATATGATAGAAGTAGGGTTGCAATTGATTGTTGCACTCCATTATTGATAACGTTAATAATAAATGAATCGAGTAATTGTAACAAAAAATACCACATTTACCAAACAATAACAAATGTATTTGTTTCCTCAATCAAAAGGTGAATTTCCACAGCAGCAACATATTGCATTCTCACAACATTGCACAGCATATGAAACATATAGAAATGTAGAGGCCTAGACATATTAAAACATATTTCATCAGGGCGGTTAGGTGACGTAGCGGAGATTGCGTTCGTCACCAACCCCGGAGCTGTGAGCTGGATTCGCCTGTTCGAATCCAGCTCACAGCTCCGGGGTTGTCACCAGCTTGGCTGGCCGTTCACACTAATACAATTGGCTGTATTAGAGGGTGGGAGAAGCTGGCGGGGTGGGTCCGGGTCGTTGTAAACAGCGACTCCTACAGTTCGGTCGGGGCGCCTGCTAAGCGCGGATAGGACCTGAGTGGGATAGTGTGATCCTTCCACACGCTACGCCCTCTCAGGGAGGATCCGCGCTGCCAGGTGAAAAGAAGCGGTTGATTGGCTGGACGTGTGTCGGAGGAAGCACGTGATAGCCTCCACTCTCCCAGATGATCCGACTGTGGGGGGTAAGTGCGCAGCGACCAGGAAGGGGATTGGGAATTGGCATACGACTAACATTGGGATGGGAGAAAATCTGAGGAAAATGGAGGGGGAAAAAAGATTAAAAAAAAAAAAAAAAAAAACATATTTCATCTTTCTAAAACAAAGAAAATGTGATCATATCACACCAGTATTGTCCTCCCTACACTGGCTTCCTATTCAAGCCAGATCTGACTTTAAAGTGCTACTCCTCACTTACAAAATGTTAAAGGTCCCCTTTTCCAGTGTTTAGCAATGTTTTCTAGCAATGGGGGTTTGTATCAATGGGGTCTGTGTCTCTAATTCTCATCTTGGCGGATTGCTCCAATTCAGTTCAGACAAGATCCTCCCCCAGTGAACTAAGCCATTCTGATTTGACTCGCTATTCTACGTAGCAAGGAGCTGATCTGCATAACTAACGCCCCCTCTATGGTTGTAGTGCACACTCAACCATTCGCTCAACAACAGAGCGAGTGGAAATACCGACACTTCCTCAAACGGGTTGACGCGGCGCGGGCGCAGACAGAGAGAGAGCAGAGAATGAGCGAGCGAGAGAGAGGAAGAGAGGGACACTGATCACCCCACACACTCCCGACTACGCGGGGAAACACACACATGCAGTCGGGACACAGACTGTGACGAGCGAGCGAGAGAGAGGGAGAGGGAGAGATAGAGAGGGAGAGAGGGAGACACGGAGCACTTTACACACACTCCCGACTGCACGCGCGGGGAAACACACACACAGTCGGGACAGGGAGAGGGAGAGAGAGGGGGACACGTGTATCACTTCCGCAACGGATTTAGTCGGATTTCGGTTTCGACTTCACTGCCGCTTTCCCACTTCAACGCCAGAGCAGCATTGTCGCGCCATCTAGTAATATTGTCGCGTTGTGGAAAGCAGGATGAGAGAGCGTAGATTTCAGTGTGTATCATTTAATCATTTATCATTGGCATACATTGTACAGAAGTACAGAATACTTTTATCCAAAATGCTTCTTACTGTTACTGTTAGAGACTGTGCTAGACAAGATAAGTATGAAATAAAATAGTATAGCATAAAATCTACGCTCTCTCATCCTGCTTTCCACAACGCGACAATATTATTAAACAGCAGCTCTGTCATTGCAGTGGGAAAAGTGAGCCGTATTGTATATTAGTACATTGCATAGTATATTGTATATTGTATGGTAACTCAGTTACTTCTATTCTGCATCGAACATTGTACATATGTCTATACTGAACAGCGTGACCTCTATTTTTACATCTATTTTGCGTGCTATACTATTTTATTTCATACTTATCTTGTCTAGCACAGTCTCTAACAGTAACAGTAAGAAGCATTTTGGATAAAAGTATTCTGTACTTCTGTATGACAACAATGTATGCCTTTCAAATGTTAAATGATAAATGACACACTGAAATCTACGCTCTCTCATCCTGCTTTCCACAACGCGACAATATTATTAAACAGCAGCCCTGTCATTGAAGTGGGAAAAGTGAGCATTAAACAGCTGTTAAATGATAAATGATTAAATGATACACACTGAAATCTACGCTCTCTCATCCTGCTTTCCACAACGCGACAATATTATTAGATGGCGCGACAATATTGCTCTGGCGTTGGAGTGGGAAAGCGGCAGTGAAGTCTGCCGCTGCCGCGGGGGCGTGCCACAGCGTGTCACGTGGCCGCCGCGGCCAATCAGGCGAACCCGGAAACCGAAATCAGACTAAATCCGTTGCGGAAGTGATACACGCGAGGGGGACGGAGCACTTTACACACACTCCCGACCGTGCGAGCGGGGAAACACACACACGCAGTCGGGACACAGACTGTGACGAGCGAGCGAGAGAGAGAGAGACAGAGAGGGACACGGAGCACCCCACACACGCGCAGTCGGGAGCGCGCGCAAAACGCTCCGCATCCCTCCCTCTCCATCTCCTTCCCTCCCTCCCTCTCCCGCCCACCCTCCGCTCCCCCCCCCGTCGGCACCCGCGCCACATCAACCCACTGCAAAGTATCATAGTGCACACGCACACTCCCACGCGTATTCCGATCCACGCAATAATATCCACAGGAGTATATATTGTCATTTGAAACAAGTTACCAATGCATTGTCCCGTGGGATTATGCCCCCCCCTGTGGTGAAATTTATTAGTCTCCCTCTCCATCTCCCTATGTCTCTCTCTGTCTGCCAGTGCAGACTGTGGGTGACTGTCACTCAAAGCGCTTTGCGAGTATGGGTGGAGCCCAGCCCAAAACAGCTTGAAATCTTGAAGTGGAAAAATGCTGCTTTAGAGTACTTGATTAGAAATACAAAACAATGCATTAAAAAAAAAATTAAAAAGAAATTACAGATGTGTTCCATAGACTCACAGGAATTGTGTAAAATTGCCCAAATAGTGAAAGGAATAGCAAAACATGGGACCTTTAAATGGGCTTGCACCGCTCTATCTATCCGATCTCATCTCACAATACTCGCCTGCTTGTGCTCTGCACTCACAAAATGCGGGGCTTCCATCGATTTCTAAGGTTAAAAAGAAATCCGCCTGCCACAGAGCCTTTGTCTACCGCACTCCCAACCTGTGGAATAAATTACATCATATCGATTCTAAGCAGGCGAGCTGCATATGTGGCTACAAAAAGAACGTCACTGGCTACTTAAAATATCAAAAGCATGTATTTAACAAACTCAAACATTTTCTAAACACGATTTTATATTAACACTTTGATTGCCGGAAAACGCTTTTTCACGTCATTCAGAGCCATGCTAAAGGTGCCGAGGACGCCGTAACTCGTCTTTGATATCAATATTTCAAAAATCTGTGATCGAAATCATATTTTCTTTCCGGAGCCCTGAGATGTGCTGGTGGGCTCCCACCAACTGTCTAACGGTTCGAGAGCGCCATCTGGTGGCCGATCGGCAGATCGGCCAAGAGGGAGGGGCGCCCCAAACAGGAAGTGCTCATCCATATGAGCTCCGGGCACTCGCGTCCGGTAGCCGGACTCCATCTCAACACACTGGATGATCAATCGCTCGCCCTAACTCAATAAACAACGTTATTTGGACGTATATAGTATTATACAAGCTGGAAATGGTTCATCAGGATAAACATCCCATAATCGAAAACGGTCTACACCACGCTGATCGTCCAACGGCGCGAGGAAGATACGGTAAGATTCAGCGTTATTTTTGAACGTGTTCCATATAAACTGTTATGATGAACATATGATCCACACTAGATGAATGATATAACGCTGCCCACGGAATTATAAACGATCCCCCGCCCATCCGGTCATCATCAGATCATACGTAGATCATTCTAGAAGTACGTCCAATTGAAATTTTTTATATCGCCCCGATTGCCATCAAACTGTATTTCATCATCAATATAATGCATTTGGGGCTATAGATCACGTTCTGGAGAAAGCTGCAGAAAGAGATGAAAACATACTTATACATTAGACCATACTTTATGTGAATGAAAAAGTTTAACGTTGCTACACAATGAACAATACATATAGGACTTTGAATGGGCCCTAATAATGGCAATGTAGCAATAGAATTTAAAAAGTTATAGCCCTGCAAATAAGGGGAATTTCTCCATAGACAAATAGAGCCGGCAACCTATGGTATAATGAATTTAGCCTTAGGCAATCAAAGTGTTAACTTAATAAATAAAAACGAAAAATCGCTTCCGGTATGAGAGCAGACGGGTAACACACGTGCGATAGAGCTCCTGGTCAAATGAGCGAAAAAAACGGATAAAAAAATACCCGAAAAGTGATTAAAAATGAAAATGCACACGAGAAGTAAGGAAGAGACAACGATTGTGATGGAAAGAGAAATGGAGAACACACGAGAAGAGGAGAATTTGAAGAAACAGAGTCCCCGAAGCGAAGCCGAGAAGAGACAGGCGGAAGAAGGGGGAGGTCCCGCTGAGGCAGACACGGGAATGCCAGGATGGGCCGTGGTCATGCAGGCCGGGATATTGGAGAACATAACAGCGGCGATAAAACTGAACACGGACACGATAAGGAATGATATTGGGAAGCTACGGGAGGAATTGAGGAAGGAACAGGAGGACTTCAGAGGTGAAATGAATACAGAACTCAAAAGGGTGGAGGAGAAGATGGCTGAATAGGACAGAAACGTGACCGAGTTACAGACTAGGACGGCACAAGCGGAGGAATGGAACACAGAGATACACGAGGTATTAACATGTGCGATTCAGAAACAAGAACAGATGGAGACAAAGATGTCGGACATGGAGGGGAGGTCACGGAGAAATAACATCAGAATATGGGGATTGAAAGAAGGAGTCGAAGGGGAATCGGTGACCCATTATGTAGAAAAGCTTATCAAGGAGCAATGGAAGGATACGGGACTGGAAAAAATGGAGATTCAGAGGGCCCACAGGGCGTTGGCTCCGAGACCGAAACCGGACAGACCTCCGAGAGCGGTGATTATTAACTTTCTGAGATTTGAGATTAAGGAATTGATACTCAGAACCGCGTGGACCAAGAAGATTGAAATCGAAGGGAAAAGACTATCGTTTGATCATGATTACTCGACAGCGGTAGCAATAACACGCAGGTCCTACGCGGGACTGAAGAGAACTCTGAAAGAAAACGGAATGAGATTCCAATCACCCATGACCTCGCTAAGGATTCACTGGGAGGAAGGGACGGTGACGTACGCGACGGCACGAGAGGCGGCGCAGGAGATGAGACGACGGGGGATGCAGATGGCGGAGGACGGAGAAGGAAGGAGACAGGAGGACCAGACGCGGAGCCTGCAGCAGAGATTGGAGGGGGCACGCAGATGGACCAGAGTAGGAGACCGAAACCAGGGAGAGGAGGGAGGAGAGAGGAGAAGGCAGAGATGAAACGTGACAGACCGAGGGCGGAGACGGACGAGGAGGCCAGAGACGGAGAAGGAGGGGAGAGGAGGCGGGAGGAGGCGAACGGATGAGTACACGCACAAGAGATTGAAAAAACTATCCAAATAGAGACAAAATATAGAAACTGAAATAACATATGTATAAACACACATTCCCAGGTAGAGGCAGGATATAGAAATGAACATAACGTATACATGGACACATAATGGAAATATAACTAGGTATGATAGACGAGACACAGAACATACTGAAACAAATACATAGACACACGCTGCGAGTAACACAGTTGGAAGGGATTAAGGGGATAAATGGACATCACATAGAAAATAGAGGGGAGGAAAAGAAAGTAAAAAGGGGTACACAGGAGACACCACACGGGTTTGGGAGGAAGGAGGGGCATTGAAACATATGAGACACATTGAGAGGGACCTAGGAAAAGAGGGTCTTTGGTCAGAAGGAAGGACAGAGCGCTTTTGACCAGGAGCTCGACAGCAAAAAAAAAAACAGTAAGAAAGCTGGACAAATATGACGAGCGATTGGGGGTAAGGGTTTCAAACCCCCAAGCCGTCAGGAGGGGGCCTCTCGCTAGGAGAGCAATTACCCCTCACCCACCAGCAGGGGACAGGGGGGGACACAGGGACCCCCCGAACGCCTTGGGAGCACTTTATGTAAAGTTTATGTTTTTTATTTATGTTAATCATTATATGTATTCGGTGAAGAGAGCGGAGGCTCCAACCGGAGGGGGGAATGAATGTGACATGGGGGGGACTGACAGACGAAAGAAGAAGAAAGATGACAATGGTTAAAGGTATAAAAATGATGTCGTTAAACGTTAATGGAATGAATAAGGCAATAAAGAGGAGCAAAGTGATGTTGAAATGTAAAAAAAGTGAGATGGAAGTGATTTTTCTGCAGGAGACACATTTGGTAGCACAGGATCATGAGAAACTGAAGAGATTTGGATATGAAAATGCATACTATAGTTCCTTTAAACGGAACCCGAGGAGAGGAGTAATCACGTTAATCAAAAACAGTCAAATTTGAATTGATCAAGGAAGTAAAAGACAAGGAGGGAAGGTTTGTTCTGGTGAAGGGGAAAATGGAGGGCCAAATGGTTACGTTAGTGAATGTTTATGCACCCCCAGAGAGTGAGAGGGATTTATATGAGACCATTTTTGATATGATAGTGATGGAACTAGAAGGGATATTGATATGCGCGGGAGATTTCAACGTAGTACTGAATCACGACCTAGACACCACGAGTACTAGAAAAGGACGAGCACCCATCAGTAGATATAGGAATATTCAGATGACGGAAATGGGAATTACAGATGTTTGGAGGGGGATGCACGCCATGGACAGGGAATACACACATTACTCACACCCGCACGTGACATATGCGAGAATAGATTACTTTTTGATGACGACGGGGGACAGTTACAGGGCACGGGAGAGCAGAATAGGAGTAGCGGACATATCGGATCACAGTGCCATATATCTGACAGTAGATCTAGAAGGGAGACAGAGGAACACGATCTGGAGACTAAATGTAGGAATATTAAATAACAAGGGGGTGGTGAGTCAGATCAAGGAGGAGATAGCCAGATATAAGGAAGAAAATGACAACGGGGCGGTAGATCCGAACATTCTATGGGACACACTGAAGGTGGTGATAAGGGGGAAATTGATGGAGAAGACAGCAATGCTGAAGAAGGCCAGAACGGAGACATATCACAATCTGATAGGGAAGCTGAAGAAGCTAGAGGGGAGACACCAGATATCAAAAGAACAGGAAACGCTCTGAGAAATCAAAGAAGTAAAGGCCAGGATAAATAGGGAATTATTGACGGAAATAGAAAAGAAAGCGAGGTTCATGAAACAAACGTACTATGAAGGGGGACCAAAAGCGACCAGACTGTTGGGCTAGGAGAATTAGGAGGCAACAGAAGTTGAACATGATACACACGATAAGGGATACAAAGACTAATGAAATATTGAGGGACCCAGCTGAAATAGAGAGGACATTTAGAGAATACTATGAGAAATTATACACACAGCCAAAAGCAGCGGGAGAAGAGGAAATAGAAGCATATCTGGAGAAGCTAGAGTTACCATCGATAGGGAAAGAACAGAATGAAGAATTAAATAAAATAATTACGGAACAAGAACTGGAAGAGGCAATTAGTAGAGCTAAAAACAACAAGTCTCCGGGGAGCGACGGATTCCCATCGGAATTCTACAAGACATTTAGAACTGAATTAGCACCCATGTTAGGGGCGGCGTTCAGACACACGATGGAAGAGGGAAAAATGCCCCCCTCGTGGAAGGAAGCCATAATCACCACGATACCGAAGGAAGGGAAGGATAGGGAATTATGTAGTAGTTTCAGACCTGTGTCCATACTCAACGTGGATTACAAGATGTATACATCGATAATATCAAAGAGATTTGAGACGTTTATGCCAGACATTATAGATGAAGATCAAACTGGATTTATTAAAGGGAGACAGACACAGGACAACGTGAGAAAGACATTACACATAGTAGAGGAGATACAAAAACAAGGGGGTAGCGTGGTACTGATTAGCCTAGATGCAGAAAAAGCATTCGACAGTGTGAGCTGGACATTTTTATATAAAACATTGATGAGGTTCGGACTGAACGGGAGGGCGATGAAGATGATCAAGGCGCTATATCAAGAACCGACAGCGAGGGTTAAGGTGAATGGCAGCTTGACGGATAGAATCAGATTAGAGAGGGCTACCAGACAGGGTTGTCTCTCACCTACGCTCTTCGCCGTTTTCATAGAACCACTGGCACAACTGATCAGACAGACCGAGGACATTAAGGGAGTAAGGATAAAGGGAACGGAATATAAACTAGGCCTATTTGCAGACGACGTGATAGTATACATGAGGCAACCAGGCAAGAGCTTCCCGGCACTGATGGATCTACTGAAGGAATATGGCCACTACTCAGGATACAAACTAAACGTGACAAAGACACAGACCTTAACATGGAACTATACCCCAACGACGGAAATTAGAGAACAGTACGGGATAAGATGGGACATGGACAAGATTAAATACTTAGGGGTGAACATCGCGAGAGGGGTGGAGAAACTGTTTGAGGCGAACTATACACAGATAAATCAGAACATCAAGAGAGACTTAGAGAGATGGACAGTAATGCCCTTGGACTTCAATTCAAGAATAGAGGTCATTAAAATGAATATACTATCAAGGTTACTGTACCTATTCCAGTCACTACCGATACAAATACCACAGAATCAATTCAGGGAGTGGGACAGACTGATATCGAGATTCATATGGGCGGGGAGAAGACCACGGGTCAGATATAAAACACTACAACTACCAAAGGAAGAGGGAGGGATGGCAGTACCCAGCCTACAAGATTATTACTATGCAGCACAACTGAGAGCAGTGACGTGCTGGTGTAACGACAGATATGAGGCAAGATGGAAAGACATTGAAAAAGAAGGGGAGGGATACAAGGTACAAGCTCTGGTGGGAGATAGGGAACTATTTAAAGAAAAAGAGGGACTATTAGATCCAATCACCAAATGCACCTTGACCATATGGAACAGAGTAGTAAAAACACACAAATTGGAGAAGCAGTCAGGGGTCCTGAGATGGGTAGCACATGACAAGAGATTCAAACCAGGGAGGTTAGACCATGGATTCAGAAGGTGGGAGAGGGGGGGGGGGGGCAACAGCGATATGCAAAATGATAGAGAAGGGGGAAATGCAAACACTACAAAAATTAAAGGAGAAATTTGGACTAGAAAACAAGGACCACTTCAGATATCTACAGATTAGAGATTACTATAATAAAGAAATAAGAGGGGACAAGGAAGAAGAACAGAATGGAATAATTAGGATGATAGTAAGGGCATACGAAGGAGGGAAAGGAAGGGTAATATCAGCACTGTACCGGGCTATAATGACCAGCAAGGGACACACGACCGATTATATAAGGGAGAAATGGGAGAGAGAACTAGAGATGGGAATAACAGGGAAGGAATGGGGGAACATATGCGAGGTGCAACATTCAACAACAGGATCGAGGATATGGAAAGAATTTGGATGGAAAAACATAATCAGATTCTTTATAACCCCAGAGCTGAAGGGAAAATATGCACCAACACAAAGAGCATGCTGGAGGATGTGTGGGAAGGAGGGGGCAAATCACACGCACATATTCTGGGGATGTCAGAAGCTGAAGGGGTATTGGGAGGAGATAGGGGAGGCAATGATCAGAATATTAGGATACGGGTTACCACAAACAGGACTGGTGCTTTACTTAGGAGACCTGACACACAAGGGAATACAAGGGGGGGACAAATATCTAATAAAGATAATGTTGATAGCGGCCAGAAAAGCAATAACGAGACTGTGGTACAAGGAAGACCCACCGACAATAGCACAATGGGTAGGAATAGTGGAAGAAATACAGGATATGGAGAGGATAACACACATGCTGAGGTTACAGGAAGAGAAATTTGGGGAAAGATGGGGAAAGTGGGAGGATTATAAAGGGAACGAAAGCGACATCACAGAGGAAGAACCAAATGCAACACAAGAGGGCGAAGGGTAAAGGAGGAAAGAAGTTCAAGGAGGGTCTCTGAACCCATGTCACACACCTATGCTTTAGTTAGCATTTTCTATTTTTTTGGGGTATTACAATTGTTTTATGTTTTTATACTTTATTATTTATGTCTGTTTAACAGTGTTATATTAAGATTCAGGGATGATGTGGTTTGTGTATGGGTGAATCAAAAGGCAAAGTGAAAGTCAATAGCGACTGCTACCAGACATTGACCTGGGACTTATAGGAACCCAAGGGGGACAAAGTAGACTACCCTGGTACTTTGATTAATGTATACTCAGTAGATAGTAAATTATTATAACACTACCTCTTGCATACTGCACCTCATGTGACACTGTGAATAATGTGAATATTCCTCAGCTAGTCAGATAGTAAATTATATTGACCATATTGATCAAATTGTTTACACTGCCTGTGTTGTCTTTTACTACCTGTATACTGTGTTGTTTTACTACCTGTACCCCTCCCCCCTCCCCCCATGCTGCTATGATGCCTGAATTTCCCCAAGGGGATCAATAAAGGAATATCTTATCTTATCTTATCTTATCTTATAAAAAAAAAAAGAAAAAAAAAAAGGACGCAGGATAAGGGAAGAAAGAAGCTCAAGGAAGGTCTCTGGACCCATATCACACATGCATGCCTTAGTCAGTATTTAATATCTTTGAGTAGGAATTATATTTTTATACCTGTTTAAGGGAGGTACACAATCAGCTTTTGTATTAAGTACCTGGAAAACAACTGTAGTGGAACCAGACAACTAACCATGATACCCATGTAACCATTTATGTGCACTGTTTTTTTTTTTTTTATTGTGTTGTTAGTTTTTTTTTTTTGTAAGTGCTGTTTGTCTATAAATGTTAATAAAAATGTAAGTATAAAAAAAAAAAAAAAAAAAAAAATCTACTTATGTCCAATAGGCCTAAATAAATAACAGATAACGCGCATAAAACGAAGCAACAAGAGTATTTTTTATGAGGCTATTATTATTATCATTATTATTTTGCAACAAGATAGCCTACATAGAACATAAATAGCCTGTCTCAGACTGACTCACATAGTCGCGATTTATTTGTTCTCGTTGATGAAAAGCAGCATATAGATATGGTTGGGTGTCAGACGGGAGCACATGCAGCCACAATCAGCAGACTGACTTGGGTTATTTTTTCGGCCCATTGTGGGTCGCAGCTTAAAATCAACGCTCCTCTTAGGCCATGGTTACACAGACTGTTTTAGTTTTAGTTTTGTTGCTGTTTTGAATACGTTTGCTGTCCCTGTTAAATAGAAATACCGCTTTGGCAGGAAAACGCGTTGCCCTACTGACAGCGTTAAATTGTGTTTCCGTTTTGGAAAAACGCCAAAACTCGCCGACAACGCGTTGTGTAATCTGCGCGGAGCCATTGTTGCTCAACGCCCATGCGCAGTAGATACCGACATCTGCGTGCCCTCACCAACGTCCGGTGACAACAGAGCTGTCCCAAATAGCTGCAGCTACCATGTGTTGTCAAGTTATTGTTATAAGGACCCCAGTCCAAGCTACAGTCTGCATTCCCTTAACAATTGTTTGTATTAGGAGTGCACCGATGTATCGGTCGGGTATCGGTATCGGCCGATAAGTGCCTTGTTGACTGCAATCGGCCTATAAGCTCGAATGTGCCGATGGCAGTAGCCGATAAATAACTATCAATTTGTGTAGCGTCAAAAGACAAAAAAAAGTTCACTCGCGACCTACCTGCACAACGCCCGCCGTCCCCAGTCCCCCACACACACACACAAGCTACTGCATCAAAGTTACTACTTATGATTAACAAGGCATTCGTTTTGTGGCATTAACGTTATATACTTAGTGTTACACGTTCAATAACATCAGCATATTATTTACCCGAACATAGCAAGTAAGCAAGACATTACTCCGTTCATAGCTCAGTTCCATTCCGTTGCTCATTCCGTACCCAACTACCCATTCTGCAATCTGTTAATAAAGTTTTCAATCAGACAAATGTATAGAAAGGCTTTGTTTTATTATAACATTTGTTGCAGTAAAATCATTATGTCTCGTTTGGTCATCCTGTGGAGCGCTGGTCGGCGGGCAGCTAACGTATTAGCTACGGTAAGTTTGTTGTGCTCTCGCAAGCAGATCATTGCCGGAAGTAAAAAACTAATAAACGCCGATTGGTGGTAAGAACAGAATGAATGAATGAATGAATGAATGAATGAATGAATGAAAACTTTATTTAACAGATTGCAGAATGGGTACAATACAGTACGGCTCAATACATACAATTGTTAAGGGGATGCAGACCTGAGAAAGACGTTTGTCTTGTTTCCATCAGGGTCCCCCATTTTCAATTCATATAGACATAGACACAGCAGGAGGTGGGTGCTAGCGGTGTGACGTAATTGGCAGAATCGACTGTCAATCAAAATTTCATTGGTTGAGACTGCTTGAGAGCTCTGGTTGAGACAATAGTATCCAGCTGCAGCCCAGCCGGTAGACCATACTGGGAGAACTAGTATCTAGCTGCAGCCCTGTAGAACATACTGGGAGAGAGATAGTGCTATTTCTTGATGTTTCCTTTTTTTAAGTAAGTAAAGAGGCCTATGTTCATATCGGTCAGCACAATTTGTAACACAAATATACAGTAGTTTCATTAAAAAAAAAATATAAAAAAAAAATTATATATAAAAAAAAATATATAAAAAAAAATGTTGCCACAAATATCGGTATCGGTATCGGCCGATTGTGTTAGTTGAACAATCGGTATCGGTGGCAAATTTTCATATCGGTGCATCCCTAGTTTGTATTGAGCCGTATTGTATTGTACCCATTCTGCAATATGTTAAATAAAGTTTACATCCATTCATTCTGCTAGCATTAATGATTGCATGAGCAGCTGGCTAACGTGAGCTAACGTTAGCTACCAGACCCTGTTAGCTCAGAGCCCCTCTTTCAACATAACAAGCATTAAACAAAATGGCCCAGTCATCTATTCACCTTTGTTTAATACATGAGGCGTTGTCTCTAATGTTATCTAGCTACTGATATCATCCTGGTGCTGGCTGGCTAACTAACGTGAGCTAACGTTAGCTGATAGCCACAATGCTATACTGTTATACTGGCATATTCCATTCACATTAGCATGTAAGCTAACAAAATCGGCGCAGATGAGACTAAACTCCGCTTTTGGTGTTCAATTGTGTTGATGTTAGTTTTGTTTCATCAACAAATGAGAGGCAGAACACACAGTGAATGTATCCGTTTTGTTTATTGCACGTTCTTTGCTGAAAAATAAGTGCTACAGTGGCGAAATAGCTCAAGGAGGCATTTAAAGATGGCGGCTTGTATATTTTTTTTGCAGGAAGTGTATTGGCACATTTAAGTTCTGATTGGTTGAAAATTGCCTTCATGTTCGCCACCTACTGCCACCTACTGCTTTGGCATTGTACTACATCACTGTGCTCAGGAGGCAAAACGAAAATGCTCAGGTTGCAAAACAAATGTCAAACTCGGCTGCTTTGATTGATTGAAAACTTTATTAACAGATAGCAGAATGGGTACAGTACAGTACAGCTCAATACATACAATTGTTAAGGGGATGCAGACCAGAGAAAGACTTTCGTCTTGTTTACATCAGGGTCCCCCATTTTCAATTCATCGTAACATATATGACATACATGACATACAGATAGACAGTACTGCTACATCTATACATTTATGACATACCAGATTTGCAAATACAGTACTGTTTGTGATACAAAAAGAGTCCAGAGAAAAAAAAAGTATATACATTTGGCGTAGAAACTGTACATTGGATTGGGTAAGCGACCGGGAAAGCGAAACTCATTTTGAAAACGAAACTAAAAACACCCTAGGTGTAACCTCAGCCTTAGCCTGCATAATTTTGCAAGTTGCCATCGCTCGTTTTTCCCTCCTCGCTTATTTTCCAGACAGAGATGGTTGCCTCCTCGTCATAGTTATATTGCGCCCTCTATCTGTTCATTGAAACATGCTTTGAAAATACACCATTCTACCGACAGCTACAATGAAATAAGAAACAGACATTGTAACATATCATCAACATATCAAAGTTGTGTGTGTGTGTGTGTGTGTGTGTGTGTGTGTGTGTGTTTCGAGTCCTCACCTCTGAGGTATTTGACTTTGAGGTATTCAGAGCTGGCCTTCTGGCCCAGCAGGGGGTCGTTCAGCATAACTTTGGTCTGGGCCTTGATGCCCTCGTAGAACTGACCCATCGCCACATGACTCAGACCCTTCATGTACTGACAGACCTCATTGTAGGGCTCCAACTGAAGACACCTCTACAGGAGGGAGAGAGAGAGAGAGACACAGAGAGTGACATTTACATTTAGCTGATGCTTTTATCCAAAGCGACTTACAAGTTCTGTACGAAGTCAACAGGAATGGTACAACTTTCAGCTGAGTAACAATGTTCATCAAAGTGTTGAAACTTGTTTGCTGCAGTGTTGAGTGCATAGTTGTAAAGACATTAGTATATTAGGAAGAGTGCATGATAGTAGAAGACAGTAAGAAGGTTAGTGTTTTTTTTTCCTTCTGGTTTCAGATATTGATTGTCTTTAGTTGACGGCCAAACGATTGTGGTCGGGTTTCGGCTGTCCTAACTGTGGTGAGGAGTTCGTTCCACCATTGTGGAGCAAGGCCAAAGAATAGGCGGCTTCTCTTTGATGATGACCCTCCCGGAGCTCGAATAGGAGTGGGTCTGAGGCGGCCAGAAGATGTAGAGTGGAGGGGTCTTGAAGGTGTGTAGTTAGAGACCATTGAGCGGAGGTAGGTGGGAGCCGTTCCCTTCACTGAGCGATATGCCAGGTCAAGGACCTTTAAGCGGATTAGTGCTCATTACAGACACTCTTTTATTTATTTATTTTTAAACAAAAAAAATCAGCATTTTCCTTTCCCTATACGAATGGAGCACACAGATCTGTCAACCATCGTTATTGTATCCCCTAAATGTTCTACAGAATCTTTTTGAAATAAAAATAAATATCTGTCAACCATTCTACCGTCGGCAATAGGCGGTGCTCATGCAGTAGATTTTAATGCAATTTCCTGATGAAGTGCTGTTCTGTTATCTGCCACCAGGAGACGCAAAGCCTGACAGAATGCTGTGATGTCGTTCCCGAATTGTACCGGCAGTCAGGCAGAGTGATGAGAGAGTGGAGCCAGACAGTTTTTAGACCCCTCTCTCCCTGGACAACTTTAATATAAGGAAACGCGAAAGTGTATTGAACACCCGAATTGGACAATAAACAGTGAATATTACGCTGTGGTCAGTGGCTTTCTTGTACGTGGATGTGGAACGGGAGAATCAAAGTTTGAGAACGTCCGAAGCTTATGGTATCAACGTGTTTTTGAAACTACAAGCAGTGTTGATAGGATAGCCACAGCACGTTCAGAAATAGGTCTCGAAAGGCATAGCACACAATGAAAAATATTTATTCATCAATTTGACATTCATAACTCATAATGAAGTTAAGACAACCTTCCTTTAGGCTTTTTTTTTTATCTACTTTTTCTCCCCATTTTTTTATTTTTTCTCCCATCCCAATTTCGTATTATCCAATTCTTCCCTCCCCTGTCTCGAACGTTGCTAGACCATGCCTCCCACTGGTCGGCTGCAATGTGGACAAAGCCTTGCATCACGTGTCCCCTCCGGTACACGAGGAGGCAGCCATCGCATCTTTTCACCTGTACAGCGCGATCTCTCAGTGGCGAGGAGTAGCATGTGGGAGGCTCACGCTGCCCCCGATACTTCCTGATTCTGCTGTACAGGCGCACCAACCGACCTGTAGGAGTCGCTGTCCACATCGTCCGATCCCCACCCACCGGCTTTCCCACCCCTAATACTGCCAATTGTATTAGTATGAACGACCAGCCAAGCCGGAAGTAGCGCAGAGAGCTGGGCTCGAACCCAGCATCTCCTGCGTTAGTGGCGAGCGCCTTGCCCTCCAAAGTCAAATAGTGCTGTCAAAAAAGTTATCGCTGATCAGTCGAATCCATTCAAATCAGGGCTGCCCCTCGCATAATGTGTTCAACAGTCGTACTATTTATTTTTCACGTGAATCCATTGATCATTTTGATTAGGCTAACTAAAGTAGAGGACGAGGATTGTATTTTCTTTTCTCAGATCAGCTGTAATGATGCAGAAAGTTGCGTTGAAGAAGGTTGGTGTGTGTATGTTTCCCCAACATTAACATTATTGGGGCAAACAAGAAAAAATATTAACATTTTCCGCCTATTGTAAAGACCCTGCTGTGTTACAAACTTGTCATTTATCCGTGGTTTTGTTTCGGACACCTGTAGTAAAGGCGAGGGAAGGAGGGGAGAAACAAGTTGCTCCGTTCTCCGCTTGTCATCATGCCCTTACAAGCGTCAACGTTTTATTTATCATCCGAATTTGAGGATAAAATAGAAATATTCTTAAAGTCTGTTTGCAACTTGCGAAGCATTAGTGAACGGATCAGATTTAATATATTTAACATTTTAAGCATTTTATGAGCAAACAAAATTAATTTCAATTGGACATTAGATTCATTATATCAAGCGGAGAACGAAGCAATTGAACAACCTTGGCACAGGGCTGTTTCTCCTCCCTCTCCTCTCCTGTACTACAAAACCATGGATGAATGACAAGTCTGGAGACCTATTTCAGAACGTGCTGCCTATTCTATCCACGCTGCGTCTCCATCTATCCAACTCGGGAGCGCAGCATCACAACATTCTGTCTGAATGCACACACTTTTTTTTTTATACACTTTTTCTCCTCCATTTTTAAATTTTTCTCCCATCCCAATTTTGCCGTGCCAATCCATTGATCATATTGATTAGGCTAACTAAATAGAGGACGAGGATTGTATTTATTTTCTTGGATCAGCTGTGATGATGCAACTTGCGGGAGAGAAAGTCGGGAGAGATGAGAAGTAAAATGGATGTGGGTGTAACCTGGTGTAACCCGAGCACCCCTACTGGTTGAGTATCCGGTAACTACCTGGCCACTGTCTTGCTGCCAGCGGCAAGGGAGGCGCTCTACTGTGCTAATACACTAGGCAGAATTTCAGAAAATGTGCTTGTATAAAGTGCTGAAGGCATTTCGTGTTTATTTTTGGTACACAACATTTCTAGGGGTATTAAGGGGTGCTGAATCCAAATTTGCTGTATACCAAGCTCAAAAATGTAAAATAAGGCCTCAAAATTGAGAAATCCAACATGGCCGCCAGCACCAGGCCCTCTCTCCACAAAAACAGGTGCTAAACCCACAGTTTTTATTCTACTTTGCACAGAACATCTGCACCTATGGAGGAAGAGAGTAGGAATATAGCTGGGGTGCAACCATGAGTAACAGGGTGTTTTTGACTGTCTAACTGTAATCTTTGTATAGGTGAGGATAAAAAAGACATTTCTTCAGTGTTTGCAGGAATACGACAGCAATTTGGTAATAACTGTACAGTGTTGGACACCAACATTAGAATCCCCCCAAGTCTTAGCTTTCTTCAGGCACCAAGTTTATGCAAGTAGCTCTTATAGATCTGGATATATAAGCATTTTAATGTAAGCATGCTGTTTTAGGCGAATTTTCTAAAAATAAATGGTGGGGCTTAATGAGTTAAGTGTGACTACACAAGGTACAAACCAGAATTAAATGTGCTTTTGTAAGTTTTCTTATATACATCAACAAGGACGTAGTCACACCGGAGATTCAAGAATCCATACTTGGCGCAGAACACCTTGGACAGGCACAACTGAACATGTTTGTGGACAAACGTTTGTGTGAACCTCCAGATAGTGACCAGCACCTGAACCTGAAATCACCCATTCGAAAGAACAAAGCCAAGACATTTGCCTCTTTGTATGAAGTTGTGCAATTTTCCAAGAACAAGCAAAACACCATCAAAGTGGACAGGCAGATTCTACAAAGGCTCATCACAGCTTACAGAGCAGGTCGTAAGGTAGACCTTGACAATATCCTCCAGCATGAGCTCATGCCCATCACGCCATCTCTGGCCACAACTAACGGGAGTCTACATTCCACCAACAAGTCTGTGTTAGCAAATATACTGACGAAACAAGTTAAAACCCCTGCAGATCTTACCCTTCAGGGACCCAGCTGCCTGGTCATTGATGGCCAAGCTCTGGTAATGGCACTCGGAAAGCCACCTGACACTACAACATTTGGTGACTATGCCAACAAGTTCACTGACACAGTGTTGAAGATGGGAGCAAAATACCAGAGGGTAGATGTCGTCTTTCACAGATACCATGACCAATCCATCAAAACAGGCACAAGGGTGAAACGCAAACAGCGCCACAGACCAGTACGTCGTGAAATCAAAAACAAGTCTGTTCCACTTCCTGCCGATTGGTCGAGCTTCATGGCCCTTGAAGACAACAAATCAGATATCGCTCAACTACTCTCAAACCACCTGATAGAACACAGCCCGGATGATGAACCTGTAGTTGTAGTATCAGAGAGGTTTGCTGAAGCGACAACTGTCAAGTCAACAGATCCAGATCTTGAAGTCTCCTCTCTGAGTGCTGACCATGAGGAAGCTGATACACGTCTGATTTTCTCATCCAGGCTCCAGTGGAAACAATCGTCGTGTCAGCGCGTGACACAGATGTGCTGCTTCTACTCTTGGCTCACTATGACAGAATCCGATGTACGCATCTCTACATGAAAGCTGGATCTCTACATCTCTACATCCACCTGCAAGACTGTATACTCTAGACTGTTTGTCGTTAACAGAATTGTGAACATAATGCCTATAACAGAGAGAAAAAAAGGAATGAAGGAACAGAATAAATCACTGTAAGGACAATTGTATCATGTGTTCGAATATACTTGTACGGGAGCTGGCTATAATCTTTTAATTATCTTCTACTCTATTCTATTCAGGAAGAGTCACATGGCATGTATCGAAGCATGCAACTGTAAGAAAGTCAACACCTGCCGGAACACTGAGGAAGAGTGTGAATAAGCTGTCACTGTAAGGATTACTGTAACAAGTATTCAAACGTACAGAGGAAGATTCCGGTAAAAAGCGGGAAGGTGGAATAGCTTTCATGTTGAACAACAATTGGTGTGATCCAGGCAACGTGAAGGAGCTTTCAAACCACTGCTCCCCAAACCTGGAGTATATATCCATCAAGTGCCGGCCATTCTTTCTCCCGAGAGAATTAACGTCGGTCATTCTGATCGGAGTGTATATTCCACCACAAGCAAACACAGGCGACGCGCTCTCCAAGCTCCACAACGAGGTAAACAAGCTCCAAGCAGCTAACGTTGACGCTGCTATTGTGGTTGTGGGTGATTTCAATAGCGCTAATCTGAGAAAAGTGCTGCCAAAATTCTACCAGCATGTGACTTCTTCTACCAGAGGCGGGAATATTTTAGACCATTGCTACTCGCAATTTAAGAGCGGTTAAAAATCACATGCTGCCAGTCCTTTCGGCAAGTCAGATCACGACGCCATCTTTCTTGTACCGCAGTATAAACAAAGTCTCAAGCGCATTCCTGTAGTATCGCGAGAGGTGAAGCGCTGGACGGTGGCGTCGGAGGAGACGCTCCAAGCTGCACTAGAATGTACAGACTGGGGGGTGTTCCGCGATAACACATAATATTAATGACTACACGGAAACAGTGCTGGACTTTGTTTGTACTTTGGTAGAAGAAACAATCCCCTCTACCACAATTAGAGTTTACCCAAACCAAAAGCCCTGGGTAGACAAATCCGTCCGTGAAGCTCTGAAGGCGTGCACCTCAGCAGACAACGCCAGGCTTGTGACAGGCAACATGAATGACCACAAGGTGGTGAGATACAATGTTAGGAGGACAGTAATAGAAGCAAAAAGGCGCTACAGGGATTCAATTGAACTTCAATATGAACAGGCTGACTCTAGAGCTATGTGGCAGGGCCTCAGAACGATGACAGATTACAAAGGCACCTCCCTCAAACTGAACAGTGACATCCAACTGGCAAATGATCTCAATACCTTCTATGCGAGGTTTGAGGCTGGGAATAACAGCACCAGCCTACAAACCACTGCAATGGAGGAGGGGGGGGGGACACTGCTGATGGAGACTCAGTGTTCAGGATAACAGAACATGAGGTGAGGAGGACGTTTAAGAAAGTGAATATCAGGAAGGCAGCAGGTCCGGACGGTATCCCCGGCCGCGTCCTAAAAGTCTGTGCCGACCAACTGGCCCCGGTATTCACTGACATATTTAACCTGTCCTTAGAACAAGCTGTCATCCCCACCTGTCTGAAGAAGTCCACCATTATCCCTGTACCCAAAAAATCCAAGCCAGCTTGCCTCAACGACTACCGCCCTGTAGCTCTCACCTCCATAGCCATGAAGTGCTTTGAGAAGCTAGTGAAGGGCTACATCTGTTCCTTCCTACCCATCAACCTGGACCCCCTGCAATTTGCATACCGCCCCAACAGGTCCACGGAGGACGCCATAGCCCATGTGCTGCACACAGCAGCATCACACCTGGACAAGAGGCAGGGGGACTATGTGAGAATGCTATTCATCGACTACAGCTCAGCATTCAATACCATAGTCCCCTCCAAAGTCATAGCCAAGCTCAGGGACCTGGGCTTGAACTATGACCTCTGCCAGTGGGTCTTGGACTTCCTGACGGGCAGACCCCAGGTGGTGAGAGCAGGCAACTGCACCTCCTCATCCAGCACTCTCAACATAGGGGCCCCCCAGGGCTGTGTCCTGAGTCCCCTCCTCCACTCCCTGTACACACATGACTGTGTGGCACAGCGGAACAACAACACAATCATCAAATTTGCTCACGACACAGTAGTGGTGGGCCTGATCTCTGCAAACGATGAGAGGGCCTACCTGGAAGAGGTTAAGGTTCTAGCGGGATGGTGTCAAGAGAACAGCCTCTCCCTGAACATCAGCAAAACAAAGGAGATGATTGTGGACTTTAGGAGGTCGGGGTCAGGGACTACAGCCCCCTCAGCATCGACGGGGCACCGGTTGAGAGAATGAACAGTTTTAAGTACCTCGGAGTCCACATATCCGAGGACTTGACATGGACCACACACATTGACAGTGTTATCAAGAAGGCACGACAACGCCTCTACTTCCTTAGGCGCTTAAGGAAGTTCAACGTGAGTCAGAAGATCCTCAAGAACTTCTACTCATGCACAATAGAGAGCATCCTGACTGGCAATATCACCTCCTGGTTTGGGAATAGCACTGCACAAGACCGCAGCAGACTACAGAGAGTGGCCCGTTCAGCCGAATGCACAATTGAAGGTGGGCTTCCCACTCTCCAAGACATTTACAACAAGCGGTGCATGGGCAAGACTAAGAGAATAATCAAAGACTCCAGCCACTAAAACAACTGCCTCTTTGAACTGCTGCGATCAGGCAAGCGATACCGGAGTCTCCATGGCAAGCACAGAGAGACTCAGAAGGTGCTTCTATCCCCAGGCCATCAGGATGCTCAATGAATGAACAATGAACAATAAGCAAACCATCAACACACCCACAGCGCACATACACTCACTTAAATAAACAACACATTGTATCACCCACTTTACCACTTTAGACACAATTTACACTTTATATTTATATTATTGGTAAGGAAATTGCACATCATTCTCATTCCTTATTGCACCTCACCACTACAAGGTGGCACCACAAGCTAAGCTATACCTCACCATTTTTGTACCAGCTTGCACAGAAAGACTCAGAAGAAGCTTCTATCCCCAGGCCATCAGGCTGCTAAACGAACAATAATCGCTAAACGAACAATAATCACTATGCAACAACCATCAAATGCACACAGCACACACACCCACACGCACACACTCACTCAAACAAACAACACACTGCAGCACCCACTCTCCACACTTTAGATCACACAAACACACTTACACTTTATATTTATTGATAAAGGATTTGCACTACAACTCGTACACCTACTGTGAATTGTACCTAAATTGCACCTCGTCCCATTTCTCCATTTCTGCCTTGCACTATATAGTATTGTATATAGTATTGTATATTAGTACACTCGTCCCATTTCTCCATTTCTGCCTTGCACTATATAGTATTGTATATAGTATTGTATATTAGTACACTGCACAGTATTGTATATTGTATGGTAACTACGTCTATTCTGCATCGAACATTGTACATAATGTCTAAACTGAACACTGTGACCTTTTTTTTACTTCTAATTTTACTATGTTTTTATTTCATACTTATCTTGTCTTGCACAGTCTCTGGAGCGCAACAGTAAGAAGCATTTTGTACAAAAGTATTCTGTACTTCTGTATGACAACTATTAAAGAAACTTGAAACTTGAGCTGTACATACTGTATATATAGATACACTGAACAATTTTGTTGTTTACACTTGTTTACGTACTTGACTTCTTATTTTATACTTATTTTATACTATCTTGTTATTATCTAGCACACTCTCAGGAGCAACACAGAAAGAAACATTTCATGCAAAGTATTCTGTATTCTGTATGACAACTAATAAAGAAACTTGAACCTTCACTTATATTGATATGGTAAAATAATATTTTTATTTTATTATATTATAATCTATTCTATTCTATTCAGGAAAAGTGGCATTGGATGAATCATGCAACTGCAAGACACCTGCGACACCTGCCTGAATACGATTGATGACTGACAATAAATTACTGTACCTAAGCTACTGTATGCATATTAAGGACTATCTAATTTGCATAAATGGCATGTTGATTAAAAAAAATCAAGAGAAAAGAGTTTGATGAATAAATCCATGGCCTGGGATCATCCTGCTTTTCTTTCTTATTTGGTTGATGAGTTATGCATCAATAACGACCACCGTTTCTGCTATAAATATGAGTTTCAAGCAACATTTTCACAACCGATCTAAAATCAGGATATGATTTTAAATTCCTCATGTATGCAAACATATAAAAACACATTTCATTCATGTTTCTACCTTGTTTAGTCAAAAAGATATGCACTTAAATAGATTTCAGCCTGGCGCTGGCGGCCATGTTGGATTTCTCAATTTTGAGGCCTTATTTGACATTTTTGAGCTTGGTATACAGCAGATTTGGATTCAGCACCCCTTAATACCCTTAGAAATGTTGTGTACCAAAAATAAACACGAAATGCCTTCAGGGTTATGATTTTCTGAAAATTGACCCCGTCTATAACTGTGTAGCTCATGGAATGACCTCCAACAAGGAGAGGAGAAGAGTTGAGTAGAGAATGTCTGTGTGTGTGTGTGTGTGTGTCTCCATACCTTGAAGTTCCCTATGGCCTCCTGCAGTGATCCGTGGTGGTAGAGCATCATGCCTCTGAGCTGCAGAGACTGGATGTGGTTCTGATTCAACATCAGAGCCTTCTGGAAGCTCTCCATCGCTGCCTCGAAATCCCCCAGCTCTCTGACAGAGACACAGAGAGACCCATGTCACACATAGAATTGTTGATGGATATGTTTTTTTTTTAACCTTTATTTAACCAGGTAGTCCCATTGAGATACGAGATCTCTTTTGCAAGGGAGACCTGGCCAAGATAACAGCAATAAATAATGTACATTATTATTTGTATTATAATGTAATAATAATAATAATGTATTGATTGACTGCCTATAGAGAGATGAAGAGGTGTTCTTTCAACTCTGTATGGTATTTCTTTTTTTATCCATTGCCCATCCTGTTGTGCATTGGGATGCGTGTGTCTTTCCATATTGTTAGTGGTCTGACTGTACGTGTAGGAGCATCATAGCTGTCAACTCTCACGGTTTTACCGGGATTCTCCTGTTTTTTCGACCTCTGCACGGCCTCTTTACGGCTCACGGATTGGTACGTATTTTGTACTTATTATTATTTTATTTTTTTTACAAAATGGGTGCAATTCTCCTCCGTGACGACAGGTGGCAGCAGTGTAGATTGGACCGTTATCACAGGAAGTCAGACCGTTGCGACCAGAAGAAGACAGCGACCGGAGCTCAGAGCTCAGGGGAGAGAGTAGATGATGCACCGAGGCGGCCGCGGACCGAGGGTGTCAAATCAACTTAGCCAGTGTCTCTTGATTGCCCACTCTGTGGCTTTTGTCTCTGGAACAAAAGGTTTGCAAATCTTCTGTGGATAAAACAATACAAATGCAGGAATGTGTAAATGTGTTGGTTGGTGAACACTAACAGCCGTTTGCTCCTGCTCCTGCCATTCCTCCACGGATAGCATGCTTTCACTGACGCCCAATTTCCTGAATGCGATTTATACATATAAATAAATTGATCAGTTTTAAAAGTTGTCGTGAATTGTCATGGTATGACAAATACAGTTACTGGTAACTCGCAGGCATTGCAGAGATATTGAGGAAAAACACAAAATCGCATTGGCTTTTTTTCTCTAATTTTTCTCTGTAGAATGAATGAAAACTTTATTTAACAGATTGCAGAATGGGTACAATACAGTACGGCTCAATACAGACATACTACACAGACTTAATAGACACACACACTGTTCCAAAAATGATATTCCCATTTCCCACTGCTAAATTAATGACCATAGGTATTTTTTATAGCTTTTTCAGGAACATGGCATGTCTTTTTTTATCATGCATATCCTGTGTCTATATTTTTTTGCATTTTGCACAATCAATGCGGGCGTGACCACCTGCATTTCACTGTATGTGACAAATAAACCTCTTGATTCTTCTTGAGTTGCCGTATTAATATGTAGCCTACAGTGATGAAGGTATAAAGACACTGGTAATACATTGATTGATTGCTAACTAAGGCGCAGCTCTATTCAGATGCAAAAATACCCCCCCCCCCCCCCCCCACCTCTCCTCTGTGGAGAGTACAAACTGTTTCAAAACAGTTTTAAACACAGAATTCTTACAATTAGTTATTATATCTGTTCGCTGTTATACTAAATATGTTCTTCATGTTCTAAGTGGTTGCCTAGTGGAGATTTAGGATTCACTGACTGTAGACTGTAAGAAAAAAAGCTGCAAGAAAACTAAATGTCTGGCATCTATGGTTTCCAAATACTGTCAAATTACAGTAAAATCAAATGCATTTACAGATTACAACCTTTATTTAATGGTTAATATTTTGATAAAAGGTCATTTACTGTATTTTTATAGCATTTACACTCTACACAGTAGGAAAACAAAATAATACCGGTTTTGACCAGCAGATGGCAGCGACGAGGCAGCTCCATTGGGAGGGGGCGGGGCCGGGTGGGAGGGGGCGGGCTGAGGGGGTGGGGCCAGGAGAAGGGGCGGGGCTAAAACCTGCACGTTTTTTAAAAACCCAATGTTGACAGCTATGACAGCTATGAGGAGCATGGTTTAATGTTCTGACTGTAGGAGCATGGTTTAATGGTCTGACTGTACGTGTAGGAGCATGTTTTAGTGGTCTGACTGTAGGAGCATGTTTTAGTGGTCTGACTGTAGGAGCATGGTTTAGTGGTCTGACTGTAGGAGCATGTTTTAGTGGTCTGACTGTAGGAGCATGGTTTAGTGGTCTGACTGTAGGAGCATGGTTTAATGTTCTGACTGTAGGAGCATGGTTTAATGGTCTGACTGTACGTGTAGGAGCATGTTTTAGTGGTCTGACTGTAGGAGCATGGTTTAGTGGTCTGACTGTAGGAGCATGTTTTAGTGGTCTGACTGTAGGAGCATGGTTTAGTGGTCTGACTGTAGGAGCATGTTTTAGTGGTCTGACTGTAGGAGCATGGTTTAATGTTCTGACTGTAGGAGCATGGTTTAATGTTCCGACTGTAGGAGCATGGTTTAATGTTCCGACTGTAGGAGCATGGTTTAATGTTCCGACTGTAGGAGCATGGTTTAATGTTCCGACTGTAGGAGCATGGTTTAATGTTCTGACTGTAGGAGCATGGTTTAGTGGTCTGACTGTAGGAGCATGGTTTAATGTTCTGACTGTAGGAGCATGGTTTAATGTTCTGACTGTAGGAGCATGGTTTAGTGGTCTGACTGTAGGAGCATGGTTTAATGTTCCGACTGTAGGAGCATGGTTTAATGTTCCGACTGTAGGAGCATGGTTTAGTGGTCTGACTGTAGGAGCATGGTTTAGTGGTCTGACTGTAGGAGCATGGTTTAATGTTCCGACTGTAGGAGCATGGTTTAGTGGTCTGACTGTAGGAGCATGGTTTAGTGGTCTGACTGTAGGAGCATGGTTTAATGTTCCGACTGTAGGAGCATGGTTTAATGTTCCGACTGTAGGAGCATGGTTTAGTGGTCTGACTGTAGGAGCATGGTTTAATGTTCTGACTGTAGGAGCATGGTTTAGTGGTCTGACTGTAGGAGCATGGTTTAATGTTCCGACTGTAGGAGCATGGTTTAATTTAAACAAGATGGCGCCGCCCACGGCTGCCTTGGCGCTACAGTGTGCTGCGTTTTGTTTGTTCAGTGTTGTATCTGTGTCCTGTCTAACGTCCTACACCAAAGAAGAACTTCTGCACATCGGGTGTTCAAACCCATCGGACACTTTCCCAACACTACTCACCCGTTCCACGGATTTATTGGATATACTGGTCAGGGGGACTGCGTTCTTCGCCAGTGCTGTGCGCTGGATCAGACGGCAACGGGGAAGGAGAGGTGGCTGTCTGGTTCGCCTCCGGCGACGGGGCTCGCGGCCACCACTTCCCGGTATATTCCTCGGAAACGTGAACTCTTTACCAAATAAAATGGACGAACTCCGGTGGCTGGTTGCAGGAAACAAGGACTTCCACTCCACAGCTGTCTTTGCGTTCGTGGAGACCCATCTGAAGCCATCAGTCCCTGACGGGGCTGTACAGCTTGAGGGCTTTTCTGCGTTTCGTGCCGACAGGGACTTCGAGGCGGCGGGTAAGTCGCGTGGAGGGGGTCTTATGTTTTTTATTAACAATCGCTGGTGTTCCGATGTGACAGTGATTCACCAACACTGTTCCTCGGCTATTGAATCCCTCTTCATCCGCTGTCGTCCATTCTATTCCCCCCGTGAGTTCAACTCTTACATCCTCGTCTGTGTTTACATTCCTCCTGACGCTGACGTCACCGCAGCGGTAGACACACTAGCCGAACAGCTGACGAATGTTGAACGCAACCACCCGGACAGTTTTGTTGTTGTATTGGGGGATTTTAACCAGGCTCATCTGAGCCGGTCTCTCCCTAAATACAGGCAGCAAGTCACTTGCCCAACTCGGGGAGTGAACACTCTGGATCACTGCTACTGTACTATTCGGCAGGCCTACCATTCTGTCCCCCGTGCTGCACTGGGCAACAGTGATCATCTCATCCACCTGATCCCTCGCTACAGGCAGAGATTAAAACAATCAAAACCTGTAGTGCGGAGCTTCAGAGTGTGGTCCAGTGAGGCATGCGAGTGTCTCCGCGCCTGGCTGGAGAGGGCAGGCTGTGACCAGGACTTTGTTGAGTGGGCGGGGCCTGAGGCTGGTAACAACCTGGATGACTACACAGACACTGTGACATCCTTCATCAGCCTCGGCGAGGAGGTGTGTGTCCCCCTCCGCACTAGGAAGATCTACAACAACAACAAACCCTGGTTTTCAGCCCAACTCAGGCGGCTGAGGTCGGAGAAGGAGGTGGCCAGGCTCAGTGGTGATGCTCATCGGTTCAGGCAGGCCAAGTACAAGTTCGCCAAAGAGGTGAGGGAGGCGAAACTTCGCTTCTCAGAGAAACTGCGGCAGCAGCTCTCTGAGGGGAATTCCTCCTCCGTTTGGAAAGGCCTCAAGACCATTACAAACTACAAGCCGAAGTCACCACAGGCGCCTGATAACCTCCCCCTGGCGAATGAGCTAAACACATTTTACTGTAGGTTTGAGAAAGAGGTTCCCCTCCGCCCTCTTCCTTCACCCACTCGGTCACAACCTCCATCCCCCCACCCCAGTGCCCCCCCCACATCCCCCCCCCCCCTCTCTCTGTCAGTGTGAGAGAGGTGAAACGGCTGTTTTCCAGTCAGAATCCCCGGAAGGCGGCCGGCCCGGACTCTGTCTCCCCCTCTGCCCTGAAGCACTGCGCTGACCAGCTCGCACCGGTGTTTACCACCATTTTTAATGCATCGCTGGAGCTGTGTCACGTCCCAGCATGCTTCAAGGCCTCAACCATCATCCCCGTCCCCAAGAAGGCCAAGGTCACGGGCCTTAATGACTACAGACCTGTCGCCCTGACCTCTGTGGTCATGAAGGTCCTGGAGCGCTTTGTCCTGGCCCACCTGAAGCTCATCACAGATCCTGTGCTGGACCCGCTGCAGTTCGCGTACAGAGCCAACAGATCCACAGAGGATGCTGTGAACATGGCTCTGCACTACACGCTGGAACATCTGGACTACGCGGGCAACTATGTCAGGATCCTGTATGTGGACTTCAGCTCGGCCTTCAACACCATCCTTCCACCCATCCTGGAGCACCAGCTATCCCTGCTGCAGGTGCCGGCCTCCACTCGCAGGTGGATTACCGACTTCCTGTTCAACAGGTCTCAGCGGGTGAGGCTGGGGAAGAGCATTTCCAGCTCTAGGTCCACCAGCACCGGTTCCCCGCAGGGCTGCGTTCTATCCCCACTACTGTTCTCCCTGTACACAAACAGCTGTGCCTCTCTGCACCCCTCGGTCAAACTCCTGAAATTCGCTGACGACACCACCCTGGTGGGTCTCATCTCCAGGGGGGACGAGTCGGCCTATAGGAGGGAGATCGAGAGGCTGCAGAGCTGGTGCAGCTGCAACAACCTGGAGCTCAATGCTCAAAAGACAGTGGAGATGGTAGTGGATTTCAGGAAGAAAGCAGCCCTGCCCCCTCCCATCATACTGGGAGGCACTCAGGTGACCTCCGTGGAGTCATGCCGATTCCTCGGCATGACCATCTCCCGGGATTTGAAGTGGGAGCTCAACATCACGGGCCTGCTCAAGAAGGCCCAGGGGAGGATGTTCTTCCTCCGGCAGTTGAAGAAATATAAACTGCCGAGGACCATGATGGCCCAATTCTACACGGCCATCATTGAGTCCATCCTCACCCACTCCATCATCTCCTGGTTCCCTGCTGCAGCGGCAAAAGATCTTGCCAAGCTGCAGCGGGTGATTCGCTCCGCGGAGAGGGTGATCGGCTGTCCCCTGCCCTCCCTCAGGTCCCTGCACGACTCCAGGGCGCTGAAGAGGGCGAGAAAGATCATGGCCGACCCATCCCACCCCGGTCACAGCCTCTTCACCCTGCTCCCCTCTGGGAGAAGGCTGAGGATCCCAAAGGCTGTGAAAGCTCGACACAGACTGAGCTTCTTCCCCTCAGCCGCCAGGCTGATCAATGCCTAATTTTTATTTATTGATTAATCCCCCACTGCACTGTTTTCGTTTCTTGTCTGTGTTGGTGTTTGTTTACTGTGAAAAAAGAAAGAATGCATACACTGTATTGCTGCAACAATTACCAATGTGTTTTACACAAATGGCTCAATAAAGGAATCTGAATCTGAATCTGAATCTGACTGTAGGAGCATGGTTTAATGTTCTGACTGTAGGAGCATGGTTTAGTGGTCTGACTGTAGGAGCATGGTTTAGTGGTCTGACTGTAGGAGCATGGTTTAGTGGTCTGACTGTAGGAGCATGGTTTAGTGGTCTGACTGTAGGAGCATGGTTTAGTGGTCTGACTGTAGGAGCATGGTTTAATGTTCTGACTGTAGGAGCATGGTTTAGTGGTCTGACTGTAGGAGCATGGTTTAATGTTCCGACTGTAGGAGCATGGTTTAATGGTCTGACTGTAGGAGCATGGTTTAATGTTCTGACTGTAGGAGCATGGTTTAATGGTCTGACTGTAGGAGCATGGTTTAATGTTCTGACTGTAGGAGCATGGTTTAGTGGTCTGACTGTAGGAGCATGGGTTAGTGGTCTGACTGTAGGAGCATGGATTAGTGGTCTGACTGTAGGAGCATGGTTTAGTGGTCCGACTGTAGGAGCATGGTTTAATGGTCTGACTGTAGGAGCATGGTTTAGTGGTCTGACTGTAGGAGCATGGTTTAATGTTCTGACTGTAGGAGCATGGTTTAGTGGTCTGACTGTAGGAGCATGGTTTAGTGGTCTGACTGTAGGAGCATGGTTTAATGGTCTGACTGTAGGAGCATGGTTTAGTGGTCTGACTGTAGGAGCATGATTTAATGGTCTGACTGTAGGAGCATGGTTTAGTGGTCTGACTGTAGGAGCATGGTTTAATGTTCTGACTGTAGGAGCATGGTTTAGTGGTCTGACTGTAGGAGCATGGTTTAGTGGTCTGAGTGTAGGAGCATGGTTTAGTGGTCTGACTGTAGGAGCATGGTTTAGTGGTCTGACTGTAGGAGCATGGTTTAGTGGTCTGACTGTAGGAGCATGGTTTAGTGGTCTGACTGTAGGAGCATGGTTTAATGGTCTGACTGTAGGAGCATGGTTTAGTGGTCTGACTGTAGGAGCATGGTTTAATGGTCTGACTGTAGGAGCATGGTTTAGTGGTCTGACTGTAGGAGCATGGTTTAATGGTCTGACTGTAGGAGCATGGTTTAGTGGTCTGACTGTAGGAGCATGGTTTAATGGTCTGACTGTAGGAGCATGGTTTAATGGTCTGACTGTAGGAGCATGGTTTAGTGGTCTGACTGTAGGAGCATGGTTTAGTGGTCTGACTGTAGGAGCATGGTTTAGTGGTCTGACTGTAGGAGCATGGTTTAATGGTCTGACTGTAGGAGCATGGTTTAATGTTCTGACTGTACCTGTAGGCCTGCCCCAGGCTTTTATAGGCATCGATGAAGTCTGACTTCAACTTGAGAGCCTCTTTGAATGTCTCTATGGCTTCCTGAAGAGAGAACATGTAGTTAAAAGACTGAACAAAGAATACGGTAAATTATGAATTTTGACATGTTGGCCTTAAATCCTAGTCCATATATCAACCCAAACGGATGCTTTGAGTAAAAAATAACAGAGACGTAAAGATGTCCAATGATCTGACATAAGTCAGTCCAGTATATAAAGTCCATATTTGTATCTCAAAATTATAAAGTCAATCTGTAGTCATATGTACAATCACTTACCAGGGTGTTTAAAAAAACATCTTGGTAGAGAAGCTAACATTAGCCAACTAGCTAATGGTGTTTTCATGTTACGTGGGACAGAAGGTAGCGAGGGGAAATATCCTACAGTCACAACTTGCAAGTGTTCATGTCAGTCATCAGACAACTCAAAATGGCGAAATCAGCTAGTTTCCTTGCCTAAATCAGCAAGCATACAAGGTTAGACCACCCAAATCTCTTGTTTTTACTGAACTACACGTCCCAGAGTTTGAAGGCTAATTGTGTAGCCTTGGCCATTCACTTTACTTGCAACGTTTAGTGTTAGCTTTGCAAAGGTTTTGAGCTAATTACTAACTCTGTGATAGTGTAGTAGGCCTAGATCACAGTACTGTGCTAGTTATCAGTAGCTTTCAAACAATGTAAAGCTCATTTGAACTCTTAATCTACTTCCAAAAAGGACGTTACCATTTTGAAATACAAATTTTAACTTTATATATTGTTAGTTCATCACATTAGTTTCAACCAAGGAAACTATAAAAGAAGGAAGGGTCATCACGTCACTGTGTAGTGTGTGAACACACACTGGTGCCAAGTGTGGAAACGTTCAGTTTGGCCAACATCAAGTTGAATGGTTGAATTAGTTTATGACTTTTTGTTACAACTTGTTGCCTTGTTAACTAGCTAATGTTTGATATATTGGTTGATGTATATTTCCTCAGATAGCTTGTATATATTATTTACAATTTTAATATAGGCTTCAATAGAACTGGCACCAAGCAGAGCACAGAACGCTGGTATTCTGACGTGATGACCCTTCCTTCTTTTATAGTTTCCTTGTTTTCAACCCGGAAGTATCACACTAGGTCTCTCTGTAGGTCTCTCTGTAGGGTACCTTGAGCATGCCTCTATGGAAGTAGGTCAGGCCTTTATACAGCATGGCGATAGGCTGGTTCTTCTTTAAATCCAAAGACTGCTGAAAGTCCTCCATAGCTGCCACATAATCCTGCACACACACACACACACACACACACACACACACACACACACACACACACACACACACACACACACACACACACACACACACACACACACACACACACACACACACACACACACACACACACACACACACACACACACACACACACACACACACACACCACACACACACAGTGAAGCAACCACACACACATGATTAATCAAACGCTGTTTTATAATAACTACGCTAGCTACATATAATACATTGTGCAAATCAAATCAAAAGGACAGAAAGGGAAGCAGAGATGAGATGTTGAACCTCTGATATGAAGAGGAGAGTTCCTCTGTGTCTGTAGAGGCGAGCTGACGGCTGCAGCTGGATGGCTTTGGTCAGGTCCCCCAGAGCCTCACTGATACGACCCAGAGGAGACAGGATCTGTGCGTGCGCACGCACACACACACACACACACACACACACACACACACACACACCTTTTAGAAAGGTGCAGAATAAAAATGCTTTTCCCCAAAAAAATATTGATAAACACTTTCTGGGTCAAACCCCGAGAAAAGTCGAGTTTCGTCGCCAACGGTTGAGCGCCAAACCCGACTTTTCTCGGGTTTTGATCCTTTGATATTTTTCCTTTGATCCCCGTTCTCGGCCGGAGCTCCCTGGGTCTCCCTGGCACATCTGCCTACGTTACAATTGCAATGACGATCGAATCCTGCCAGGTGGATACCTTTTGAACTGGGATAGTTTAGTGTGGGGACACTTTTCTTTATTTTTTTTGTTTGCAAGAACTCCACCCCCTCAGAGGACAGAGCGACAGAGCGATCGCTCAGAGATTTTATCACCTCAAACTAGGGATGCTCGATATTGGATTTTTTACCGATACCGATATACCGATATTGTCCAACTCTTAATTTCCGATACCGATATCAACCGATACCGATATATGCAGGGTTTACCCCCCCCCCAAAAACAGAATAATTTCAGGTAATTAACATTACATGTCTCTTGTTGTGGAATTAACACAACATTATGCATACTTTTGACAATAAATAAAATCAGAATTTGTTCTTACTTGCTTGCCTGGGTAAATAAAGGTTATATAAATGTAAAAAAAAAAAACGATACCGATATTTTCCTATATCAAATTTTAATGCCGATATCTGCCGATAATATCGGTAGGCCGATAATATCGGACATCCCTACCTCAAACCTATTTCCCGTATACACATATATGAGTAATCGCGATGGCGATGGGATCACTGGGATTATTCTTTTTGTAGTACCTACTGGCTAAGGTAAGGTCTCTTCTATATCTATTTTACCGAACCTGAAACCCCCCCCCCCCCCTTGATGATTTTGTGAAGACACATTATGTAAATGGTATATACCTTTGATTTGGAAGTATTTGGGGTTTCAGGCGAGCAACCCTTACGATTTGGGCATAATGCATATAACGTGTCATATCTCACGATCTATGAAAAAATACTGGATTATTTTGGAAAGGAGCGATGTTTAGCATGTAATAGTTCACAAACTACAGTATGTAGAAATGAACTGGTTAGTCAGTGATGGACTATGAACAATGCCTGTCAAATGAGCCATACTATTGTCTCCATATCTATAATACAGAACACACGATGGGTCTGCAAACATTGCTAAAATGGTCAATAACGCTGGCGCCATTGAGTAAAGATGGGAAAAGAGCGTGGCGATCAATGAGTTAAAGAATGTATCATAAAAATAAAATGTGCAGGTCAACAATTAACACTTTGAGTGCCGACGACGTGTATTGTCGTCTTATCATGCCCCCCGTTGAGTGCCGACGACGTGTATTGTCGTTTGATTTTTTTATTCGCGATCTGAATTCATATTTCATCAACCGAGTCTCCCGTTGGTACAGCATAGGGCTGGGCGATATGACGATATTATATAAATATCGGGTACAGTTCATTAATGATACACTTGCTAAATATATGCAATATATAATCTAATAATCCAATAATCTAAATCTAATATATAATATAAAAATGCTAAATGCATGGGTATTTTATTTTGTCTTTAATGTTATCTTGCAAACTCAAATACTGTCTTGGTAAGCCTCATAATGAATTGTTTGGGGAAAAAAAGAAAAACATTGTGATGTGTATCGTGTATCGCCGAAAGGTCAGAAAATATCGTGATATCATATTTAGGCCATATCGCCCAGCCCTAGTACAGCAGACCCTCTAGGAGCTCAGATGGGAAAATACTGCCCCCTATCGTCTATCCCTGTGTAACTGCAGGCCATTCGATTATACTGCTGGATCTGTGGAGGTGGCTCCACTGTGCTGGCAAGCCGTCTGATGAACATGGAAGTGATCTCGGGTTGGAAAGCAGCGTGGAATCTATATTTACAGCAGCCAATAATCAATCAATAAACGCGATCGATATTTGGAATGGCGATCAGGAATTGGAATAATCTTTTTGGAGAACATCTGATCTAAGGTAAGGAGTCTATGTTACCAGTTTTAGGATAATCAGAGCTGTATTCACTGAGATAACAGAGTGTCCCATATGTGTGTATGTGTGTGTGTGTGTAATATTGAGGAAATGAGAGAATAGATTTTTCAGCCCGCTTCTATAGCGTGCATAAGTACACATATACTATCGATAATCTAGCGTTTATTTGAAAACGATTCATAAATAGGCCGACAAATGACAACGTGTCTAGTGTATTCGAGAATATTCCAATAAATGCCGTTTATGGGGGAATCTTTCAATTTTCCGGAAATTTTCGAGAGAACGATAGCTTTTCGAAATGCTATAAAAAAGATATGAACAGATAAAAAAAATGCGTTTCGACAATGTTGACTGCAAACAAGTCATTGATAAGCGATGGGCAGATTAGACACCATAATTTAAAACATAGATTATGCGTTTTTAACGCTAACATTGAAGTGGATGATGGCATTCAAGGGGGTAAAAAGGTAAACAAGGCCGGCACTGATAGTGTTAATGTTGTTGTTTACATGTGTGTGTGTGTGTATCCCCTCCCTACTTCCCATTTCCCCCATGTGGAATGCACCTGATTGGATAAATGACATGCTGGTGCTCTAGTGTGACATCTAGCGGCCAAATGTTATAGCACCTTTAAAAGTATTTGAAATAGTTGACTTTCTATTTTTGTTCCTCACCTCGGCTCTCTGCTCGTACACCTCTGGTCGGCTGGGCTCCAGACTGATCACTCTGCTCAGCTCATACAATGCCAAGTCAGCATTCTTTATGTCCTGATATACAGAGAGAGAGAGACACAGAGAGAGAGACACAGAGAGAGAGACACAGAGATATATATGGAGAGAAGAGACAGGGCATGAGAGAGAGAGAGAGAGAGAGAGAGAGAGAGAGAGAGAGAGAGAGAGAGAGAGAGAGAGAGAGAGAGAGAGAGAGAGAGACAGGGCATGAGAGAGAGAGACAGGGCATGAGAGCAAGAGAGAGAGACACAGAGAGAGAGACACAGAGAGAGAGAGAGAAAGAGAGAGAGATATATATGGAGAGAGAGACAGAGAGGACAGACACAAGACAGCAAGGACAGAGGTGGTGTGTGTGTGTGTGTGTGTGTGTGTGTGTGTGTGTGTGTGTGTATGTGCGTGTTTAATCTTGAGATCTATGAATAAATCCTGAACATGCAAGGAGACAAACTTAAACATGTACAACATATGTGCAAATGCATGAAAATAGCCTACATAATCATCATCACCATTCACCACCACCACCATCATCATTACTAACCTGTAAACTTTTCTTTCCATAAGCAATCCCTCTGCCATAGATTGCACTGACCAGCTCTGGATCTCCCTGAGTCAAGAACACACACACACATAAAGTTTTCTTTTAAACCATGTCAGCTGTGTTCTGTATTGTTTTGACATCAGGTGATAAAATCAGTGTAAACAGACCTGTAGCAGCAGTGAGAAGTGTTTGATGGCTTCATCGTACAGCCCGTTGCCTATTAGGACGTAGCCTATAGCTGCAGGAAACAAGACAGACAGACAGAAAACAGAGTGATACATAAGTACAACCACAGTCTGACACTGTTGACCACTAGGAGCTGCCCAGTACAACCACGTCTGACAGTGTTGACCACTAGGAGCTGCCCAGTACAACCACAGTTAGGCCTGCCACGATAACACATTTTGCTGGGCGATTAATTGCCCCCGAAAATATCGCGATAAGCGATATTATTGCGACCGGTTAGAGAATTTTTTTGAGAAATGTATTTCCCAAAACTTTTATTTTGAAGCCCACCGCTCCGTCTTTTCCGGTGTTTAAGACTTATTTTGAAGCCCACCGACCGGACCGGAAGTATTGTTGTGATTATCCTAGCCGACAACTTGTCTCGTCCGGTTGTGTTTTTTAGTTTTAACGTTAGCTACTAACGTTAGATGCAGCTACTACAGACAATCAACGATGAGGAGGAAGCGTCAAAGCAGTATTATAATAGAATAGCTGTGGTGCGTAGGCACTGCAGCACGACTCGAAAACGACCCGTTATAATAAATTAATTCATGTTTAACTTGTCCCCGTCTCCAGTCCTTTGACTAGCCCCACCCGTTCATTGTAAACAATGATGCATGTAATTGTATTAACGTTATTCTGTGTTATTCTAACGTTACACTACAAATAACGCTACTTGGTTAAAAGGAGCAACACTATTGAGAAATGTAGTTAAGCTATGTGGTGTTGCCCCACGGAGCTCCTGTGCTGTGCTCTGTAGTAAAGCCAGCGGCCCGCCTCCCAACACGGACAGTGACTGACAAGGGGCACTGGTTCCGCCTCATTAAAACAAACGCGCAAATAGCAATTAATCGCGCCCGTCAAAATCATTGCATTCATTTAAATTATCGCGGCAATTAATCGATTTATTGCTTATCGCGGCAGGCCTAACCACAGTCTGACACCGTTGACCACTAGGAGCTGCCCAGTACAACCACGGTCTGACACTGTTGACCACTAGGAGCTGCCCAGTACAACCACAGTCTGACACTGTTGACCACTAGGAGGCAGTTTAGTGGTAGTTGTTGAGGGGAGAATGTCCTATTTATTCATGTACATTGGATCAAAGTGGATGGTTGGTTTTTTACTAAATGTATTGATTCAGATATAGGATGTATTGATCCAAATGGATGTATAGGATGTAGGGATGCCCCGATCGATCGGCCACCGATCGTTATCGGCCGATAATCAGTATAAATATGCGATCGGTGAATTCCGATAATGAGTCATATTCGCCGATCGCGGACCTGCAAACTGCCGCTGCTCCTCCTCCCTAGCCCCGCCCGCACCCGTGTACAGTTTGTAAACACAGAGGAGGAGGCTCCTCTGCTCAGTCTATAGTGTATTCGACCTGAGCTAACGTTAGCTACCTAGCTATCGTTACTGTTTAAACAAAATTACCCAGTCAACTATTCACTTTTAGTTTAATACATGAGGCATTGTCTAACGGTATTTAGCCGGCTAGCTACTGATAGCTCCTGATATCAACAAATGCTCCAGCAAGTCTTATAGTGCATGTTGATACCTCCGTTAGCTCGCGTTAGCTGACGTTAGTTCACTGTTCAAAACGAAATGTCCCATTCAACTAAATAGTTCACTGAGGCGTTGTCTTAACGTTATATATCCGGCTAGCAGTAGCTACAGATAGCTCCTGATATCAATGTCTTATAACATTGACTCGATGCGTATTCGAGCTGAGGACTTGCTGAATGTGATTTAACATTATACCAATACTAGGGTCCAGCTGCAGCGCCGGAGGGTCCAGCTGCAGCGCCGGAGAATCCTGGCCGTAGCTGGAGGCTACTAGTACACACAGACAGTGGAGCTGTTTGCAGATAGCGAGCATTTTGACTTGTTGCGTGGTGGCGATGTCTCGCAGATAATACAAGTACAAGTCTAATTATATAATATATATATTTTATATAAAAAAAAATTATATAAAAAAATTTAAAAAAATATTAATCAAAAATTATCGGTATCGGATCGGTATAGGCCGATATGGCTTACGACGATCGGTGATCGGTATCGGTGGCAAAAAGCGTGATTGGGGCATCCCTAATAGGATGTATTGATCAGATGGAAGTATTGAGCCAGGTATAAGATATATTGATTGTGATATAGGATGTATCGATCAGATGGGTGTATTTATCAGACAGGGTCTATTGATCAAATGGATGTATTGATCAGACAAAGTGTATTGATCGGACAGGATTTATTGATCAGACAGGGTATATTGATCAGATGGATGTATTGGTAAAAAGGATGCATTTTATTTTATTTAACCTTTATTTACCCAGGCAAGCAATTAAGAACACATTCTGTATTGATCAGTTGGATGTATTGATCAGACAGGGTGTATTGATCAGACAGGGTGTATTGATCAGATGGATGTATTGATAAAAAGGATGTATTGATCAGATGGATGTATTGATCAGACAGGGTGCATTGATCAGACAGGGTGTATTGATCAGATGGAAGTATTGATAAAAATAATGTATTGATCAGATGGATGTATTGATCAGACAGGGTGCATTGATCAAACAGGGTGTATTGATCAGACAGGATGTATTGATAAAACAGGATGTATTGATCAGACAGGATGGTATACAGGTCTGGTGTGACCCTCTTCATCAGGGCAACTTACCCAACTCTTCATTTGTGTTGAGGTTTTCTACAGGGAAAGGAAACTTTTTCTGCTCGATAAACAACTTGGCCTGGCTCTGTGAGGGACAGAGAGAGACACACAGACAGATAATGAGAGAGATGGAGAGAGAAAACGAGAATGAGAGAGACACAGACAGAAATAATGGACAGAGAGACAGAGAGAAAGACAAACAGAGACAGAGAAAAGAGAGAGAAAGAGAGACAGACAGAGAGAGAGAGACAAACAGAGAGAGAAAGAGAGACAGAGAGAGAAAGAGAGACAGACACAGAGAGATAGACAGAGAGAGAGACAGAGACATAGTGATTGATAGTGATGGAGAGTTGATAGAGATCAGACAGTGGTTATATATCGTATAGCTTACGCTCTGCGCTCTATTGGAACATATCCATATCCAGTGTAATACTGAATAAATTTCTTCACATGTACACACCCATCCGCCTGGCCACACCCCCATCCGCTCCTCTACATAAGCGGGGATGTGGCCATACTAACAGCTCCTTCCTTATTTTCACCACCGACAAGTGTCTGTATACACCACTTGGGTTTAGTGCCGAAATAGTTGGAAAGGAGCTACGTTGAAGAGAAGGAGCTGCGTTGACATTATATCTTTGTTTTCTCTCTCACTATTTTCGGGTTAATACAGCGATAATGTCTTCGCCACCGGAGTGTCTAGAAGATGATCATTCGGACTTCCACCGGCGCTTCATATTAGGGGCTCGCGTCGCTGAGCAATCCCCGCCGGCATTATCTCCGGCTCTGCAGTTGGACACTTTGCTTGGGAGGCGCTCGGCCGTGTGAGGGCTGACGGCCTCTCTGGGCGGGTGATGTTTTTGCGACGCAGGCGCCAGGTGTGTCAGTTGTGGGGGGAACAACTACACAGCTTACGAAGGCCGGCTCCAGGCTGGTATCCTTTTTCGCTGCCACTTAGCGGCGTGGAGAGGGTTCTGGTTTGATGCCCACGTTAATATTAGTTCCTCATCGAGTAAGAGCTTTGTTTTCCTGGGACCGTGATTCCGAATCTGCGGTTCAATTCCCCGGGTCTCTGGACAAACGGATACCCTGCGTTCCTTGGTGCAGGTAAGATGTCCATTGGACATTACTCCACTCTTCCTTCCTTCCCCTCCCAAATGTTTTGTTAATAACGATGTCTTTGTCTGCAAAACATATGTTACAGATACGACATGTGCTGTGTGTGAATTGTCTTGGTCGCTTTGTATAGCTTGGGTAACGTTGGCCAAGGCTTGTGCCTTTCTCTCTACCTAGGAACAGCGTTGTTTTTTACGCGAGTAAAAATGAACTGTGTTTTTGTTGTTGAGAAGTTGTGTATGTTCATGTAACGTTAGACAACGTGGCTGAGCCCACAACTGGCTGAGTTACCCTACAATACTGTGCATAGTGGCATGTGATCGAGGGATGAGTCCCTCTCTCAGCTTGTTATTCTTACTTGAGGGTAATGATGACAATAACAAGTGGCAAGTTTTTTTCACACATAAGCAGGGCTGTGCCTGTTCAAAAAAGGTCTTCGGCTGTGCTGGTGTGCATGATGTAAAGCTTACTCTACACATTTGGCGTCGTATCAGGGGTAAGGTGGTGAGGGGTGGGTTTCCCCGGTTTTCCCCTGGGCCCCCCCCCCCCCCCCCCCTCCCCTCAAATATGATTTTGTTTACAAAATGTGTGTTGATTCACTATGTTTTGGGGATACGGTGTAATCCCTCAGCTTCTGCTGGGGTTGTGCTCTTGCTTAGAGAGAGGCAATTTTTTCTGAAAATTGTTTGGTCGCTGTCATGTGGATTTAGCAAGGCCTGTGACCAGTACTTAATCGAGGACTTATGTCTTCTCTCATCATGAAAAACGGCGTTCCTCTTACAGTAGTGAGAGTGTACTTTTGCCCTTTTTTGTTGTGATGTAGGGTTGTGTGTATCGTTTTCACGTTTAAGATCCACAACTGGGTTAGGTGTTGGCCTACAGAAGTTACATGTGTAAGCTCTTGTACCAGGGCCCTTGGCCCCTCTCTTGGTCTGTGTTTTTTTCTTCCTTTAGGGTAAAGGTGTAAAAATTCAGGTGGCAGGTTCGCACATGAGCCTACAGTATGTGAAGCTGTTACCTTAAACAGGTATACATGCGCTTCATGTAGCACGCTATGACTGGTGTCATGGCTTTGCTTTGTCATTGCATCGTATCAGGGGTGAGGGGTCATGAGGGGGTGAACTGATAAACCCTCGCTCCCCTTTTTGGTCAGGGGGGGGGGGGGGGGGTTCCCTGGTCCCACGCCATATTTGGGCAGGTGGGTCACGGAATTCCCCCCGCCATAGAGTACGTCACTGGGTGCATTTCTATTGGTTGTGAGACTTCCGTGAGTTATTTTCAGGCTCCATGTTGTGGACCTCTGTTATTGTCAGGATGAGTTATGCGTTGCGTGAGAACTTAAAAAGAAGTTCTGCTCTACGCTCTGTTGCATATGTCTTGAGCTTGGTCACGTAGCTCAATGTTACATATATCTTTTCAATTATTACTCACGTGGGAAGTCTCTCTGGGGGTTCCCTGTCTCCTCTCTTTTGTACAGGGCAGGGTTGACGGGTGTTTTCCCTCAGACGCGTCATATGGGACCCATATCTGTGTCTTGGCCAGCTTCCTGCCGCTCTCCCAGGCGGCTTGGAGGGAACGTTATCTGGGTTCTTGTTAGAATTACCATTGATATGTTTTGGGTCTCGACGTGTACACATAGTGCTGGCCCTGGGTGCTTCTGTGTGGAACCACGCATGGGCTTGCGCGCCTTGGTTGCTCATCATTGAAACAGCGTTTTTATGGGGCAACTAGGATGGAGTTTGTCTCTTCCGAGCGCCTGTGTACTGGGTTAGTCTCGATGAATTCTCGTTCATCTCTGGGGGGAGATAACGGAATAGATCAAAGCATTGGCAACACGCATTTGGCAACACGCGTACCTACCCCCCTCTTAGGACTGGGGATGGTGGCGTGATTAGGACACGGGACTGGTTCTGGTCGCGCCGGCCCAGGTCAGTTAACCCATTGTCCGCCGGGGCGCAGATCTGCTGTTCTGGTACCCTGAAGGACTTGTGCTTTTTCGGGGGGGAAATGCCGGGTTGGCCCAGGCGTTGCAGGGGTTGATGTTATGGAGGTGTTCGTGGTTATGTCACTGCGTGTTATCCTTCACTATTGCTTGGTCCATATTGTGTTGTACCTTGCGCTGTGCTAAAGGAGCCTGGTCCTTCTCCATTCTTTTTTCGCCCCTCTCTTCTCCTGCTTGGCGGGGCTGGGAGGGGGCTGTCGAGGTGGTTCTTGTACCCCTCTGGCATCCCTGTGTACGTCCCGGTCCGCCGGGCGCAGGTCCGGACTCGTTCTCGTCGACCTGTTGGCCTGGGTTAACCCCTTCTTGAGAACTGAAACACTTGTACTGCTGTATAGCCGGTGTATACCCGCAGTTGTGTTTTGGAGTTTTTTCTTGGGGGGGTTATAGGAACAACCGCCTCCTGTTAGGTGGTGGTTGGTTTCCAGGTGTGTTGGTAGCGGAGTCGACTCTCGGGTTAGGCCGGGCTTGACCCCGTCTGCCTGCGATTGTGCCCCCGCACCCTTCATGACGTCTGCCAATCGTGTCAGCCTTCTCTGCCTCGGCCCCTCTAGAGGGCCGGGTTTTTTTTGCACAGCATACCGAACGCCCCTTCCGCCGGGGTGCTGTTTTCTCGATGCGGCGTCGTTGGCCTCACCATGCCCCCTTTTTCCGGGGGGTCCTGACCCTTCCTGGGGCTGGGTCCTCCTTTGCGCTCCGCTGCTACGGCCTTGCCACAGGGCTGGGTTCTTGACCCCGTGATATTAGGGATTGTAACGTTTTTTTTTCTCTTCCCGTTCGTTCCCTAGTGGCATGTGGGTTGTGCGCCTGTGTAGTCGTGGGTTCTTCTGTGGGAAGGTAAGTCCCACGATCTGCTCACCCTGTGCGTTTGAGTTGCTAAACCCTCTTCGCACAGTCGGCTCCGATTCCCTCCCGTCCTCCACTAGGGGGGTCTGGGGGCTCGGGTCCTCTCCGGTTCTGATGGGTTGTCGGGGGCGTCAGCGGGTACATTTGTCGAGCTTCCACTCTGCTCAGCTCCTGTGTTCCAATAGAGCGCAGAGCGTAAGCTATACGATATATAACATACGGTTATCCTATAACCATAGTTATGAGTATAGCGAGAGCTCTGCGCTGACTCACTGAGGACCCCGTGGTCTTCGCCTTCGGTGGTGAAAGACTTGGGAAGGAGCTGTTAGTATGGCCACATCCCCGCTTATGTAGAGGAGCGGATGGGGGTGTGGCCAGGCGGATGGGTGTGTACATGTGAAGAAACGTATTCAGTATTAGACTGGATATGGATATGTTCCAATAGAGCGCTCGCTATACTCATATAACTATGGTTATAGGATAACCGTATGTTTCCTCTGAGGGTATTTGACTGAACTGACAGACGGGGTTCATTTAAATAAAAATAAAAAAATATATACACAATGGCTTTAAAATAAACACCAGCCACCACCGAAATGAAGTTCAATTTCAAATGTGGCTCATAAGCCTGGCAACTCCCTCAAGCCACTTTGACGGTTGGCCAACCCAACAGTATCTTCCATCAGCCTTTCCTCCTCTGAAAAACTACTTATGGCAGCTTAGAGATTTCAACTGAATCCACCTTTGACTGTGAAACAGTCCGTTTCACACCCAGATGGTATCTGATGGCTGTGAGTTCCTGGGTGGAGCCTAACCAAGCACTTTGCATCCTGTTCAAGCTATGGGTGTATATACTGTCGAAGGAAGCATTTTGCTTGTGACATAACGATGCTGACGTACTGTACACCCCGAGATAACCGTCTTTGGTGCTAAAGACGAAGTGCACATCTTGACTCCCTTTCTTTAAAGTCTAAAAACTAGAGTCAGAAATCTTAATAATATTGTGTTAATATTGACTCAGACCAAAATGTTGATGTGTTAACACCCACATCAAGTCAATAACTAAATCTGACTATTATCATCTTAAAAATATAGCAAGAATTAGAGGATACATGTCCAAACAAGACCTAGAAAAACGAATTGACGCTTTAATTTCCACACACTTTCATTTCCAGTAGTGTAATAGTCTGTTTTCAGGTCTTCCCCAAAACACACTTGCTATAAATGCTGCTGTTAGAGTTCTAACAAAGACTAAGACATAGAAATTATTAGAAAAAAAAAATACTGTTACTTGTCTATAAATCACTTAATGGTTTAGGGCCAAAATACATCTCTTCCAACCCATGAACCCTCTAGACCAGTGGTCACCACCCGTCGATCGCGATCGACTGGTCGATCTTTGAGACTTTCCCTGTAATTTTTTTTTTTTTTTAGATCTTTCCCTGAGAGTCCACATTACAGTTCTACTTTTGTTTTGATGTGAAAAGTGATGCTGCATAAGATGACTGCACTTAGCACTGACTGAGAAAGTACATATTACAGTTCTACTTTGACAAACATATTTACAATTAGCATTTTATAATGTTAATAATATGAGAGTCCACATTACAGCTCTACTTTTGTTTTGATGTAAAAAGTTATGCTGAATAAGATGACTGCACTTGGGACTGACTGAGAAAGTACACATTACAGTTCTACTTTATAAAATGCTAATTGTAAATATGTTTGTCAATGTTAATAATATGAGAGTCCACATTACAGTTCTACTTTTGTTTTGATGTGAAAAGTGATGCTGCATAAGATGACTACACTTAGCACTGACTGAGAAAGTACATATTACAGTTCTACTTTGACGTTTTAATGTTGGACCAAAACATTGCATGTAATTAGAATACAGGCAAATAAAAGTAATTTTGTTTAAAGTACAATCTTGGCTGTCTTTTTCTCTCAACACTTCAATAGGTAGATCTTGCCTTCACAAAAAAAAAAAAAAAAAAAAGTGATCTTGGGCTTTAAAAGGTTGGTGACCACTGCTCTAGACCTCTTAGGTCATCAGTGAGTACAAATACCCAGCTCCGGGATATACATGTCCTATGTTATGTTTATACATTCTAATATAAAATATACAGTAAAATATACAGAAGCCTACTGTACAGTAAGTGTAATATTGAATATTCTAAAATATACAGTAAAATATACAGAAGTGTGTGTGTGTGTGTGTGTGCAGGGAACAAAATTTACTTTTTGGCTTACCAGCCAAGGTGGCTGGTAGATTAAAAAAACTACCAGCCAGGCAGATATTTTACCAGCCAAAAATTTGAAATAGCTTTTTAGTATATCGCCATGTGTTATTATTATATACAGGGATCTACGCTAACCTTTTCCCCAGGGAGCACATGTGCTCCTAAATAAAATAAAAATTAGGAGCACACAAAGAAATTTAGCACAGTGAAAATTTTTCAAGTAACAGAGTTTATTAACAAACTATTTATTACATGCATATTATACTGTGCGTGCGTGTGCATACTAAGGGTCAACATCGGTGCAATATAGCACATATCACCAAAATCACACATTGACCCATGCCTACTAGACACAAAGGATATCGGTTGTCAAGCTGCTTTTGTATGTTGTACTGTTGTCACAATACCAACATTTTGACTTTGATACAGATAGGAAAGGTAATGGAATATATTATTAGATGACAGAACATGGAAAATTCTTTATACAATTATTTAATTCATTATAATTTAAACGATATTGAATAATAGTTGATCAATAGTAATTAATACAATTATTCTGTTACAGCTACTGAGCTATATACTATAGCTACTGTCCATCAATATCTTCCTTTTGAATGAAATAGGTTCAGGAGAGAGATGGAGAGAGGGAGAGGGAGGGAGAGCGACACACACACACACAGAGAGAGAGAGAGACGGAGAGACAGAGATTCTCAGCTCCTCCTTCCCTCACTATGCCTCTGAGCGTCCCCAGTGATTAGCGTTAGCAGTAGTTAGCGTTAGCAGCAGTGGCGGCTGGTCAATAGAGGCCGCTAGAGCGCCGCCCCCCCCCCCCCCCCTGGTTAAAAAGAAGAAGAAGAAAGAATTCTTTGGCCGCGTGAATACTTTCCCCAAGGCAATTGTCCTTCCGAGTTCGGTTTATGCGGCCTGATACAACTGCCTTGGGGAAAGTATTCACGCCCCCCGGCCCCTACCGGCCTAGCCCCCTCCACTCCCTTTTCATGGGCGCTCGATCTCAGCTCCACCGAAGGTGCGCAACTCACAGGGCAAAATGCAAATACATACGTACCCTAAATAAATACGTACATACAACATAACACAATAAAATACGATATCTCTAGTGCCCGAAGTAGTCACTCTATTGGCTGAGAGTGGCACGTGACATCACGTCCCTACTCACCTCGAGTCTAGTAGGGAAATACGCTCGGCTAGGAGTTGTCGGAAATTGATAATAATCACAAGATACTGTACATTCAGACAGTGTTGGATCTAACTAAATAGATTTATATAGACACTTTTATGGAAAGTTCAAGCCTGGACCACAAAGCTTGAAGGGTTAGGCTATACTCTGTCTTAGCTGGGCCCTATTCCCTGTACCTGGCTAACTGAGTTAGCCGGATAATCTTCAGCATAGCTTGACTTAAGCCAGACATTTCTGTTCCCCGATGTCGGATTTTCTAAATCGCTATGGTAACAGATCAGAAAGTTTGAACCTGCTCCAGAGCAGGGTTAAGTTCAGTTAGCTGGATGAACCATGGCCACACCCTCGCAAAGAAGTGCCAGCTCGCTTCCTGAAATAATTACCACAGTGTAGATCTGTATTATACCATTCTAAATGATGTTTTTGTGCTTCGTTTTCCTAGAGGGGGCTTTTGAAATGTAAAATAATATACCTAAATGCTGATAATAAATCATATTCAGCCTATAGATTTACTTTGTCCTAAATAAAATAATGCACGTCATATACGGCGCTCGGAGTGGTTATTTTAATAACAGCGTATTGCAAATGTGAATCCCGCTGGGATATTTTTAATTAATGAAACCTATCGGCCGTTTGGCTCTGATTAGTTTCATATATTCTCCGCTGTAGATTTGCTTAACGGAGCGCCCAAATTGTGTTTCATTCAAGCATAAAATGTAAGTGTCTATGCGTGGATTGTGGTCTTTGTGGATTATGAATTACGAGGAATCTGAGGATTGTTGAATTGTATCATCACTCACACGTTACTGTGATATTGTAACTGGGATTAAAATGTCTGATGAGATGCGCTGTTTGACAGATTTGAGCAATTGAATGAGCCGTTGACGTCACATTAACGCATTTGAGAAAATGCATTTATCTGTTCAAGCACTGTTATCTGATGATGAACATGCGTCACTGGTATAAACCAAAGGTTAATCAATTCAATGCATATGGATTATGTCCGAAACAGATTAAAACCTGATTAATAGTGAAACTGTATAGCCGGCTCCAAGCCTCTCTGTTATTTCGGGGGTTGCGCCTTGAAAATTGTATTTATATATAAAGTACATGTTACCTAAGCCGAGCGCATACAGTGCAGATATCCTCATAAGCATCTATTAATTCTTATCAATTAGATACTCTTTGGGCTTGTTTGTATCTACTTATTCTGAAAGAGTTTAACTAATTATTTTCGCTAGCAATAGATCTCATTCGATTATTCATTCTATTAAGCCTACTGCCATCAGGCACATTTAAAGAAATATAATCTGATTGATTGGGGTAATGAGGGATTTAACATTAGCCTATAGATTATGCATTTAACCTGTTGGCGAGGCTATTGAGCCGTATGTATTGTACCCATTCTGCAATATGTTAATAAAGTTTTAAATCAATCAATCAATCAATGCCGTTAGAAAATCAGGATTTCTGCGATCGGCATATGCTGTCTTTTCAGATGAGGCAGCCGCGCGCATTTATCCTGAGCATCAAGTCTGGTTTGAATTAGTCTCTCGCGAGTCTCTATGACAAACGGTTCAAAGGATACAAAAAGGGGGCGCGGCCTAAGGATCGGGGGAGTGGTCAACATATACCATTTGAAGATCGGACGTTTCTGAGTTTTAATTTTTTTTCGGACTTTTCCGAGTTTTTGAACTTTTTCGGATTTTTGATGTTTCCAAGTTTTCGGAATTTTCCGAGTTTTTGCATTTTTCCGGGTTTTCCGAATTTTTTAACTTTTTCGGATTTTTGATGTTTCCGAGTTTTCGGAATTTTCCGAGTTTTTGGATTTTTCCGAGTTTTCGGGTTTTCGGACTTTTCCGAGTTTTTGAACTTTTTCGGATTTTTGATGTTTCCGAGTTTTCGGATTTTTCAGAGTTTTTGAACTTTTTTCCATACATGGCACAATCCGCAAGTCTCTACGACAAACGGTTCAAGAGATACACTGAGGGGGTGTGGCCTAAGGGGGCGTGGTCTAAGGATCGGGGGAGTGGTCAACATCGACCAATGAAAGGTGGTCAACAGGGGGAGTGGTCAACATCGACCAATGAAAGGTGGTCAACATCGACCAATGGCACAATCCGCAAGTCTCTACGACAAACGGTTCAAGAGATACACTGAGGGGGTGTGGCCTAAGGGGGCGTGGTCTAAGGATCGGGGGAGTGGTCAACATCGACCAATGAAAGGTGGTCAACATGGACCAATGAAAAATGAAAGAGGATATCCCTACTGAGTACAATGACACAACCCACAAGACAGAGGGCGCTGTCCAGCAATTCAGTACTGCAACACAGTGATGGGCAATGATGGGTTAAGTGGATGATGTCATTGGCAGGTCAGCTCAGCCATGAGCCCTGAGCCTCACAGCTGTTAAGCCTGAACCAATCAGCCATGAGCACAATGACTTGCATATTCTGAATTTTCTTTACATGACTGCATTGTCACGTTGATTAAAAGAAAACTATAAGAGATGAAGCGTTGTGACTCGCACAAGAGCACTACAACGAGTAGGCGAAGGGTTGTGTGCGATAATTGTGGCATTCGTGCGATATTGTGGCACTCCTTCGGCGATCGGAACAGAAGGCTAAAAAATAGTGTGAAAAATGTGATTTCTAGAGTGCGATTGCATGGCGGTCAATGGGGAGGAGAACCTTCAAACAAATGGTCGTCAGTTGAGATAGAAATGTCCAATTCAATTTATTTTTCTTTTGTGAGCGGGCTGACAGCCGTGTCATCGTTTTGATGTGTTTGTTTTATTTCTACGTCCAAAATTGAGATCACACTCGCAATTCACCCAAGGTAGGGGAAAAAAGATTATTTCAGCTGCTACACTCTAAATTGCAATGCATTCCCAATGGGACCGTAATTTTACCGTTTAAAGTCGATTCGTAGCCAGACGGTGCGGTGAAACTTTACGAGTTCGGAGACCGCTGTTGCCATAGGCAAGCCGCTCGTTTTGATACCTTTCACGTGTATGGGGCGCGAACGCTTACGTGTTGCAAAGTGTTTGCAAAATCGGTGGATCTCGCACTCTAAATTGCAATGCATTTCTGAAATTTTACTGTTTAAAGTCGATTCGTAGCCAGACGGTGCGGTGAAACTTTACGAGTTCGGAGACCGCTGTTGCCATAGGCAAGCCGCTCGTTTTGATACCTTTCACGTGTATGGGGCGCGAACGCTTACGTGTTGCAAAGTGTTTGCAAAATCGGTGGAATAAAGAAAGAAATAAAAAGAGTAACAATATCTATAGTGTGGGTGGCAACCTGGCTTCGCCAGGTCACCCACACTAATGAGCTATATATTTTTTTGTGGACAGCTGAATGTCAACTCTTCTGATGGTAAGTCATTATGTTTAATTTACACAAGCCAGCCTTGGCTCTTTTAACAATATGCAAACTATGCTGTACTCAGTCTCATACTGACGTTATTCATATACAGTAGTATACTAGGTCTGATCTGCTTGGGATTCCACGTGAGGTTAATGCTGTGTGAGAGAGAGCGAGAGAGAGCGAGAGAGGGAGAGATCGGGAGATCGGGATGTGCATGTTTGGAAACCTGGCTGGTGCATGGACTGTGATCATATTGATTGATGGCAATGGTGATAGTTGTACTGTAACTGTACCTACTTAAATATTCATACGCTTGTGGTTTCACCGACGCTCTGACGCACACAGTAGGCTACTCAGTGTGTGGTTTCGCGATGCGTGCGCACGAGCGTGTTTGTGTGCTGTGTGACATTGTGATACCTTGTTACATGTTAATTTTTGGTATCGACCCCCCTGGAGAAAAATTCACCAGCCGCCACTGGTTAGCAGGTTAGCTTAGTTGGAGTACCCAGTTAACAGATAACATTACAGTAGTTATTGTTTTTTAGCGCAATGTGGGTATAACTGGCGAGGATGCAAAGCATGTTAGACAATTGGAACTGCTGCTCACGGAGTTTTCGTTGCACATAGAAGCAGCGTGACTCGAGATGAGTTGTTACAGAGCCGACAGAAAAAATAAATAACGCACATCCTCCGTTTGTTCGTGCTGAGCCAAACTGTAAAAACAGTAATACATAGGACAAAGCGGGGCTCGCAACTCATTTGTAGTTCCAAGGTGTTTTAATTGACAAAAAGGCAGATGCAACGTTTCGACCCTTCCGGTCTTCTTCAAGCATTGCTTTCTTTAACCCTTTAATCGCCATGGACGAGTTAACACGCCATTCTCCGCCATGCGTAATCTGCCAATGACGCCGTAACACGTCATTGGCCAAAATCTGTGATGGCAATCATATTTCACCCGCGGAGACTTGAGATCTCCTGTTGATCTCCTCTCAACTCTCCAACGGTTCAAGAGCGCCATCTGGTGGCCGATCGGCGGATCGCCCAAACAGCAAACCGGAAACCGAAAGTGGTGCTCATCCAAATTCGGTCCGGCCACTCGCTATAGCTCCCGGGGCTCCATCTCGACACACTGGATAATCAATAGCTCGCCCTAACTCAATAAACAACGTTATTTGGACATATATAGTATTATACAACCTGGAAATGGTTCATCTAGATCAGGGGTGGCCAACCCGCGGCTCGCGAGCCGCATGCGGCTCTTTGCCCGTCAATGTGCGGCTCTTCCATCCATAAAAAAATAATAAAAAAAAATTTAAATTTTTTTTTTTTTTTTTTTTTTTTTACTTTTTTTTTTTTATGTCACTCATTCCATAAGGACGTAGAATAAACATTTACAATTTTTTTTTAAATGGTCCATTTGCATGTTCTTGGTATCTGAATCTAGGGACATATATGGATCAGTGTCAGAAATAGTGTGTCTGTTACTAGGCTTGAGTAAATTGTAATGAACCAAAGGAGAATATCAATTCTATTTAAAAAAAATATATATCTTTGACTGTAAATAACACCATGCTAAAATTGACCAGACCTGAACAATCTAAGCAAATGAATAAAGGGAAGATGATTAAACAGAAGGTTTTGTAGATACAGTACTGAATTCTGCCATCTTTTTTATAATGTAAATTTCTCCACCATTCTTCATCATATTGCAACACCGTTTTTTGCAAGACGTTCACAGAAAGGTAGAGAAACTAACTGCGTTCTGTTTTATGGCAATAACGTTCAGGTTTGTGGGAGATAATCCCAAAAAATAAGAGAAATTAAAAAGTAAATCCAGAAGTCAGATGATTGACAGGGGCTGGTGTGAGCTGGGTAGGGTAGTTTTTCGAAATTTGAAAGCCCCGAGTCTCTTCCTTCAAAAGACTACACTCACTTTTGGCTGTGCCACTTCCTCCTGTCAATATGCGCCGGTTTCCGACTCAATGCCCTGAGATTTCTATAATCTTATATTTCACTAATAACAGTTAAAATAATTGGTAAACAAACATAATGCTGAAAATATACACTTTTACTGTATATCTCGGGCTTTAGAGGTTAACCCTGTGAGGCCCAAATTAAAAATAAATTAGCAACTTCAGAGGCCAGAGGGTGGGACATATAAACACATTTACTATCAAATAGCATTGTGAGGCTGAACAACAGGACCAATTGACTATACATGTGCTTAAAGGGGAACTATCTTATAAATGGCTTTTTTCAGTGTTTACCATTGTTTCTTAGCTATGTGGACTTATATTAATAGGATATATGTCTCTAATTCTCATATTGGCGAATTCTTCCAATTCTCCTCTCACAATATTCACCCTCACTGAACTGAGTCATCTGAAAATGTGCATATCTGTGATGTCAGAGATTTCTCAGCTGCATAATAATGTGGCAGTTGATGTGGCAGTTGGCACCAGGCCACACAGTGGTTGGAGCCCAGCCTCAAAACGGCTTGAGGTAGAAAAATGCGGTTTTTAGTACTTGATTAGAAATACAAAACAATGCATTTAAAAAAAAAAAAACCTAGGTGTTCCATAGAGTCACAGGAATTGTGTAAAAGTGCCCAAATAGTGAAAGAAATAGTAAAATAGTTCCCCTTTAACATTTTTTAAATAAACATTATTTTTTTAAATGGCTAAAAGTGATTTTGTAATTTTGCAACCGTGGGTCTCACAGGGTACTTTTAACCCTGTGAGGCCCAAATAAAAAAGACATTAGCAACTTCAGAGGCCAGAGGGTGAGACCTATAAACACATGAAGGGTGCCGTGACTGAAAAAAAAGGTTGAGAAACGCTGGTATATGGTGTGGCTCTTTGTGGTACCACAGTCATTTTTTTGTGGCTCTTAGTCTCTGACTGGTTGGCCACCCCTGATCTAGATCAACATCCCATAATAGAAAACGTTCTACTCCAAGCTGATCGCCCAACGGCCCGAGGAGACTGGGGTAAGTTTCAGCGTTTATTATTACCGTGTTCGATACAAACTGCTCTGATGATCATATCACCCACACTACATGAATCATCTAACGTTGGCCACGGAATTATAAACGACCCCCCCCCCCATCCGGTCAACATCAGATGATGAGTAGTAACTTCTAGAAGCACGTACATTTGAAATTTTTTATCTGCCGCCGATCGCTATCAAACTGTATTTGATCATCAATATAATGCATTTTTGGCTATAACTCACGTTCTGCAGAATGCTGCAGAAAACGATAAACGATATTTATACGGGGGGGGGGGCGGAGCCAAGCATTCATGGAGTAGGACGTGTTTCACGAGAGCTCCCTACTATCGTGCAAAAATACACTTTTCTCCCCATTAGTCTTTATTTTATTTTTATTTGTTATTGGTTTTCTTGTTGAGTCGTTGAGTAGCAACTACTTTCGTCGACTTTTTTCAACTTTCTGCAGTGTTAATGGAGACCCGAGCCATGAGCACGCCAGCCGGCAGACTGTCACCGAATCTGTCCTCGCCTTCGCCCGGAATCAGTGAAATAAGTGAAGCTGTTCTCTCCGTCATGACCAAACTCCATGCAGACTTTGAGGTACGCTTTGCTGAAACACAAAGAAAAGCACAGGCGGAATTTTTTGATACCCTTCATCGGGCAATGACAGAGGAAATTAGGTTGGCGGTCGACCCGTTGAGAGAGAAGATGGAGTCGCTACACACTGCCTCCATGGCTAATGCTAACGAACTAGCCTCGCTAACGACAGAGGCCTCACAACAGGGCGAGAGGCTGGCGTGTCTGGAGAGCTCCCTGCTGGCTAGGCAGGCTGACGTTGCCAAACTACAGTCGGTAATTGTGGAAATGCAGTCCCGGGTGAGACGTTACAACATCAGGATCGTTGGTGTCCCGGAGGGCAGTGAGGGAGGTCGTCTCTCGGAGACCATGCCGGAGTTGTTACAAAAGATACTGGGGGAGGATGTCCACCCCAGCCCACCCATGTGCGAGTCGGCCTACAGAGCGGGCAAGACCAGTCCTGGAGTGAACAAGGAGCCGAGGCCCATCATTGTTAAGCTAAACAGGCTACAACAGAGGGAGCTCATCATGCGGTCGGCCCGTGCCAGGAGGGGTGAACTCGGTCTCGGCAATCACAAAGTGGCCATTTTCAAAGACTTTACGCCGGAGGTTCAAGCACAGAGAGGCGAATACAAAGTGGTCATGGCCAGGCTATGGAAATTGGGCCTGAGGCCTACGCTATTCTTCCCCGCGAGATTATCTGTGCTGTATAAGGGCGATGATCGTCGATCATTTTGGTCGTTGGCTAAAGCGGAGGAATATCTCGGGGGGATAGCCGAGACCGTAGCTTGATAACTGTGTCGGGTGAGTGACGTGGCGATGTGGGCCTAAATACATTGATAGGGCGGACTACTCACAATTGTTTATTGTCATGCCCAAACAGGCTAACTGGCCATTGCCCATCCAAACTAGCGGGGCATCCCAATGACTTCTGTTACTTGCTAATGCTGACCTCATGGTCGTACGTGTGTGTCGCCTCTATGACTGTTTTTGAGCCTTAGGCTCCGGTCATTGAAGGTCGGTTATGTATATATATGTAATATATAATAACAGGTTGTGTCGGGTATAGCTTATTACTACCCCCGGGTTAATGAAGGTGTTTACTTCTATTCTTATATAGGATTATGTCATTCCAACCTTTGTGCCTGACCAGAGGGACTGTGAAATGCTTGCACCTTGACCAATAACCCTTTTTTCTTTTTCTTTTTATTGTTGCTGTTTAAATGACATCTGTTTGCACAATTTAACTGTGATCGGGTCCTGCCTTAGACTATCTTCTGGTATGCTTAAATTTTTTTAATTTTCTTTTATCCATTTGTGCTATAGCATTGCGACGTTGATACGCAGATTCGGAAGTAGTTGGTTACAGGGATGATGTTGAGTTATTATATAATAATAGCTAATTTTTCCCTTATAGTTGGGTCATGTTAGGGCCAAGGCTCACGTTTGTTTTCGACCAATAACTTTAATTTTAATTTTTTATTTTTTTTCTTGGACTAGTGGGGGGTTTAATCAGGGTTTTATCTAGAGAGGGGGTCGGAGTGGAGAGCGTCTTATTGGATCCATGATTCCAGTGGGAAACGATAGGGAGATGACCATCCTTAGTGGATGGAGCATAGGGAGGGGATTGGAGAGTGGGTATAGGAGGGTTATTATTAGGATGGGTGGGTTAGGGTATAGAGTAGAAGTAGGGGGGGTTGTAACTGGGGTGGTATTTTTCTGTGTTTTCTGTACTGTTGTCCTATATGTGTGTAATTGTTCCTCCTCTGAACTCTTGGGATTGACCGTCTGGGCCCGCCTGGATCAGCGCCTCTGTCCTCAGCCTGGCTGCACTGGTATGTTCTCCACGCATTTAGACAAATTCGACCATGGCTAAATTGAATATTTTAATTTGGAACGCAGGGGGTCTTAACGCCCCACACAAGCGTGCCAATGTCCTTTGGTTATTGAAGGGAAGAAATATTGACATTGCTCTCCTTAGTGAGACGCATTTATTGGTGGGTGATGTGTCAAGGCTAGCAAATCGACAATATCACGTTATCTCCTCATCCTCAGCCGACAATAAGACAAAAGGAGTCGTCATAGTTACAAGACGTAACCTTGATATCAAAGTCCTGGATGTGTGGTCGGACACGGAGGGAAGGATTACTATAGCAAAAGTTGAGTTTTCTCATAGGAAGATGGCAATAATAGCATTGTATGCCCCTAACACATTTGATTCAGCGTTCTATAATACAATCACAAAGAATATGTTGGAACTTACTGGATACGCTCTCATTGTGGGTGGCGATTTTAATGCGTGCTGGGATGCGGAGATGGATAGGTCCGGGTCCTCTGAAACAAGCGACCAAAAACAGTCCTCTAAGGCCCTCAGGATGTGGGCCCAGGACACGGGGCTCGCAGACCTCTGGCGCATATCCAATCCCACCCTCAAGGATTACTCTCACCTGTCAGCCAGACACAAAACCTTCTCTCGAATAGACTATGCATTCGCGTCCCCTAATATGTTTGATAGTTTCGACGTCTCATTGGTTCCCCTAGCTCTCTCGGACCACAAGGGGATTTTCCTTATGGCAACCTTTGGCAGGCTCTCTACGAGAGCTCCCAGGTGGCGTTTTAACTAGGGATGTCCGATATTATCGGCCGACCAATATTATCGGCCGATATCGGCAGTAAAATGTGATATCGGAAAATATCGGTATCGGTTTAAAAAAAGAAAAAAACAATAACAATATTTGTTATATATATATCCAGTGAAATTATTAGTTACCTGAAATTATTCCGTTTTTTGGGGGGGGAAACCCTGCATATATCGGTATCGGTTGATATCGGTCGATATCGGTATCGGAAATTAAGAGTTGGACAATATCGGAATATCGGTATCGGTAAAAAAGCCAATATCGAGCATCCCTAGTTTTAACTCAACCTTATTAAAGAACGATGATTTCTGTACCGAGTTCAGGAGTAAACTAGTTGAATTCTTGCAGATCAATGTCGGCACAGTCGAAGACCCTAGGGTCCTGTGGAACGCATTGAAGGGATTTATCAGGGGTCATGTCACACTTTTCGCCTCCAATTTGCGTAAATCATCATCATCATTAGGTGGCTTCTTCGTTCCGAAGGTTGCCTATCACTCTCCAACCCATTCTGTCCCCACTTCTTCTCTCCAACTCCGTGACTCCGCCTCTCACTCCACTCCAATCACAGACATCGTCTACCCAGCCTCTTCTTGGTCTTCCACTTCCTCTCTTTCCATCCACCTTCCCCATCACCACCTTCTTGAACATCTCCCCGCTGGATCCTCTCAGAACATGCCCGCACAACTCCATCTTTCTCTTTTTCAACCTCTCCAGCAGCTGTCCCCCTTGCATATCCGCTCTTCTCAGTACCTCCTCATTCTTGATCTTATCCTTCCATGTTATCTTCAGCATCTTCCTCAGTGTCCACATTTCAAAAGAGTCTATCATCCTCTTTGCCTCTTCATTCAGCGTCCATGCTTCTGCTCCGTATGAAAAGACTGACATAACATACGTTTCCAAAATCCTGGTCTTCGTTTTCCAACTTATATTTCTTCTCAATAATTCTTTATGGTTCCAGAATGCGCCCTTTGCAATTCCGGTTCTTCTCTTAATGTCCATGTTAGCTCTTCCACCTTCACTGATCCAGCTTCCAAGGTACATGTACTCCTTCACTTGTTCAAGTTTTTCTCCATCCACCTGTATTTTACAAACAGTTCCTGGTGTTTTTTCCCATGTATTGGGATTGCCCACCAGTGGCCCGCTTCTGGAGGTCAATAACGGACAAACTTTCAGATCTGTGTGGCTTAACTATCCCATTCACAGCTATTACGCTACTCCTGAACGATATAACAACACTACCCGCGTCCGTACAACTAAAAAGGGTTGTCCTAGCGGGCGTCACAGCAGCGAAGAAGCTAATAGCATTGAGATGGAAGGAGCCTGAGAAGCTCACAGTGATTAACTGGTCCCTAACGCTGTTGGATGTGATTTATCTTGAGATATCCACGGGTGATTGGGGTGGGGCAGGCTGGGATTGACCTGTGGTTCGCAGCAGCTGAGAAGGTCAGGACCGCCGTGTGCGGCTGAGCGGGGTTGGGGTGCTTGTTCGGGGGAGTCCGGCGGTCTCGTGGGAGGGGGAGGAGGACATGTCTGGTCTGTCTTGTCTTTTGTGTTGTCCTATTGACTTTAACTGGGGGATTTTATTGGGGGGGAGCTATTTGGCTATTTCTTCACTATTTGGACACTTTTACACGGTTCCTGTGAGTCTATGGAACACCTCTGTAGGTTGTTTTTCAAGAAGGTTCATTGTTTTGTTTTTCTAGTCGTGTACTCAAAAGCGGCGTTTTTCTACCTCAGGACCTTAGGCCGTTTTGAGGCTGGGCTCCAACCACTGTGTGACCCGGTGGCATCTGCCACATTGTTATGCAGCTGGGAAATCTCTGACATCTCTGATATGCACATTTTGTGATGACTCAGCTCGGTGAGGGTGAATGTTGTGAGGTGAATTGGAAGAATGGGCCTTTTTGAGAATTAGATATATAAGTTTTATTAATATAGGGCCACACGGCCGGGAAACGGTGCTGAATACTGGGAAAGGCCATTTATTAGATAGTACCCCTTAAATTTTAAAAGGTTGTACTCCGTTTTCTTTTTTTGTCTTTATAATTTGTTATTTCTGTATTATTATTGTTTCTGTTATTTCCCTGTGAAGTTCTGTGTATTGTTATTGTGGTTATTGTGTTGTCTTATTTTCATGTAAATAATAATAAAAAAAAATTATCAAAAACACAGACCATATTTTAGTATGAATATGTGAATGAAAAAGTAGAACGTTGCTACATCCTAAACGATAGATACTTGACGTTGAATGGGCCCTAGTAATGTCAATTTAGCAATACAATTTAAAAAGTTATAGCCCTGCAAAGAAGGGGAACATCTCCATAGACTTTCAACTGTGGCAGAGAGGGGTATATGATCAGAATAATCCCTGGCAGATAAAGGGTTAATATAAACACACAAAAACAATGTCAACACTGACATCCCTGATTGTCAGTTCTTAATGGAAAGATTTGTTTTCTGCTTGAAATTAAAGTGCAGTATTTGAAATACAATGAAAGGAATATGGCTGGATTTCTTATCAAAGGGAAAAGTGTCACGGTTATTTAAAATAAATAAATAAACAAATTAGAAGGCCATCAATATAAATTGCAGCATACATCAAACTAACATACACACACTGTACTGTTTCAAAACAACACTGCTCTGTTCATTCTATTTTTAAAATACGTACATTATCTGTCTACATTTATTTAGACTAACATTATTTAAATATCGAGTGCAACTGTGGTTGATTACGTAATTCGGTGAGTTGGAACTATCTATGGGTTGGCGGGTCCCCACGGACATTTTAGTGTCACGGACCTTCAGCTCAGTCAACGTTATCAGCTCCGGTAACGTTAGGAGGTGATACCATGCAGTGGAAAAGCGGCAATAGTCCCGGTTGGAGTTAGTAAATACAGTTGTATGTTAGCCTTCTTGGATGTTGAATAAACGCCTATCATTGTCTTTAAACACCCCGCCTCTCAGACTCCCATTTTCTCCTCTGCTAGCTAGTAGCTACGATAACATTGCATTGACTGTATTAGCTGGCGGGCTACCATAGTTCAACATGCGTTGTGTTGTATAAACTGCTAACGCTATGGCAAGATGTGTGTAGGCCTATGTAGGCCTGCCACGATAACACATTTTGCTGGGCGATTAATTGCCCCCGAAAATATCGCGATAAGCAATATTATTGCGACCGGTTAGAGAATTTTTTTGAGAAATGTATTTCCCAAAACTTTTATTTTGAAGCCCACCGCTCCGTCTTTTCCGGTGTTTAAGACTTTTATTTTGAAGCCCACCGACCGGACCGGAAGTATTGTTGTGATTATCCTAGCCGACAACTTGTCTCGTCCGGTTGTGTTTTTTAGTTTTAACGTTAGCTACTAACGTTAGATGCAGCTACTACAGGCAATCAACGATGAGGAGGAAGCGCCAAAGCAGTATTATAATAGAATAGCTGTGGTGCGTAGGCACTGCAGCACGACTCGAAAACGACCTGTTATAATAAATTAATTCATGTTTAACTTGTCCCCGTCTCCAGTCCTTTGACTAGCCCCACCCGTTCATTGTAAACAATGATGCATGTAATTGTATTAACGTTATTCTGTGTTATTCTAACGTTACACTACAAATAACGCTACTTGGTTAAAAGGAGCAACACTATTGAGAAATGTAGTTAAGCTATGTGGTGTTGCCCCACGGAGCTCCTGTGCTGTGCTCTGTAGTAAAGCCAGCGGCCCGCCTCCCAACACGGACAGTGACTGACAAGGGGCACTGGTTCCGCCTCATTAAAACAAACGCGCAAATAGCAATTAATCGCGCCCGTCAAAATCATTGCATTCATTTAAATTATCGCGGCAATTAATCGATTTATTGCTTATCGCGGCAGGCCTAGGCCTATGTAATGTTAATGGCTATTGTAACTGAGGGGTTACAAAACCCGGACTGTATTAAAGATTGTTTAGATTAAACCACTACTAAATATTATTACTTGCCAGACAGTACAGTTAGTTAAATATGGCAGACACTCAATAGACGGCACGGGGACAAAGAGATCACGTTTACAGTATTTTAATAGCAATATCAATATACAACTGAATTAGTACGTTGCTCTTTTAATAGTGAGTGATAGTAGAATGTCAGAGTATCAAAGTCAGGGGGAATGAATAATTCCTAGGTTAAGAATACTCGACCGGAGCTCTGCATGGAGTGAGAAGGCGATACAGGGCAAGCGAGGGGTATAGCTGGAGACAATGATTTCCCCCACGGAGTGGTAAGCTCCAGAGGAATTGAAGAATAGTCGGATACTCCTGCGGTCACTGAAGAAAAGGGGTTCTCGTACGGATCCAGTCCTTGTAATCCAAGTGCCCGATGGCAGGGTAATAGCTCGTAATCCAAAACCCGACGGCAGTGATGATAGCTAGCTAGCTTCGTTGGTCCTAGAAGCTAGCCCGATGAAGGTCTTCAGGTGTAGTTAGATCCAAACGCCAATGGTCTTAACTATGCTCTTCTCCACGTTACTTCGCTTACACAAGTCACTATAATACACCAACAATGGTTCACCAACAATGGTTCTACAATATTAGGGTCGTATCTAAGTAGCTACTAGTATCCGTAACGATACACCGCGGGTAGGCTTCCACTGCTCACATGTCCACTCGTTCTGCTGTTAGGTTACTTCACACTTCACCTCGTGTTCTGATACTCGTTACGTTAAGTTCACACACAGCTGCACATTAGATTAGGTTCACACTACGGCTGGCTGCGCCTTCTACAATATATATACTCAGAGTGATTTCTAGAGCGCAACCGAATTACTTGTCCGGAATCAATGCGCCGGCTAAGGGCATGTCTGAACTTGCCCGGACACGTCTTTGAACTTGTCTGGGGGGCGCGACTGCTGGCGCCGCCAATGTCAAGGGCGGTGTCCAATGAGGCGAGCGAATAATACTATGATTCAAACGGAAGCTTAAAGGTATATAGCTTATATATATAAACAATATACAAGTTATACAAAATAATAAACATAGATTCTCAGAGTTAATCTGGCCCTTCAGAACAGCTATGTTTTTAAAGTCGTAATGAAGATTGATTTATATTGTGCTTTACACTAACTGACTAGCACCTGGCTGCAGTGCTGCTGCTGCAGCCAGCGCTCACCTCTCCCGGCTCCGTGCCAAATGATTTATTGAATTTTTTTATTTGCGCATCCCCTGAACCGCACGATACACAGACGCCCCGAACCGTGGAGGTCGTATCGAACGGTACACGGTTAGAATGCGTATCGTTCCACCCCTACCCACTACGCAAGACTATTACTTGCACACTGTGCTCCTAAATGATTTTTCCGGTTTGCACATATCTATTTTTAGAGGCAAATGCGAGTGAAATGCTCGCACTGTATAGCCCTGATATAATACTCTAATATGCTCATATGGCTCCCAATTATTTTACACGCCACAGTGGCTGAGTAGCCTCTGTAATTTACCAGCCAAAGAGGAAATCTACATGCCATTGGCGTTTGGCGGGTGCTTATTTTGTTCCCTGTGTGTGTGCGTGTGCGTGTGTGTGTGTGAGATCTCACCAGGATCTTCTCAGCATTGAGAGAGAAGACTGACTCACAGGGAGGACTTCCACCTTCATCACAATCTGGATCCTCCAACTGCAAGATAGAAGACTCTGGGGGAGAGAAAGAGAGAGGGAGAAGGGAAGAGAGAGAGAGAGAGAGAGAGAGAGAGAGAGAGAGAGAGAGAGAGAGAGAGAGAGAGAGAGAGAGAGAATTTCTTTATTTAATTAAAATGTTTACAACAACATGGATGCATGTACTCTGCCAGCATGTTTAATATCCATAATACTAAAGGTTTGACTAAGATTTCTATGAAACTTTATTGTAAAAAAAATAAAAATAAAAATGTATCTTTCTTTTTTATTTTTAAACTCATAAAATAAATTGGGTCGCACCTAAATCGGCAGGGTCGGTCGGCAACCGGAACCAAACCATTATTTTTGTTAGGCCCTATGACAAATAAGACGGTTCAATTACTTTATCTAAATCCAGTCAATATTCCTAATGCCGTTTCAATGTAAGGTTATAAAAATAAACATATAAACATTCATATAATAATACAATAACCTAAATATACAGCTAAGCCCCATTGTATTCTGAAATGTAGACTTTAACAGTGTAGGCAACTATGCCAATAGAAATAAAGTATAACTCATGAGTGCTTTGGCTCCTATAGGAGTCCTTGAGCTTTTAGTTTGTTTTAGTATTACACTACATTTAATAATGTAATTTATCAGCTATCTGTGATAGGAGTGCAGATGTTTCTGCACTCCCTGCAAGAAGAATCACATATTAGTTGTTTCTCATGAGTGGGATTCATCCAAAAACTGAGATAAGAGTGTTCTTCATTACTGGAAGAGATTCACTCTGAGGCGCTTTAACAATGGATCACTGTCTAGAAGGCTTGCCAGGGGCAAGGTCATCTCTTTAGACTGAGGAATTTAATACCAATACTTCAGTTGCTTGAAGATATGTGAACCCCAGGAAATACTAGTCCTGTGTGAATATGGCTAAAGAAAGTTTAGAAAAGTCCTTCTCACTCTGAGGACAGACTACTCACGAGTCGCTACTCCTGTCTCCCACCTACACACAAACCACATCTCAGACCTGCGTCATGTCACCAGAAAGGCTTCAAATGTCAGGTGGACTCGCTCAAACCCAGAAACCCATCGTGTCTTCCGTCTGGTGTGTGGACTGTGTGTGGACACATGTCTACTGTGGTAAAACTGATAGGACAGGACATACAATTGTTTTTAGGACATTTAAGATAAGACTTAAATGTCCCTGTGACGTCAGTAGTACGTAAATAAAGCCAACGTGGAAGGAAACATAGACGTACGAGAGCATAGAGATACACATACACACAGATATACATACACATATAAATACACACACTTATAACTTGGAAATGTACAGACTAATCATGATATTACAGAGCACTAATAATGATATTACACAGGGCCCATCATGAGGCATGGAGCAAGATTCAAATCTACAATAGGTATAGCAATAGTTATTCCACCCAAGGAGGTGTTTTTTAAGGTCTGAAAGGACAATTATGAATTGAAAATGGGGGACCCTGATGTAAACAAGACGAAAGTCTCTCTGGTCTGCATCCCCTTAACAATTGTGTGTATTGAGCCGTACTGTATTGTACCCATTCTGAAATCTGTTAATAAAATGTTCAATCAATCAAACAAATCTGATCAAATTGATACGGACTTTCCCTTTAAAAAAAAGATTATATGCAGGTATATTGATTGATTGATTGATTGAAAACTTTATTAATAGATTGCAGAATGGGTACAATACAGTACAGCTCAATACATACAATTGTTAAGGGGATGCAGACCAGAGAAAGACGTTTGTCTTGTTTACATCAGGGTCCCCCATTTTCAATTCATCATAATTCATACAGACAGGTATACACACTTACCATATATATATATATTTATCCACGTCTGTCTGTATATACCTGCATATATATATATATATTAGGGGTGCACCGATATATCGGTCGGGTATCGGTATCGGCCGATAAGTGCCTTGTTGACTGCAATCGGCCTATCGGCCGATAAGCTCAAATGTGCCGATAGCAGTCGCCGATAAATAACCATCAATTTGTGTAGCGTCAAAAGGCAAAAAAATAAAAATTCACTCGCGACCTACCTGCACAACGCCTGCCGTCCCCCACACACACACACAAGCTACTGCATCAAAGTTACTACTTATGATTAACAAGGCATTCGTTTTGTGGCATTAACGTTATATAGTTAGTGTTACACGGACAATAACATCAGCATATTAGTATTACCCATAGCAGCAAGGCATTACTCCGAGTCCGTTCATAGCTCAGTTCCATTCCGTTGCTCATTCCGTACCCAACTACCCACTACTAGTTAGTTAGCACCATCCAGGCATCAACGTGAGCTCCCGGTACGGTAGCTAGTTAGTTAGCACCATCCAGGCATCAACGTGAGCTCCCGGTACGGTAGCTAGTTAGTTAGCACCATCCAGGCATCAACGTGAGCTCCCGGTACGGTAGCTAGTTAGTTAGCACCATCCAGGCATCAACGTGAGCTCCCGGTACGGTAGCTAGTTAGTTAATAACGTTATATAGTTAGTGTTACACGTTCAATATAACATCAGCATATTATTTACGCGAACACAGCAAGTAAGCAAGGCATTATTCCGTTCATAGCTCAGTTCCATTCCGTTGCTCATTCCGTACCAAACTACCCATTCTGCAATCTGTTAATAAAGTTTTCAACCAGACAAATGTATAGAAAGGCTTTGTTTTATTATAACATTTGTTGCAGTAAAATCATTATGTCTCATTTGGTCATGCTGTGGAGCGCTGGTCGGCGGGCCGGGCAGCTAAGGTATTAGCTACGTTAAGTTTGTTGTGCTCTCGAGTCGCAAGCAGATCAATGGCGGCATGCCCCGAAGTAGAAAATGAATAAACGCTTGCCGATTGGTGGTAAGAACAGCAGGAGGTGGGTGCTAGCGGTGTGGCGTAATTGGCCGAATCGACTGTCAATCAAAATGGTTCCATTGCATTGGTTGAAAGCTCTGGTTGAGAGAATAGTATCCCGCTGCAGGCCGCCAGAATGGTTCCATTGCATTGGTTGAAAGCTCTGGTTGAGAAAATAGTATCCCGCTGCAGGCCGCCAGACGATACTGGGAGAGGGATAGTGATACCATAAACATATTTCTTGATGTTTCCTTTTTTTAAGTAAGTAAAGAGGCCTACAAATACAAACATACACATACAAATATACAGTAGTTTCATTAATTTTTTTTAAAAAAAAATATTAAAAAAAATTACAAATACTTATTTTTTGCCACAAGTATCGGTATCGGCCGATTGTGTTAGTTGAACAATCGGTATCGGTGGCCAATTTTCATATCGGTGCATCCCTAATATATATATATATATATATATATATATATATATATATATATATATATATATATATATATATATATATATAATAATAATGTTAGCTCATTACAACCTGATACATTACAGCCTTCGACACTGTCAATCACACCATTCTGATTGACAAGCTAAAAGCAATTGGTTTTGATAGTCTATCAGTGAGCTGGATACAATCCTACCTGGAGGGGAGAGAACAGATGGTGGAGGTAAACGGTACCCTATTCCCCCCCCTCACAGTGAGCTGTGGTGTTCCACAAGGAAGCATACTAGGACCGCTACTATTCCTAATTTATGCAAATTACATGTCGTCAGCTTGTGACTGCAACTTGTTCCTGTTTGCGGACGACTCAGCCCTGCTGGTCTCTGACAAGAACAAGTTACAGGTTGAAAAAGCCCTCAGCTCAGAACTAGGCAAAATCTGCATATGGCTCGCCGACAACAAACTATCATTACACATGGGCAAAACAGAGTCCATTCTCTTCGGTTCAAATAACAAACTCAGCAAGACCGACGGCTTCTCGGTTACAGTGGGTGACAATATTGTCACAAGGAAAGATGAAATTACCTACCTGGGTTCCATCCTAGAGGCTAATGTTTCCTGTGACAAAATGGCATCCAATGTAATAAAAAAAGTCAACCAACGAACTCGATTCTTGTACCGGATCTCCTCTCTGGTAAACAAGAATACCCTGAAGACTCTAGCAGGAGCACTCATTCAAGGGTACTACGACTATGCTTGCACCTCATGGTACCAAAGCACCTCAAAGGCACTAAAAAACAAATTACAAACATCTCAAAACAAGCTAGTCAGACTACTGCTTGACCTGACTCCTAGAACCCACCTCACCCCTGCCCACTTTGACAACCTAGGATGGCTTAGAGTAGACGACAGACAGAGTACAGCAACATGCAATGGGCCTGGTCTACAAGATACACTACGCGACCGGACCAAGGTACCCATGTACATGTCAAAATACTTCCCAAAGGTCAGTGAATACCACGATCACAACACCAGAGGGAGCTCCACAAATCATGTTAAACCCAGATTCGGCTCAAACAAGGGACTAAACACGTTTAGCAATTATGCCACATCAATGTGGAACGCCCTACCCAAAGCTGTAAAGGAATGTGAATCACTACCCACTTTCAAAAACACTCTCAAAAAACACCTACGGGAGACTGCAATTCGAAACTGGCCCCTACAAATGTCCTAACCCAGTTGCACAGTAAATGACCAAGTATGGCTTTGTCAGTATTCCAATGTACAGTGTACAGTGTACAGTGTCCCCCCCCCCACCTCCAATGTACAGCCCCCACCCAACCCCACCCCACCCAACCTCCTCCAATGTACAGTTTCTACGTCAAATGTATAAATGTAACGGGTGTAAAACTCACTCCCCAGAGGCATCCAAACTGAGCGCTTAGAAGGGAATTCCTTTCTTGGCGCAGCGGTTTGTGATGTCGCCCGCAGTGCGGACGCCTGGGGTTCGACTCCCACTCAAGGCATGGTCGAATTCGTGGCAGGGGCGAGTTGCCTCTGTTACATATACACTCTTTTTCTGGACACTTTTGTATCACAAACAGTACTGTTTGCAAATCTGATATGTCATAAATGTATAGATGTAGCAGTACTGTCTATCTGTATGTCATGTATGTCATATATGTTATGATGAATTGAAAATGGGGGACCCTGATGTAAACAAGACGAAAGTCTTTCTCTGGTCTGCATCCCCTTAACAATTGTATGTATTGAGCTGTACTGTACTGTACCCATTCTGCAATCTGTTAATAAACTTTTCAATCAATCAATGTCTCAATGTGAATTGAAAATGGGGGACCCTGGTGTAAACAAGACATTAAGACAAACGTCTTTCTCTGGTCTGCATCCCCTTAACAATTGTGTGTATTGAGCTGTACTGTATTGTACCCATTCAGCAATCTGTTAAATACATTTTTCATTCATTCATTCATTCTTTGACAGCACTATTACTGTGTCAGAAAGACGTGGCAGAGCTAACAAGCTAACAGCAGCAGCGTCTCTCTCACCGCAGTCCGTCGTGTATTCCTCCCAGTCCGCCGGGGAGCTACAGCCGTGTTTGTGCAGCTCGCTGTTGAAGAAGGTGAGGGTGGAGAAATACTCAGAGGAGAGGACGGCTGGACACCGGCAGAGGAGAGACAGGGCTACATGGAGCACAACAACAACAGCAGGTGCCATGTTGTGTCTCGTTACTGTATGGAGGAGGTGACGATGAGAGCAGGAAGCGAAGTGTTCGTTCACAATGTAGTTCTCACGAGCGCGCGTCACGCCCCCCTCCTCGCGCGACGACTACATTTCCCGAGAAGCTTTGCGACAAATCAGAGTATTTTTTTTCCTTCTTTTTTGGTAGAAGCACGCTCGATGACGAGCACCATTTCGACCAATCAGTAAACAAAACGTCATTATTTACTTCAGGAGACCCGGAACCATCCTCAGCTTGTCAAGAACCAACACACACACACACACACACTTCTATGAGTAAACAACGATGGACAAATTTGTGTTTAGATGTGTTGAATGCAACGAGAAGGCGACAGAACTGCACAGGGATTACAGCAACGGGATCCTCAAGATAACCATATGTGTGAGTTAACTATGAACTTCATTCATTCAACCTCGCAAGAGTGGGCTGGTGATGGGTTGTGTGTGTGTGTGTGTGTGTGTGTGTGTGTGTGTGTGTGTGTGTGTGTGTGTGTGTGTGTGTGTGTGTGTGTGTGTGTGTGTGTGTGTGTGTGTGTGTGTGTGTGTGTGTGTGTGTGTGTGTGTGTGTGTGTGTGTGTGTGTGTGTGTGTGTGTGTGTGTGTGTGTGTGTGTGTGTGTGTGTGTGTGTGTGTGTGTGTGTGTGTGTGTGTGTGTGTGTGTGTGTGTGTGTGTGTGTGTGTGTGTGTGTGTGTGTGTGTGTGTGTGTGTGTGTGTGTGTGTGTGTGTGTGTGTGTGTGTGTGTGTGTGTGTGTGTGTGTGTGTGTGGTGCAGCTAACTTACTAGCCTAGTAGGGTTCAGTGATGTTTATATGTCTTGTAACTAGATGAATGAATGAATGAATGAAAACTTTATTTAACAGATTGCAGAATGGGTACAATACAGTACGGCTCAATACATACAATTGTTAAGGGGATGCAGACCTGAGAAAGACGTTTGTCTTGTTTCCATCAGGGTCCCCCATTTTCAATTCATATAGTATGATAATATATGTCTCTAACGTGATGTTACCTATCTCAACTCTCACGTGGTTAGTGTTGTAGGAACTTGTAGCTTGCGTTGCCAGTTTATTTTCATCCATCGCCAGCCGGTGTCCAGTTGTCATCCATGCACTGTTGGCTTAACTTGGCTATGAATGATTTGTGCTGTTCAACAAAACAACAGGGACCTACCTATCATCATACTTCATAGTCTCTAAAAAGAATACAAGTGTTTTTGATTTAGAAACCTCCAGGGAGGGAGTCAATAGCAGGGACTGTATTCCAGGATGCAGGGTCTCAGTGGGAGAAAGCTCAGCCCAACTAAATGCATAGCGCACCGATATGATACTGGCATGATATACCAGGCTAAAATAGGGTAAGAAATACGTAACATGCTAGAAATCAAATTTAATTGCTAGAAATCAGACTTAATTTTGCTGCATTTTTAAGACATAGAAAGAAGCATGTTAGATCTTACTTTGTCCAATGACCCCAAACTGATGGTCTTAAGTCCACCCTGTTCAGTAAACTGATGGTCTAAGTCTATACTGTTCAGTAAACTGATGGTCTAAGTCTATACTGTTCAGTAAACTGATGGTCTAAGTCTATACTGTTCAGTAAACGGATGGTCTTAAGTCTATACTGTTTAGTAAACTGATGGTCTTAAGTCCACCCTGTTCAGTAAACTGATGGTCTTAAGTCTGATGGTCTTAAGTCTATACTGTTTAGTAAATGGATGGTCTTAAGTCTATACTGTTCAGTAAACTGATGGTCTTAAGTCTATACTGTTTAGTAAACGGATGGTAAACGGATTAGTTAGTTCAGTCAAACTAATGGTCAAAGTCTATACTGTTCAGTAAAAGTAATGGATCGGATTGGTACTCGGTATCGGCTGATACTGAAAGTCTAGGACTGGGAATTGGTGTCAGTGGAGAAGTGGTATCAGTGCGTCTCTACAAGGAGTAGCCTATTAATTGTGTATTTCTTTTGTCTCAGAAATCCTGCCAGAAGCCAGTGGATAAGTACATTGAGTACGACCCCGTCATCATTCTGATCGATGCCATTCTGTGCAAGACACAGGCCTTCAGGCACATTCTGTTCAATACCAGCCTGAACGTAAGGGGCCGAACACAACAGTTGTCTTTGGCTGGGAGGTCAGCTGAGGCAGTGACATCATCACCACTGCCCGCGTCTAGATTTTTACCAACCCATTTCCAGCGTTCGCGTTCTGCGATCTGATTGGCCACTGACGTTTCTGGTGCGATCTGATTGGCCACTGACATTTCTGGTCATGTGACATGTGCGCCCAATAGCGTGACGCCTGTGTCTTTGCCCATTTCCACCTCGAACAGCATGCAAACTACCTAACGCCTAGTTTATCACTGGTTAAGCTTAGGCGACTCTTTAGAGTTTGGAATCAGGGCTGGTGTTCTATCGCCCTACTCTAAACCAAACTCTAACCTTAACCAACTTCGAAAGAGTGCCTAAGCTTAACCGGTGAAATAAACAGGCGTCACACGATTGGCCGCAGATGTCACACGACCAGAAACGTCAGTGGCCAATCAGATTGCAGAATGCGAACGCGGAACTGGAAATGGTTGGTAAAAAACTAGACGCCCACTGCGCTGGGGATTGACCTGGGAAAGGGAGGGGGATTCAAGACTGCCCGTCAGAATCACTTTAATCACCAAATAATAATAATAATTATAATAATAACTTCGTTTTATATAGCGCCTTTCAGAGGACCCAAGGTCGCTTTACATAAGGGGGGGGGGGGGGGGGGGTGGGGGGGGGGGGGGGGGGGGGGGGGGGGGGGGGGGGGGGGGGGGGGGGGGGGAGATGACAAATTAACAAACATAGTGGACAGACACGACATATAAAGTGAGGGAGGGAGTTCCAGAGGGTGGGAGCTGCCACACTGAAAGCTCTGTCCCCGAACGTCCGTAGTCTGGTTCGGGGGATGGAGAGCTGACCAGTGTCCGTGGATCGCAGGGACCGTGACTGAGTGTAGGGGTGGAGGAGGTCAGTGAGGTACTGAGGTGCCAGGGCGTGAAGGGATTTGTAGGTGAGCAGGAGGGTTTTGTAGGTGATGCGGGATTTGATGGGGAGCCAGTGGAGGTGGATGAGGGTGGGGGTGATGTGCTGCCAGGGTTTGGTGCGGGTTAGAACCCTGGCAGCTGAGTTTTGAACATACTGGAGCCTGTCCAGGGTTTTGCTTGGGTTTTCTAATCAATAGCTGACTTAGGCCCAAGCTCTACCCATAGCAATGTAAATCAATTGAAAAGGTTGTTGTGGTGTATTGGTACAGTGCTTCACAAAGTTCAGTACATTTATACATTCCTTAAAATCGCAGGTTTTATTATAAGAAGCAGCCACAACCACCTGCTGGCCTACTGCACCAATACAATCGACTTCTTCACCAAAATAGACACGTTGAACACATATCAACACACTGCACACAGCTATCTTACCTGCCCACTGTGCATATTCACGAGTTCAACCCTTACAATGACAACAGACACAAGGGATAGGTTTAACGAATTCCATAAAAATGTATAGTTTATTAGCAGCAATGCAACAGCCTGATGCAAACGGTTTGGGGAGGATGCACATGGAGCTGCGCGCAGGTGCACTCAGCGGAGATTGGATGAGGAAAGGGAGAGGAAAGGGGACCTTTTCCCAGAGCCCCGTCTCTATGCGCTAGACTCGGGATCCCCCCCCCCCCCCCCCGACATAGTTGGCGAAGCCACGATATACAGGATATGTATAATCCTTATACTGACAATTATAGTTACCGATGCTTATCGTAATTCTAAACGTGATGTAAATACTTAACTTACATTCTGGATATAAACTATCCAGATGGATAAAAGCGCATAATAACATGACTGAATGATCGGTATATAAACAAAGACTTTTGACACACGTACCTTTTGTTTCCACAAACACAACAGACAATGAGGAAGGGAAACGGGGGATTTTAAAGGGCATACCGTGGGAAATTGGGTGAATGGGCGAACCGCTCCCGAACCATGTCGGTGGAGCCGAATCGTGTATTGAATGGACTGGTTCGGTTGGGCTGGATAGGGGGAACCATGGGAATAGGGTGCAGGCCTGGGTATGAGGAAACAAAGGGGCGCACGTCATAGTGTCCTCCCGAAATTCGTATATAATACTCCAAATGCACACACACATATGCGTTGGTTTGTTTGTTTGTGTATGTGTTCATACATGTTTGTTTGTGTCTGTGTGTTTGTGTGTGTCTATGTTCATATATTCATATGCATGTGTGCGTCTCCTCTGTCCAGATCCAGTGGAAGATGTGTGTGTTCTGTCTGCTGTGTGAGGCGTACCTGCGTTGGTCTCACCTGCAGGGCTCAGAGCAGAGCAGTGACCCTGCTGACATCATCAGGTACACCAAGGAGTGGGACTTCTACGGCATGTTCGCCCTGGCTACCCTCGGTAAGATATGCACAGCCATCCATAAATGGCACGTGGCGCAGTGGTTAGCACTGTTGCCTCACAGCAAGAAGGTTCTGGGGTTGAACCCAAGGTGGGAGGCCTGTCTGTGTTCAGTGTGCATGTTCTCCCTGTGTTTGTGTTGGTTTCTTCAAGGTAGGCTTGGTTTCCTCATTCGAGGTGACAGTGTCTCAGGAGGTAGAACGTCGTCTGGTAATTTGAAGGTTTCCGGTTTGATTCCGGCTCCTCCTGGCAGTGTTCTTGAGCAAGACACTTAATCCCTAATTGCTCCCGATGAGCAGGCTGGCACCTTGCATGGCATGCCTCCGCCATCTGTGTGTGAGTGAATGGGTGAATGTGAGGCATAAGTTGTAAAGCGCTTTGGATAAAAGCTCTATATGAATGCATTCTATTTCTTATCCAGATAGACTTACAAGTGCAGCGGTCTGTCTCGTCTGTCCCTCCAGAGCTGTCCGCGTTCTGTGGCGGGGTCCTGTGGTTCCTGTGGGTCGTGGTGGCTCGTCTGCAGGGAGGACCGGTGGAACTGGGTCTGCTGCTCCGAGCGCTGCTCCTCTCCTGCTACGGGAAGATCCTCCTCATCCCAGCAGTCATCTGGGAACACGACTACTCCCCGCTCTGCCTCGGACTCATCAAACTGTTCGTCCTCACCTCCAACTCACAGGCTGTCCGAGGTAGGACACCTCAGTTTAAAGGGGGGACATATTTTAGTATTCTTTTGGTTAATATAGGTTTCAGGTCCCCTAAACATATGTCTTAAGTTTTTTGCAGAGAACAACACTCAGATTATGCATTCTAGCAGCCTCTATACCTCTCCGTTTCATTCCTGTTCTTAGGGCTGTTTCTATGCATGTAACGAGCGAGCTGCTTTTATAGTACAAATACGATCATTATTGTACATCTACTAGCAATGGTGTGCGCGCCTGTACTGTCAAACAAAGTTCATATCCAACTTTCAGACTAGACATTGCAAATCAAATATGACTCAAGATCCAGCAATAGCATAGCAATCTTGTTGTTAAAAATGTTGTCAAATATAGATTAGGTTCAAAGGTTTACAGTACGAAAAGAGAAGATTTACGTGTGAGCCGCCATCATTTTATCAAGATATCTTCACGTGCACATATACAGTTTATTAACTACAGAGATTGTGGCTGCAATTCTGAATGGCTCATTTCAAGAGGGAGGGTTCTTGTCACAGCTGAACTGCAGAAAAGGCACAATGCACATATTTATAATTTTCTCAGTGTTGGGACAACCCCTCAAAAGAATGCAACACACAGGGCAAGGCCATGTTCACAATGGGTCCCCTTTAACACCGTCTTATTACCATTCAGGGATGTAGTGGAGGGTAAACCTACCTAAACTCAGTTTAATACCTTTTTATTACCATTCAGGGATGAAGTGGAGGGTAAATTTAGTACGAACTGGACAAATCATTCACATTCACATCACGTCCTGTTTACCATACATTTTATTGAATCTGGGGTTCATAGCCTTTGGCTGATCAACTATCTAAATAATACACATTGATGCCATCAGAAAAAAAATCTGAAAAAGGGGCATTCTCTTATTTCTGGGGTCTAGACTTTTAACCTCTTAACATGCACCCAGAAAAGCGGCAATTTGTTTTTACTTGAACTTGAGGACTGCAAACTTTTTTTTAGCAAAAAAGTAAATACTACTTATTCTAAGTACATGTACATATTACTGAGTACTTGACCACAGGTACAAATGTACATAAAGTGTATGTTATGTTATAGCCATAAGTAATATATTTACATATTGTATCGGTAAAAGCCGTATGTAAAAAGATTAATAATAATAATTTAAAAAAGAAACTCCACGACCGGGGATCGAACCAGCAGTCACTGTGGTAGTTAGGCGAGTGCTTTCAACACTACACTACCCACACACACCCATGTTATGGTCATGGTTAGGATTATGGTTAGTTTTAAGATTCGCTTAACAGTTATGGTTAGGATATAAAGTTAGGTTTTAATAAGTGTTGGGTTAACAGTTATGGTTATGGTTCTCTTAATGGTGAATCTGGTGCCCCTGTATTGGGAGTGTATATATATATATAGAAGTATTTGAGTATATATGGAAGTATATTTGATGCCCAAACTGTTGTGATGAATAAATGGTGAATCTTTATTTAAAGAAATCTTAGAAATGTTTAAAATCTCAAAACCGTGTTTTCTCTTTTCTCCCCATCCTCTCTTCCCACCTCCTCTTCTCTCCTCAATTCCTCTTATTTTCTCTATTCCTCTCCTCCCCTCTCCTTTCCTCTCCTCTCCTCCAGTCATTCTGAACAGTAGTAGACGTCTGTCCCTGGTGGCTGTGTGTGTGGGGTTGCTGTCGGAGACGTGTGCAGCTCAGGCCTTGACCTTACTCCTAGAACCCACCTCACCCCTGCCCACTTTGACAACCTAGGATGGCTTAGAGTAGACGACAGAGTACAGCAACTTGCAATGTGCCTGGTCTACAAGATACACTACACGACCAAGGTACCCATGTACATGACAAAATACTTCCCAAAGGTCAGTGAATACCACGATCACAACACCAGAGGGAGCTCCACAAATCATGTTAAACCCAGATTCGGCTCAAACAAGGGACTAAACACGTTTCGCAATTATGCCACATCAATGTGGAACGCCCTACCCAAAGCTGTAAAGGAATGTGAATCACTACCCACTTTCAAAAACACTCTCAAAAAACACCTAAGGAGACTGCAACTCGAAACTGGCCCCTGTAAATGTCCGAACACAACCCCCTCCAATGTACAGTAAATTACCAAGTATGGTCTTGTCAATAATCCAATGTACAGTGTTTGTTTGTACAGGTGTACAGTGTCCCCCACCCACCCCTCCTACCCAACCCCCCCCCCCCCCCCCCCCCACACTCCTACCCACCCCCCCCCCACCCACCCCACCCACCCATCCACCTCCAATGTACAGTCCCCCCCCACCCCCACCTACCCAATCCAATGTACAGTTTCTACGTCTAATGTATATACTCTTTTCTTTCTGGACTCTTTTTGTATCACAAACAGTACTGTAATTGCAAATCTGGTATGTCATAAATGTATAGATGTAGCAGTACTGTCTATCGGTATGTCATGTATGTCACATATGTTACGATGAATTGAAAATGGGGGACCCTGATGTAAACAAGACGGAAGTCTTTCTCTGGTCTGCATCCCCTTAACAATTGTATGTATTGAGCTGTACTGTACTGTACCCATTCTGCAATCTGTTAATAAAGTTTTCAATCAATCAATCAATCAATCAAGGCCTTCCAGAGGACAATTCAGGATGTTTTGACATTCTAATGACTGCTATGGAGGACTGGCTGAGACAAGGGCTTAATCACACTGAATATAACTGAACTGAACGGAACATAACTGAACTGGAGAGCAAGAGGTTTTCATTTGAAAGTTGAGATGAAAAAATCTATATTATTTAATAATAAAATTTAAAAAAAGTTTAACCATCTTCAGACATGCATGATAGAATATGCATTTATATTTGCGGGGCTTAAGGAAAGGGGATGGCAGTGGTTAGAGCCACTGGGTTCATCAGACCCCTGTCCTATCTGGCATCTTGAGATAATCTGCATCGGATTTACAAAAATGTACGTACTGTATAATTCAATTGATTCCAGTCTATAAGTGAGATTTCCAGTTGGCAAATGTAATGTTGGCAAATGAAAACCCAGCCGCCATTTGTTATTATTACAAAGTCATTGTATTTTATGAGATTTCAAAATTTATTACATTTTTATATATATTGCTGTTATATCGGCCATCGGCCACCTTGCTCTTTAAATATCTGTATCGACATTGACTGTTGAAAACCCATATCGGTCGACCGCTACTTGTGACTGGAAGGCTGTTGGTTTGAATATGTAGACCAGCGAGAAGATATTGATGTGAGAAGTGTTAATGCTCTCCCCTCCCATTGCTCAACAACTACCAGTCAAGTGCCCTTGTGCAAGGCACGGAACCCCCGACTTCTCCAGTTGAGATGCTCAGTGGTCAACTGTGTCAGACTGTGGTTGTACTGGGCAGCTCCTAGTGATCAATGGTGTCAGACTGGTTGTACTGGGCAGCTCCTAGTGATCAATGGTGTCAGACTGTGGTTGTACTGGGCAGTTCCTAATGGTTTACAGTGTCCGACTGTGGTTGTATTGGACAGCTCCTAGTGATCAACAGTGTCAGACTGTGGTTGTACTGGCCAGCTCCTAGTGATCAATGGTGTCAGACTGGTTGTACTGGGCAGCATACAAAACCCAGTCTCAGCTTTGTAGCTTGAGCCCACACCTAAAGCCTGTAAAGTGTAGCCCTGCCACCAAAAATAACAGATGGGAATGGAGAAATGGTTTCATTCTCTAGTTGACTGACTCTTGAGGCAACAATTAACACTAGCCAGAGTAAATATATTAATAATAATAATAAACTTTATTTGTATAGCACCTTTCATACAGAAACTGCAGTTCAAAGTGCTTCACAACAGAAAAAAGACAGGCATAAAATGAGCACATAAAGTGCAGACATAAAATCACAGTTTTTCACATTAGGATCTAACATCCCAACAGGCAACCTTGTTTATGGTTTGATTCAGTTTAAAATGGACAATAATAAAAAGAGTAAGGTAAAATAGTGCAATAGTGCAGTGCAATAAAATAGTAGAATAGAATAGATAAAATATATATATATATTTTTACAGTGCAATAAAATAGTTCTGGATTACTGTTTAACAGTTCAAAGTCGTCTTTACCCTCCTGTTTTATACCCACTTTGACCCTTCGAACCTCCCACTCAGGGCAAACCTCCCTCTCAGGGTGCAGTTCTAGGCCTGGGTCCTACACAGTTTTAAAGCCTGACAGTCTCTTGTTTGATACCCACAGTTTAATACCTGACAGTTTTGAACCTGTAATAAAAAGCAATAGACAATAATACAGTGCAATAAAATAGTAGAATAGAATAGATAGTAAAATTATGCAATAGAATGGACAGAGTAAAATAGTGCTACAGTACTATCAACAGCAGAGTGTATTAGAAGGCTATGGTGAAGAGGTACATTTTTAGCTTATTTTTTTAAATATTAAGAGATCTAGCTTCCCTAATGTTCGTAGGTAGTGTGTTCCATAACTTTGGTGCATAGTTTGCAAAGGCTGCATCCCCGATTTTCCTTAGACTGTGGCTTGGAACCTTCAATAGACGAGTAGTAGATGATCGCAATGTTCTGCTGTTACATTTAGTGCTTTGTATGACCTTGAAATCAATTCTAAATGTTACCTGAAGCCAGTGTAGGTTCGCTAATACTGGATCAGTTTTTCAGCGTCTTTTTGATTTATAAACGGCCGTACCTTAGCTATGTTTCTAAGGTGGGGAAATTATGTTTTTGTCACCTTGTTGATTGTTGTGATTTAAAGCTTAGGTCTGAGTCTATTATAACACCAAGACTTGTAACTTCGGGTTTAATCCAAGGAGTAAGTTGCTCCATATTGCTCTGTAACATTTCTCTTTTTGTTATAGGACCGACTAGTAGGATTTCAGTTTTGCCCTCATTTAATTTTAGGAAGTTGTTCGTCATCCATTTTTTTTTTTATTGCAAAACAAAATGATTAAAAGTCAGTACTCAACACACAATGCATAATGAAACTAACAATTAAGATGGCTAAAATGACATGCAAGCACAGAAACGGAAAGCAAAAAAATATATATAATAATACTTTACCGTATACAGTGTATATCCAACGAAATTACCAATTATACCAATGTCTTATACAGGATATACCCCTAATACCTGTTATCTAAAACCCTACACACATATGCTCCAGCTCGAACCCCCCCCTCCCGGACCCCTCTTTGGATAGTACCTCCATTATCCCTCGCTCCTAACCAGACACTACCATTATAAGCTAGCTTTTATTCTCTCCACCACTTCTAACCACATTGACATTTTGGATTCATTGAGACCCAGAATTCTTGCTGTAGATATTTCTTGATAAATCACATCGAGATATGTAAGAAACCAAACTTTCCGGCACATTTTTTCCGGTTGAAACCAGCGTGATGCGATCAGCTTTTTAGCTACTGTGATACCCGATAAAACCAATCTCTTTAGCTGTGGATTTACTGCAAACTCAAAAACATCATTCAATAGTAATACAGAGGGGTGTACTGGTATATTCCAAGATATGAGTTTTGATAATTGTTGGGTCACATCTTTCCAGAATGCCTTAACTGGTGGGCAGTCCCAATACATGTGCATAAATGTCCCTTCGTCTCCATTTGTACATTGGGAGCATTTGGAGTCTTGTTTAAGACCCATTCTGTTCAGTCTTATAGGAGTCAAGTATGTCCTGTGAATATAGTTAAGATTGATTTGTTGATGGTCCGGGTTCCTTGATGCAAGTCAGACATTTGCCCATGCTCCTTGCCAATCAAAGACACTTTCCAGGTCTGGTATATCCCTCCTCCAGACAGAGTCTAGTTGGAGGTTTTCATATGAGGACGTTAGTAATTGATGTCATCCATTTGTTTATTGCTAAGAGACCGGCGGAAATGGAGTTAATAGCTGTGTGATCATTTGGTTCAGCGGAGATGTACAATTGTGTGTCATCTGCGTAACTATGGAAACATACAGTGTTTTCTAATGATGTCTCCGAGTGGCAGCATGTATATTGAGAATAATAATGGACCAAGGCAGCTCCCCTGTGGAACTCCGAAGTAGGTGTCATGTTTCTCAGAAGAATGATCTCCAAGCCTGACGTAATATTTTCTCCCTTTGATATATGTTCTGAACCAGTTTACTACATAGTCAGAAAGACCAACACATTTTTCTAGACGATTTATTAGGATATCATGGTCGATTGTGTCAAACGCTGCGCTTAGATCTAATAGGACGAGAATTGAGACTTTGTTTGCATCAGAGTTTATTCTGAGGTCACTAATTATTTTTGTAAGAGCAGTTTCAGTGCTATGATGCGTTCTGAAGCCTGATTGAAATTCCTCCATGTTGTTTTCTTTGAGAAAGGAGTTTATTTGTATTGAGAATTTTGTTTCAAGTATCTTGTTGATGAATGGGAGGCCTATAGTTAATAATAATAATAATAATAATTACATTTAATTTGTAACGCACCCTACATTCCTGAGAGTCAGAGTGCTAAAATATAGTTGGTTAGTACATTACTGTCTAGTTTGGGTTTCTTTAGTAAGGGTCTTACTTGTATTTGCTTTGTTTGCATTTGTAATGTTTATAAACACGTGTCACTGTCTAGGGAGTAGAATAGACCTACATACGAATTTATAATGGGTTAAGAAAGGTCCAAAAAGCTTCTTGTCCATCTAACTCAAACTTCAATCATGTTTGTGATTATGAACACATTAATACGGTCAAATGAAATCCCCTGTTTGAATGGGTATTAGCTTGTCCTCTACACATTCCACAGCTCTGTGTTTGAACAGGTATTAGTCTGTCCTCTACACATTCCACAGCTCCTAAGAGTATTCAGTCTTTGCTGCAGTTATAGGAAGACTAATGGACTATTAATAGGTCAATCCTAGCTTTGTCTGTGGTTCATGCCGCTGTGGTCCCATGAAGAAAGCCTTCTAATATATATTTCTCTCTGATAAGGCAGGGGATTTTACATTTTAAGCAACAGTTTAAAAATTGCTAGCCAAAAGTAGCTTAGCATTGCAGTCAGATCAGGTCACCAGCGTCTGTGCATTCTCTGCAACATCCGGTCATTTAGGGTCAGCAATTTGGCTTTTAAAAATTGGAAATATTAACGAAACACAAAATCCTTTGTTGAAACACACTTTTCCCATTAACCCCACATGCAGTATCAAGGACAACATTAACCCCACATGCAGCATCAAGGACAACATTAACCCCACATGCAGCATCAAGGACAACATTAACCCCACATGCAGCACCAAGGACAACATTAACCCCAATGCAGCATCAAGGACAACATTAACCCCACATGCAGCACCAAGGACAACATTAACCCCACATGCAGCATCAAGGACAACATTAACCCCACATGCAGCATCAAGGACAACATTAACCCCACGTGCAGCATCAAGGACAACATTAACCCCACATGCAGCATCAAGGACAACACTGGTAAATGGGAAAGAAAAACACCTTAATTTCTGCCATAGGCGGGGGAAAGAAATGTGAACGCGTGAGAGGTCTATGACCCAGAATGTCTGGCATTTTCCCTGTGTGCCGATGGAGCGTGTCTGAATCCCCAGGAGAGACTCCAGTCTAAGTGGTTTTAATATAAAGAGCAGCTCTACCAGATCTCTCTTACTCTCTGAACAGAACCAGCGGTCTGTCTCAGGCCCGCCGATGGACCATTCACACTGCAAGAGTTTGACCGGATTCTGTCCTGTTGTGGGAAATTATTTAACCAAGTCCAGTGAGCTTGCAGAAATTGAGATTGAGTCAATAAGAAAATAAATGTTTATTCTGTGGACAGAGTCTCAGTTCGATAGAGAGAGCGGAAGACAATCTGTGAAGTGAGCCCCAAGCCCAAGGAGGCTTTCAGCCTTATAGTAAAATAAATCAAGGTTTTGCGTACAGAAGAAAAGTCGGGCAGTTCTCATAACAGCGTGGGATGAACACTGATAAGCTGCACCTGACCCTAGAACAGATATTTTGTTATGAGAGAATTGGTCGTTAAAATGGTTCCAGACAAAAACATGCTGTCAGCACACTAGAGAATGTAGGCCCAGTAAGCTGTACAAATACAGTAATTGTAATAGGATGAAACGTGTGATATTTTCTACCACAGTCCCAATAGAGGTGGTTTTACTTACTCTACCACTGCACAGAAATTAGGCTTTTTCTTCTCAAAGTGTTTACCAGTGGTTACAGGCAGCCATGTTGGAAGAAAGAGAAGTACACAAACATTCTGTGAAAAGACTCTATTGGGTAAGGACTAATATTACATAACTATTGATCAACAACATGTCTCTCTCTCTCTAGTAAAGTAGACACACAACAAAACTGAATCAATGAATATATATGCCTGCTTTGTTCACCTATTACCCCTGTAATCTGTGTGTGTGTGTGTGTATATATTACATTGGTGAATGACACAGTTCTCAGCCCAGCTCCTGTGTAGCAGTCTGTCTCTTGGCCTCCACCGAGAGAGAAACATGCACCTTGGATTTGCGCTCCCAATCTGTTAATCCACTGTGATCCCCAAACGGGTGTTCAGCCAGTCGGCACAGGACTGGGACTGGAGGGAGGGAGGGAGGAAGAGAGAGACAGAGAGAGATGTGTTGTTGATCAACAGTTAAGTAATATTAGTCCTCACCCAGTGGAAGCTTTTCACAGAATGTTTACGTAGTTCTCTTTCTTGCAACATGGCTGCCTGTAACCATTGGTATACAATCCAATCCAACTTTATTTGTATAGCACGTTTAAAAACAACAAGGTTGACCAAAGTGCTTCACAATAAAACCATAATATAGTAAAAAAAATACATAAACCCAATACAATCTTTAAAATGCTAGGGAGACGCTTTAAGATGGGACTTAAACATTGGGAGCGTTGGGGCCAGCCTAATTTGGGTGGGAAACTCGTCTTCCCTATTTTTTAGCCTGGGTTTGGGGACAACAAGGAGGGACTGGTCAGCAGACCTCAGAGACTGTAATGAATGGGGTGTAGTAGGGGTGCAGGATCTCTGTGAGGTAGGGTGGGGCCAGGCTATGTATTGCTTTATATGCAAATAACAGGATCGCCAATGAAGAGAGGCGAGGACAGGAGTGATCCCGTTTGCGTGTCCCTGTCAACAGCCGAACAGCAGCATTTTGGACCAGCTAAAGACGCGACAGCGAGGCCTGGCCGCGTGAATATTTTAGGCAACCAACTTGTGTTTAGCGTTTCTCTGATTGGCCAATACGCCCATGTGACGCAAGTTGGGCGTAGTTAGACACAAGTTGGTTGCCTTTAAAGGGGAACTATTTTACTATTTCTTTCACTATTTGGGCACTGTTGGGGAAAATGTGTATGGGGTGGACTAGTTTAATATAGGTCAACTAGCAGTGCTGAAAGACGGTCTGGCTGACGTTCTTAAAACAACTTGGACAGATGGACATTTCAGTACGGCACGTTGTGTGCTGGTAATCTCGTACATCGTATCGCTTTCATATCTTGTTCTTTTCTCTCTTTCATACATACACAGCACACACACACAGACACACACATACACAGCACACACACACAGACACAGGCACAGCACACACACACAGACACACGGACACACACATACACAGCACACACACACAGACACAGCACACACACACAGACACACGGACACACACATACACAGCACACACACACAGACACAGCACACACACACAGACACACAGACACACACAGTCACACAGACACACACACACACACACACAGACACACACAGTCGCACAGACATACACACCGACACACACACACACACACATTCCCTGTGACACAATACACACACACACACACACACACACACACACAATACACACACACAGTCACACACACGACACACACACACACAGTCACTACACACAGACACACACACACACACACACACACACACAGTCACACACACACACAGACACACACACACACACACACACACACACATAGACACACACACACACACACACACATTCCTGTGTCCCGGTAGACAGCGGGTTGTGACACACACACACACCGACACACACACACACACACATTCCTGTGTCCCGGTAGACAGCGGGTTGTGACGCACACACACACAGTCACACACACACGGTCACACACACACACACACACACAATCACACACAAACACACACACACCGACACACACACAGACACACACACACACATAGACACACACACACACACACACACATTCCTGTGTCCCGGTAGACAGCGGGTTGTGACACACACACACACCGACACACACACACACACACACACACATTCCTGTGTCCCGGTAGACAGCGGGTTGTGACGCACACACACACAGTCACACACACACGGTCACACACACACACACACACACAATCACACACAAACACACACACACACCGACACACACACAGACACACACACACACACACACATTCCTGTGTCCCGGTAGACAGCGGGTTGTGACGCACACACACACAGTCACACACACACAGTCACACACACACACACACACAATCACACACAAACACACACACACACCGACATACACACATACACACACACACAGACACACACACCGACATACACACACACACACACACATACAGTCACACACAGACACACACACACCGAGTTGTAGTAGCGTTGTAGTGGTAGATCTAGGTTAACTGTGTCCTGGGGTAGTTGTAGAGTAGTAGATCTAGGTTAACTGTGTCCTGGAGTGGTAGTTGTAGAGTAGTAGATCTAGGTTAACTGTGTCCTGGGGTAGTTGTAGAGTAGTAGATCTAGGTTAACGAAGAGATGAATGTAATGATTCGTAACCACAAGCCAGGCGACAACAGAAAAAAGAGGTTGAAAAAGAGGACAGAAGAGTTGGGGGTAATGAAGCTCTACGCCCAGAAGGGGAGAGCATACAGGCAGGAAGCTTTAGCGCTAAATCAGAGAGAGACGGATATAGGGAAACCAACATCCCCACCTTATGTCACGCAATTGCCGGTGGGCACTGTGACAATAAGAGGAGAATATGAGGAGACGGAATTAGGGACCCCCGCTAGGTCAGAAACCCCCGCTAGGTCAGAAACCTCCGCTAGATCAGAGACCTCCCTTAGGCGAGATACCCCCCCCAAACTGACCCCGCAGGATCTCTATCCGAAAGCCCTGGCGGCATATGGCGAGACAGTACGTCGGAAGTTGTATACTGCAGAGGAAGAGGAGGTAGAGAACCTGGGCAGGCAGAGGGAGGGAGTCGGGAGGAAGATAGAGGAAGAGCCCCGTCAGAGTGTGGCACAGCAGACATCAGAGAAACACGGAGCGTGTGGCCACACTAAACTGTTGAATGAGGAGGAAGATGAGAATGACACAAAACCAGGACAGGAGAAAGGAAACATTACAGGAACCCTGACTTTCGCCCCTACATTCGTGGGAAGTGTGACAAGCACAGGCCAGTTTCCCCTGCTAATAAAGGGGAACGATATCTTTCACATGCCATGGTCACCTCTAGACATCGATGGTTTAATAGTAAGACTACCGGACCTTTCAGAAGGAGCCTCCAGGTGGATCACGCAGTTTGAGGAAAATACGTCATCTTTTCTGCTAGCAGTGGGTGACGTCAAATCCCTGTTGACGCGTTTGCTAGGAGTTGGTGCCTGCCGGGACATCATGGGTGATACATCGATGCGAGTGGCATGCGACACGCAGGCCCATGATGGAGACATATTCAACGCGCATAGAGCGGCGTTGTGGTACAAACTCAGGAATCAATATCCATCACGTATTAATCCGGCAAAACTGGCAGGCAACCCCATAATGGAGACGGAAGGGCCTGGCGCCTATGTGAACAAAGTACTGAAGGAGTGGAGAGGTGAGCTAGGACACAACCCAGAAATTGACCCGTTGCAGAGAGCGATGTTTAGAGAAAGTGTGATGAGAGGGCTTCCAGAGGTGGTTAAGAATAGACTGGAAGACGTGGTGGGGTTAATGGACATGACTTATCCTTTGTTCTGTGCACATGTAACACATAGTGTGGAGAAGCAAAGGGCTCAGGAGCAGAAAGTCAGGGATCAGGATAGAAATGACGCAAGGAAGTTAACTCAGCAACAACTGCAGCCCCAAAGGAGGTTGCAGGCAGTAATGGTGTCATCTGCTACCTCTCCACCCATGCAGGACCAGGGACCCCCGCCTGCACCTCAGGTAGTGAGAAGCTATGGCTATAGTTCACAGAACCAGGCGTCCAGGCGGCAGGCAGGGAATGGGCAATCAGGCCCACGGTTTACACAGGGACCGGGGAACGAACAACAGTTTCCCCGTTTCCACTGTTGGAACTGCGGCATGCAGGGACACAGGGAAATGAGATGTAGGCAACCATACCGTCCCGGCTCGGAGTATGGAAGACCCGTGCGCCAGGGGGAGTCACAAGGGCCCCACGACCAGGGGGAGACAGGAGGGCCCCGAAACCAGGGGGGTAATCACTAGGGGTGCCCAGAGAATGCGACGGGGGGAAATCAAATGATTGTGGTTTCCAAGGGAGCTGAGCAAGAACCTATTCTGCAGGTCCTAGTGGAGGGCAAATTAACAGAGATGATGGCAGACACTGGAGCAGGTTTTTCCTGCATAAAGCAAAAATACGCCGCTCACTTACCCCAGTCTGGACAGTATGTTCGGACGGTCGGATTCTCGGGAAAAACACAATTAATACCCACATCAGATCCAATCTCTATGACGTATAACAACAAGACCATAACAATACCTGTATTAATTTCGGACAGCACCCCGCGCAATCTCTTGGGACGAGATGCAATGTGTAAACTAGGCTGTAAAATCCTATGTACGCCTGAGGGGATTCAAATTGAACAAGACGTGTACCAAATGATGCTACAAGGGACGGGGGAGAAAGAGGCCACTGTGTTCTGGCTGGGCAACATAGATGCAGAGCTGCAAAGGGTCTGTGCCCCCTGGGAGCCATTTCTGAAAACCCAACTGCCTCAGTCTAGACAAACAAACATGGAGGCACATTGCACACTACAATATTTGACGAATAGTGACCTAGTTAGGAACAAGGCATGGTTGCAGGGACAGCCCGAGCAGGTGCAGATTGACTCATCTACGATAATTGTAGGGAGACAGGGCGCGGCGTTGAGGGTTAACACGGGTAAGTATCTACGGGAACAACATAGACTAAGAGACGCCGCCCCACACATCACTCTGAGAATAAATCCTGGTTACGAATCCGAACATCTAGGTTCAATGATACAGGAATCCGAGACTCAAAGGTGGGTCTCCACGGAATCTCCGCTAATTTGGAACAGCGCAGATGGGAGTTTCATAAAAATAATGATTTCCTTTTCAGTTTTGGCAAAACCGCAAGTAATCAGATTACCAGGAGACCCTTGCGTTATTCCAGAGGCGGATGCTTTGCTGGAACAGGACATGTTGGCGCGCACCCCGGAACGGTTGTGGTCAAAACACGACACAGATGTGGGTCTAATATTGTCGGCACAGCCAGTGAAGGTCAGGTTAAAGAAGGGTTGTAGACCACCCTTTATCAGACAGTATACAATGAAGCCAGAGTCGGAGGAAGCTATATCACATCAGATTGAGGGACTGTTAAAGGGGGGAGTGCTCGTCCCTTTCAAATCCAGATGTAATACACCTATCCACCCAGTGCTAAAGGCGGACAGGGCTAGGTACAGACTGGTACACGATTTGAGGGCGGTGAACGACGTGGTGTCTGGACCAGAGGCGGAAGTTGCTAATCCACACACCCTCCTGACAAACATCCCGAGTAGCTCGCAGTACTATACGGTCATTGATCTCACGCAGGCATTCTTCAGTGTTCCATTGGAAAAAGAGTCTCAGTATCTGTTTGCTTTTACCCACAGGGGGAAACAATACTCTTACACCCGGTTGCCACAAGGGTTCGCGCACTCGCCGCATTACTTCTCGAAGGCGCTCAAGGAAGACTTGCAAGGAGTGTGCGACACACTACTCAGCACGGTTTTACTGTATGCAGATGACATTCTAATCTGCTCGGATACACGTCAGCAGTGCCATGAGGACTCCATCAAAGTTTTGAGTGGATTAGCCGTGGGAGGCCACAAGGCATCCCGTTCAAAACTGCAGTACTGCCAGCCAAAAGTTGAGTACTTGTCTCGCGTCATTCAAAAGGGCATAAAAAACATCTCACCCACGCAACTCGAAGCTGTATCCAAGGCACCTAGGCCATTGACGGTCCGACAGATGATGACGTTTTTAGGGATGACTGGGTACAGCTCTGAGTGGGTGGAGGACTATACGATAGCGACAGCGCCGTTGAGGATGATGATAAAAGAGGCGGGTACAGACAAGCTTCGCGCTCCCTTGACATGGACCGAGGAGGGGGAGGACGTGTTCATAAACATTAAGCGTCTGTTGTTACAGGCCCCTGCCCTGGCGCTGCCGGATTATGAGAAGTGTTTCCACCTATTCGTCTCACATAGAGCGCAGCATGCAACAGCTGTCCTGACTCAAACAGGGGGGGAGTGGGAAAAAACAACCGATAGCATATTACTCTAGAGCTCTTTCGCCGGTGGAGCAGGGTCTGCCACCTTGTTATCAGGCCCTGGCCGCAGCACATTTGATGTATGAGAAGGCAACGGCCGTGACAATGGGATGTGACATTTGCATTTGGACACATCACAAATTGGCAAACTTGATTGAAAGAGGCAAATTTGTTCTGACCAGCCAACGGCAACAGGCTTACATGAGGCTCCTGCAGTACTCGGACGTTACGATAAAAACATGCCACGGCAGTAACCCGGCGGATCTGGTACCACTCCCGAGCGAGGGTCAACCGCACGAGTGTGAGGTGGAGGTACAGGCTTTCGTGAAACTCCGTCCTGATTTGGGAGTCGACCCGCTCGCGATAGCAGAACTCTCACTTTTTGTGGATGGGTCCTGCTATCGGGAGGGGGAAAATTTAAGGTCAGGATACGCCGTCGTACAGTGCAAACCTAACGGAGAAACACTAACAAGAAAGGCCGGACAATGCATGCAACCATGTTCGGCCCAGCTTGCAGAACTAATAGCACTAACAGAAGCATGCATAATAGCTAAAGATCGCACGGTTAACATCTTTACAGACTCTGCGTATGCGCATGGCGTATGCCACCTATTCGCGGCCATTTGGAAGGCAAGAGGCTTTAAGAAATCGGACGGCTCACCGATCCTTCACCACAAGCAGGTTGTGGCGCTTATTCAGGCTGTAAAGTTGCCCAAAAGCATTGCTATCGTAAAGTGCCAGGCACACAGAAAAGACCTGTCCTTTGTGACGACGGGAAACAACGCGGCGGACGAGGCCGCGAAGGCGGCGGCTGCGGTGCCGTCCACGGCTGTTCTGATGTTTGCGGCCGAACTGACGACTGAGGTAACTGAGGATAATTTGAGTGATCTTCAGGACTCAGCCACGCAGGCCGAGAAACAGTCGTGGACGGAGAGGGGGGCTGTAAGTGGGGCAGATGGTCTGTGGAGGAGTCATAACGGTTTGATAGTCGCCTCCATCGATCTTCTGTCCTTAGTGATACCTGAGGCTCATGGTGTTGATCACTGTGGAAGAGCAGAGACCCTGAAACGAATCACGAAAATGGGATTTTGGTCCCCAAAGCTTCAGGCACAAATTGACGTTACACTAGCCAGGTGTTTAACATGCTTACAGGGCAATGTGCGCAAAGGAGTACCGACAGTGGCGGCTTACACACTCCTCCCTGAGGGACCATTCAGACATCTGATTATGGACTATACAGACATGATAACGCCAGTGCAGGGCAAACGATACCTCCTGGTAGTAGAGGACTGCTTTAGTCGCTGGATTGAGGCCATTCCATCTAAACACAAGAACGCGGACACAGTGATCAAGTTCCTGTGTCGCGAGGTCATTCCGAGATTTGGAATTCCCACGATATTACAAAGCGATAATGGCCGCGAGTTCATCGACAAGGTGGTTAAAGGGCTGATGCAGAAATTAGGTATAAGACAGCGCCTTTCCTGTGTCTATAGTCCCGGGTCGCAGGGGAAAGTGGAAAGGGCCAATCTGGTCATTAAAAACAAACTGTTGAAAATCTGTATGCAAACTAAGCTTAACTGGATTGATGCTTTGCCACTTGCTCTGATGGCTATTAGAAGCAGCGTAAACCGCCAAACACAGCTAACACCGCATGAAATGCTTACAGGCCGCAGCATGCCAGCACCGCCATTTAGACACCTGGCTAGGGGCCCGGCATTAGATATTTTTGAGCAAGATCTGAAAAAATATCTTCAGCAAGTGACTAAAATACATGAAGCTGTGTTTCGACAGGAGCAGAGAAAGGAGAGAAAGGGGGTGAAGGAGGCGGAGAAGGAAGCCACCAAACCGAGACTGATCCCTGGGGACTTGGTCTTCGTAAAGGTCCACAAGAGAAAGTGGTCATCACCCCGGAGAGAGGGCCCGTACGAGGTGATCCGATCGACTGGAACGGCAGTCCAAGTCAAAGGATCAGCGACCTGGTTCCACTTCAATCACTGCATAAAGGCCAGCGGCGATCTCTTGGGGGATACAATCGATCGCAGTTATGCAGAACCCGACATGGAGGGTCCGAGACGGCAACTGGAAGGTGCAGTGCCTGCTGATGCTCCCGCAGATGTTGGCAGCAGTGTGCGGACGGTCGGCCGGGCACAACGACGTCATTAAGAACCGTCACGGTCGACCCGTCCTTGAGGATGACGGGTTTGAGTGGGTAGGAGTCCCACGGGGTCCCGCTCAGGCTCAAGTACCAGCAGGCTTTCATGACCAGGCTCAGAATCAGGCGCCCCCTCTTCCCTCCATCGAGGAAGGGGGGGAGAAGATAAGACTACAACCAAAAGGGGTGTTTCCCGTAGGACCGCAAGGGCATGTTTTTGATTTTGACCATTCCCCCGTTACAGGCGGGGATACTTACCATTATACTAACGAGGATCGGGTTGTGGGGGTAGATAGGAGGGTTGAGCCTGTCCCGAATCAATCACAGGGGACAGGGGTGAGGGGAAAAAGGGAGGTCAAGGACACTGAGTCGGAAGAGGTGGGGGGACAGGATATGTTCCAGAGGACAGCCGGAACGTTGAGGGACTCAGTGGGCTCACTCTGGGCCAGGTTGAGGGGTTTGCTTCCTTCCGGGGAACAAGATGGGGGCGACTATGACTATGACGAGGAAGACCCGGAGGCTGACCCGATGTATAGGGCGGCTTTAGGGAATGAGTGGTTTAAGTGGGTCCAGTACACGAGCGCGCAGAATCAGATAGAGGATTGTTATGTCTGCTCCAAGGCACGTCCGGATAGGCTGCTGGTGAAGGGCACGAAGTTCAGTTGGGCTCAGTGTGACAGGGACGCAGAGGCATGGGAGGGGCCCCATAATAGTCGCCCTTGGTGCGAGGCAGAGTGTTTGGGGTTTCTCGGCTCTAGTCGTTTTAAGGCGGCAGGAAACGTCACGGATTTCAAGGATGTCACTATGCGGGAACGTTGTAGGAAATTGGATGTACGTGTGCAGGGGGTAGCGACGGGGTTGCCAATACCCAGAGGTGTCAAACTATGGCTGACCAAGGATTTCGAGTGCTTGCAAAAGGAGGGGACCCGGGATGTAGGGGAGGTGGCAGAGGGGCGGTGCACTACTATTTGGAGCATCACGACTAACTGCACGAAAGAAGGAAAGTGTGGACACAGGGTCGTGTTAAAGGGAGTGGATACCAACCCACGGCCTGTAGCTTGCCCTTTTCATGTCCAGGATATGGCACTGGCGGACCAATACTGGCTCTGCGGCGGTAGGAGGTTGAGGAATACACTTCCTTTAGATTGGTCAGGTAGATGTGCCCGGGTTCAGGCGATCATGCCAATGGTGGTCCTACCATTATCAGTGACGGAAGGACCTTCTGAGTCTCCTATCTCTCGAACGAAGCGTAGCTACAAGGCAGACCCAAGGGTGTATCTGGACAGCATAGGACAGCCAAGGGGCATTCCAGCCGAGTTCATGGCTAAGAATGAGATTGCGGCAGGGTTTGAGTCTATTCTGCCATGGATATCGGTCAATAAGAACACCGGGTGGATCAACTATTTGTTTTACAATCAGCAGCGGTATCTCAACTACACCGAGGAGGCGTTGGATGCAATGGGGGACCAGATGCACGCGACCAGTACGGTGGCGTGGCAGAATAGACAGGCTCTGAACTGGTTAATGGCGGAGAAGGGTGGAGTCTGTTCCATGTTTGGACAGTACTGCTGCACATTCATTACGACGAATGTGGGGCCAGGGGGAAAGTTCTCCGAGGCCATGGCTAAGCTGAAGGATTTGAGGGAGGAGTTGAGGGGGAATTCTGGCCGGAATGAAGAATGGTGGGGGAGTGGGGTGTTGGAAAGATTGGGACAGTGGGGAAGCATAGTGATGCAGACGGGGATATCCATTGGGGTGGCAGGGTTGATATTGGTTCTCCTTTTCTGTTGTGGTATGCCTCTCTTGGGTAGGCTGGTAACTTCACACGTAACGAGCCAAATGCTGATGGTGGGACAGAAAGAGATTGAGCCACAAATCGGGCCATATCCTCAGCTTTATGCTGCCTTAGAGGGAGACGAGGGGATAGAGGATTAGGGGTATGGTGAGGTAGGGACATTTTCTTTTTGTTGGTTCTTTCCTTTAAGAGTGACGGGGGATGGTCTGAGTGCAGTTTTGTTGGTTTATTCCTTTAACTAGGAATTTTAGTCTGATTTTCTAATGATCCTTCGGCATAGAGATTGCAACCATTGAAAATCATTGCATTATTTTTTTTTTTTTTTTATTATTATTTTTTGTTTATTTTACTCGTGGTCCTGGTCAAACCGGAATGGGAAGGGGCATCGGCAGAGTGTCGGTTCTGAGCCTGAGGAAGCATTGAGAAGAAGTGGTCTGGGGATCGGTTCTGGGGACTGGAGGGACAAAGGGGGGGGCTAACGCAGTGGGCAAGATGGGCACCTCCCGTCGAAGATGGGGGGACACGTGGTGAGGTCGGTACCAGCGCCTCCCGTCCAGGCATGGGGACATGCTTCTACGAGGACTGGAGGTGTGGCGTGGTGGTTGCTGTATTGGCAAAATGTGACTTTTGGCAATACGGTGAGGAGACTATGGCGTGGGCATGGAAGGGGGGCTGAGCGATGGACACTGGGACTCAATGTTATGGAAGAGACAATGTCATTTTTTTTGGGAGGGATGTTCTATGTTTAGTTCTGACGGTCAACTTCTCCTTTCCCTGATGAGAGTCGCGGTTTCCGGCCGGAACTGTGGCTCATTTGGTAAGCGGTGGAGGTTGGGGGGATTTGTCTGTCAGGTTAGGATTATAAATTGGGGTATTTTTTTTTGATGTTTTATTATTACTCTTGTTTTGAGCGGTTTTGTGTTTATTGTGAGAACGGTAGTCAGCCTTTGTTGGTCCGTTAGGGGTCCAGTGAATGAAGTAAGGTTTCTTGTTTAGTTAGACATTTAAAATGTATTATATGGCTAGGTTTCTTGTTTAGATCAGCCATTTAAACTTTTATTATATAAATATGGTTTCTCGTTTAGTTAGACGTTCACATTTTCTTGGTTATATGATTTGGGTGGGACTAGGGATAGCCCCAAATGGGGGAATGTTGGGGAAAATGTGTATGGGGTGGACTAGTTTAATATAGGTCAACTAGCAGTGCTGAAAGACGGTCTGGCTGACGTTCTTAAAACAACTTGGACAGATGGACATTTCAGTACGGCACGTTGTGTGCTGGTAATCTCGTACATCGTATCGCTTTCATATCTTGTTCTTTTCTCTCTTTCATACATACACAGCACACACACACAGACACACACATACACAGCACACACACACAGACACAGGCACAGCACACACACAGACACACACATACACAGCACACACACACAGACACAGGCACAGCACACACACACAGACACACGGACACACACATACACAGCACACACACACAGACACAGCACACACACACAGACACACGGACACACACATACACAGCACACACACACAGACACAGCACACACACACAGACACACAGACACACACAGTCACACAGACACACACACACAGACACACACAGTCGCACAGACATACACACCGACACACACACACACACACACATTCCCTGTGACACAATACACACATACAATACACATACGTCTGTACGCAGACGCGCACACACACAGACACACACACACATACACACACACACACACACACACACACACATCTCACTCTCTCTTCAATGTTCTTAAATGTTTTACATCATATCGTGTGTGTACATCATATCTTGTTTATCTCTCTTCATGTTCTTAATGTTCTTATCTCTCTCCGATGTTAAATCTACGTATCATCTTAATGTACGTCATGTCAGATCTGACATGATATGATACGTCATCATATCTGTCATGGGGGGGCAGGACTGAGAGGGGATTTAGGGGACAGGCAGAGGGATTGAGAGGGAGAGTGTTTTTTGTTCAAGCTGTGGTGATCCTCTGCTCGAACCATAGCTTTTGCTGTTGGAACTTCTTTTTCCTAAATAAATTACCTACTTGTTACAATTGGAAATATCGTCTCTTGCTGTGTTAAACAACCATCAGCCACAACAGCACTTTTACACAATTCCTGTGAGTCTATGGAACACCTCTGTAATATATATATATTTTTTTTATTCATTGTTTTGTATTTCTAATCAAGTCCTCAAAAACAGCATTTTTCTACCTCAAGATCTCAAGCCGTTTTGAGCCTGGGCTCCTAAACCACTGCGCCACGGCCCCGCCGCCTGAACATTAACATGCAGCGGTGTCTTTCTGACATCACATATCGCGCACATTTTCAAATGACTCAGTTCAGTGAGGGTGAATATTGTGAGAGGAGAATTGGAAGAATGCGCCAATATGAGAATTTTGAGACATAGATCATATTAATATAAGTTCACATAGCTAGGAAACAATGCTAAACACTCAAAAAGGCCATTTATAAGATAGTTCCCCTTTAATATTTAGGCGGCCTGCGTAACACCAAAGTAGAGTGCATTACAGTAGTCGGGCCGTGTTGTCACAAAGGCATGCATAACTCTCCTTAAAGTCCTTAAAGTAGCCGCTTTTGAAAGAAAATGCCTAATTTCTGTACTGTGGTAGAGTAGGTAAAACACTGGAAAAGCAAGATCCAGTAATAAGACACCAAATTTGTTGATATATTCCTCTAGCTATCTGAGCTATCATAACTGATACATAACGAAGGTTATCCTATAACCCTAGTTATATGAATACTGGCTGAGCGTCTTGCTCTGCCATTATGAGATATCATCTCCAGCACCTACTGTGCGCGTGAAAAATTGCACATGCACCTCACTTGCACGTGACCACGCCTACTCCCGTGCATGCCTCTACAAGACACAAGAAGTGGTCACGTCCACGCCCTTCCAAGTTTGAATTCCATTGAAAACATCCAAGGGACCTCAGGGTGCTGAAGAGCGAGACGCTCAGCCAGTATTCATATAACTAGGGTTATAGGATAACCTGCGTTATATATTCATACTGGCCAATCACGTCTCGCTCTGCCAACCTTCCATGGGACAGTTCTGACCCCCCCCCCCCCCCCCCCCCCCCCCCCGATTTCTCGGGCACCAGAGAATATCGGGAGTAAACGCCACTCATCGCGTCCTTCCATGGGACCACGACGATGGCTTGCTTCGCCACCAGAGAAACAAATCTCTTCGGCCAGGGCTGTCACTGCCGCAGACTCTGACAATAGAGTCTGTACCAAACCCAAAAACGGAGGGTGGGGGTGTGCAAACTGTAACACAAGCCCCGCCCTCAGCGTTCTCTCCATCCACACCGACATATGGCACTACTGTAGCCATACGTGGTAAAAATCCCAAAGCGCCCCCGCCGCCAAATGGCGCCGGTCCTCTAAGAATCGTAGACAGGCGGCCCGGTCCCTCCCGCTGTGCATTGCAAACCCTGGTTTCGCCAACCGCGCGAGCAAGGTGTCTCGTGGAGTCGGGATATCGCACCCTGACTCTACCAACGAGGCAATCGCACCCAAGGGGGACCCCGACAAAAAAGGGGGCAGTCTGATACGGGGGGAGCGCTCATCAACCCCGGTGAATGAGGTAGTTCCCCCACTGAGCATCTTCCCGGCTTAGCTTGCTGTGGATAGCCTGCTCTGCGGCTGGACATGCAAGGTGTGTGGTCCCCACGCTGCCCGATAGGGTGAGTCTCTACACACCGTAGCCCTGTAGTGATATTACTACCACCCAAATTACGCGTGCCTAACTGACCACCGCGGGATCGGAAGTCCAGATGGGGGAGGCACTAACGTAATACCCGGCCTGGCGAGGGCGGGGCTGGGGGAACCCACGCTGCGATCTCCTGGGCCTAGGGTTCCCCCTCTGACAAAATGTTTTAGATACAGGGAACCCTGCTCCGTCGTCAGATACAACACTAGGCTCACCAAACACAGACGCAGGACGTGTGGCGTGGGAGCCTCCTGACAGCACAGCATTCTCATAGACAGACCCAGGCCTAGCTAGCAACTGGGTGTCAGCCCCTGTCTCCATGAGAAGTGATATGTGGGGCCGCTTGCGCTTCACTGGAAGAACGCGGCCCGCAGCCAAAGGGGACAAATCAGAGCCTTGAGTCCCATAGTGTAGCGGGGGGGAGTGACCGGAGAGCGTGCTAGACACAGCTAGATGGCAACGGTTTTTCAGGGCATGCCCATCTAATATAGCCGATCCCTCGGCCGCCGAGGCTGTCGGCACAGTGACAACCTGTTCTCTCTGTGTCCAGGTTATCCCAGGCGGGGGACACATGACCGCCGGTTGGGGGCCTCGCCGCAGCCGCTGGCGAGGCCGTGCTCTCACCTCTGGCTGCGTGGTGTGGGGCAGCGTGGGGCCCCGGTCAAATACCGCCCGCGCCTCCGTGGACAGACCAAAAAGTCTATCCACGGAGAGGGGAGCCCTGAGAACTCTCCTCTCCTCCTCAAGGGAAGATTGCTCCAACCAAAGATGCCTGTGAACAAGCGTCGACAGCATCCTAGCCCTCCCTGCGGTTATAGCTTGCGGCTGGGTCAAAAGCTGAATAACCTCAAAACCTTGCGCGATGGTTTTGACGTCGGCCCCACCACCCGACACAATTTTTGACAGAAAAGCAGCCAATTGAGCAATGTTATTAGTTGCTGCTAAATTCTGTACTGCGGCGGTATAAGCTTCATCAGCCCACTCAGCCACCTGCCGGGCCGACTCGCCCTCTGGCGTCGGCTTCCGGGCGGGATACCATTCTACCATGCCAGGGCAAAGAACCGATGCCACCCGCTTCTCTAAGCACGGCACACCTGTCCTGGGCCCTGTCGTCAGACCATCCACCCGTGTAAAGGGTAAATAAGCCTCAGCCAAACCCCCAACATTAGACACCGATTGACCGTCAGCAATGAAATGGTTAAGCGGAGGGAAAACTGTCCCGGTGGGACACATGGGAACGGCGCCCCAAAACATTAGCAGTAGTTGCGCGCGCCAGGATAATTGGAAAAACATTCAACAACGAGTCATGTTGACCACATTCATCCAAATACCCAGCCCCCCGCGCCAATATATCGCCCGGTCGTCTCACGAGACAACGAGTAGTATTGAATATGCTAGTACCAACGCCTGGCGTTGTCGGTCCTACCTGAGCGCGGCGTGGCTCGACTGCCAAACACTGCACATAGTCCATCGGTCCACTGCCAAGAGACGAGGAAAGTTCAGTATAGGACCGACGTTCCGTCCGGACGTGCCGAGAAGGGTTCGGGGGCTGGCGAACCTCTAGCGAAAGTCCAACATTGCGTAATCTCTCCCTTTGCTTCATAACAACGTTCCACCTGGTTGAAGTGCATATAGCAGATCCACGGATGGAAAAAAATATGGAAGGGCGTGGACCAGGCCACGTGAGCGGATCGGCGCGGCCGAGAAATCCGCTCTTCGCTCTTTAAAGCTTGGTCCGCTCCGCTAATCGCTCATGTTGACCCCGCTCCCAAGTCGCTCTCCGCTCGCTCCCCACTCACCTTGAATCGAGCGCTCCCCGCTCCCCGCGCCAGATCGCTCGGCAGTTTTTCTTTTTCTTTTTTGGAGCATGGTGTAAATGAGCTCAAACTACAACAGTCTACACCCCCTGGGCCCCTTAACAATTGTTTGTATTGAGCCGCATTGTAATTGTAGCCATTCTGCAATGTTAAATAACGTTGTTTATCCATTCACTAGTTCTATTAAGCGATGATAGGCTAGCCGAGCCACAATGCTATGGTCGCTGCCATTAACGTTAGCATGTAAGCTAACGTCAACAACAATGGCGTCGATACTTTTTTTAACAGGAGTGAGTGTGGGCGTCATAGATATCTATGGTGGGCGTCTCTACAGTGACGAAGCCTGAACCCTTCTCATTGGTTGAAAATGGCCTTCATGTTTGTACATCGCCATCTGTTGCTTTGGCATTGTACTGCATGTATATATTACATCAACAGTGTTAAACCACTGTGAGCGGCCTGGAGTGGATTGGAGCGGAGGAGAACTCTCGCTCCGGACGTCGCGCCGACTCATTTTAAAACCCACTCCTCGCTCACGTCAAAACAGCCCGCTCCGCGCCCCGCGCCGCTCACGCTCCGATCCGCTCACATGGCCTGGCGTGGACGTGACCACTTCCTGTGTCTTGTAGCGGCACGCACAGGAGTAGGCGTGGTCACGTGCAAGTGAGGTGCATGTGCAATTATTCACGCCACAGTAGGTGCTGGAGATGATATCTCATAATGGCAGAGCGAGACGCGATTGGCCAGTATGAATATATAACCAATATCAAGCTATCATAACCAATACAGAACCCATACTGAGCTATCATAACCAATACTGAGTTATCATAACCAATATAGAGCTATTATAACCAATACTCAGCTCTCATAACCAATACTGAGCTATAACCCATACATAACCAATACTGAGCTATCATAACGATAGGTTATGTAGATAACCTAGTTATATTAGTATAGGCTAAGCTCCCGCTCTGAGCCTTACGAGATACCCTATATCGCCTGTGATACCTAATGTATCTCCCACGAACAAAACACATGCACCCCACCTGTATGGGGCCCCGCCCCTTATGGTGGCACCACCCATATAATCATGACTCTGGTCATGACACACCCTTCCTCGCCAAAAACCCGTCCCAGGAAAAGATCCCTCAAGAGGGAACTCAGGGCGCGCAGAGCGGGAGCTTAGCCTATACTAATATAACTAGGTTATCTACATAACCTATCGTTATATTTCGTATGGCATCGCTCCCGCTCTGAGCCTTACGAGATAATGGGGAAGAGCGGGTGCGAGACCCGACAGATGTACCCCCTGAGGACCCGTAAGCCCACATCAAGGGGTGCGGGGAGCCCTGTCACCCCATCCTTCCTAACGAAGGGGGGGCGCAGTCAACTCCACCTGAATGCGAACAAGAGGGAGCCAGAACCCCTTGAACACACCGTACAGGCGGAACCACGTGTGACTCAACACACTGCGGCCCATACCCATACACTCCCGCTACCCGACCAAAGGACGGGAAGCAGGAAAGGCCACAGACCCCAGAACCGCCTGGGAGACAGAACCCCCGGTCATGTCCATGAGGTAAAACCTTACAAAGGAGCCCGGGGAGGACCATGAAGCTGCAGCACAGATGTCCTCCACCGAGGCCCCACCCAGGAGAGCGGCAGAGGCAGCCACCCCACGAGTGGAGTGCGCCCTGACGCCCCCAGGGGGATCCTGCCCAGCCAGCGTGTAGCAGAGGGTAACACCCTCGCACAACCAATGGGACAGGCGCTGCTCCGACAGTGCCTTACCAGCACGAGCCCCACCGTAACAGACAAAAAGCTGGTCGGTAACCCTGAAATCCTGAGTACGGCTGAGGTAAATCCCCAAGCACGGACTGGACATGACAGGTGAAGGCCCGCATCTAACTCACCAGTGTGAGGAGGAGGACGAAACGCCTGAACCACAATATCCCGGGAGCGGAAAGAACTCCGGATATTCTCAGGCACGAAAGCAGGATTAGGTCGCAGAGTGACACCGCAATCGGTCCGAAAAGACAGGCACTCTGGACGTACCGAGAGAGCACAGAGCTCACCTACGCGTTTAGCGGAAGTGACAGCCAGAAGGAACGCGGTCCTGAAGGACAGCTGTCCCAACGGCGCCCGCTCGAGCGGCTCAAACGGGGCCAAGGACAACCGACCGAGGACCAATTGAAGATCCCAAGTCGGAGCCAAGGAGCGTTGCACCGGCTTAACGCCGTAAGCGCGACAGTGGAGGGAGCATGCGCATTCCAGATGGTAACACCATCAGGATCAAGAACCTGCACCCCTCAACGTACCCGTCCCAACAACTGACCTAACAGATGTATGGGGAAGAATCCCTGGCGGCACGGCATCGGTCCCAGACCTGCCTGGCCATGTCCAGACGCAATCCTCACCCGTCAGGATGAGGGCCGCCCCGCGACAGTACACCTGCACCCACATTCTCCCTGCCGGGGATGTGGGGAGCCCTTAGGCCGCGCAGATGGAGGACGCCCATAGCCAGCCGCCCGCCGCCTGGTGCAGACAGGGGGAGCGTACTCCTCCCTGTCTGTCGATACACGACACTGACGTCGTATCGTCCGTCCTGATCAACACCATTTGTGGACCAGAAGGACCGCTTTCAACACCAACACATTGAACGTAGCGCAGACCGGGCAGCATGGTTTGCCAGCTGCCCCCTACTGCGTTGGCCCGACGCATCACCAGCGAGGGAGGCGTCGGTGAAAACGCGACGTGAGACAGCGCCGTAACCGTCCTAGGACGGAACCTCCCGAGCGTGTTGACAACACGCTCCGAGATGGATGCCCATAGCCCTCCAACCGTTGACTGGGAAGAGGAATACTCTACATCCAGTCTACAGCAACCCCAGGCTGGTAGAGACCTGCCTGGTACGAGACCTGACGATCCACCTTGACCGCGAAGGACCAGAACGTCATCAGGGCAGAACACTCCGTAACCCCGGATGACGCAGAGGCCCCAGTGCGGCCTCCACGCACTTGGTGAAGATGCGGGGAGCCAGAGAAAACCGAACGGCAGCCTCTGGTACTCATACGCTAACCCTGCAAAGGAAGCGTAGGTAAGCCCTAGGATGGAAGATCGGGGATGCGCATACGCATCCTACAGGTCTATGGAGGAGAACCAGACCCCCACCTGACAGTGTTCAACAGGTAGGAGACGATCCAAAAAATGCTGAACCTTCCCATGGGACAGGTCCAGCCTGGGTCTTACACCCCTCCCTCCCGACTTCTCGGGCAGAGAACACCGGGAGGAGAACGCCACGACGATGGCTTGCTTCGTCCACAGAGATTGGATCTCGTCGACCAGAGCTGTCCCTGCTGGAGACCCCGACAACAGGGTCTGTACCAAACCTGAAAACGGGTGGGGTTGTGTAAACACAAGTCCCCGCCTCACCATTCTCTCCATCTACCTCGACATATGGTACTGCCGTAGTCATATGTGACGACACTCCCAACGCACCCGCCGTCACGTGGCGCAGGTCCGCCAGGAACTGTAGATAGTTGGCCCGGTCCCCCCCGCTGTGCGAAGACAACCCTGGAATCGTGCGAGGAGCGCGTTCCGTGTCGGAACACCTGACCCTGACACCACCCACGAGGCAATCGCACCCAAGGGGGAACCCCGACAGAAAAGGGCCTGTCTGATACGGGGGGCTTCCGATCAAAAAAGCCCCCCCACTGAACACCCCTCCAGAACATGCTGAAGGAGTTGTTCCGCAGCCGGACATGCAAGGTGTAAGGCCCCCATGGGTTCCTACACACCGTAGCCCTGCAGTGATATCACTACCACCCCAAACCATGTGAGCTGCGACCACTTGCCAATATTCCAGGAGTGGGAGCACCAACATGATACCTGGCCTGGCGAAGGCGAGGCCGGGGAAGCCCGCACTGTGTGCCTCAAAAGGTTTCGAGCCCCCCTGCTGACAACACTTAAGTTGACAGACGTAACACCAGGCTCAACCAACACAGTTCAAGATGTGGGAGCCGCTTGACAGCACAACATTCTCACGGACAGACCCAGGCTCAGCCATCAACTGGGTGTCAGCCCCTGTCTCCATGAGAAGCGAAGAATGGGGCCGCATACGCTTCAATGAAGGTTCGCGGCCCGCAGCCAAAGGAGAATGCTCAGAGCCCCGCCTCTGGGGATACCAGAGAGAGGATTGAACGGGGAGCGGGCTGCTCGCGGCAAAATGACGACGGAGTGGTTTACCAACACCGAAATCACCCAAAATGGCCGATCCCTCGGCCGCCAAGACTGTCGGCCTCGCGATACCCTGTCGATTCTCCAACCAGGGCACCACTGGCGGGGGAAACATGGCCGCCTGTCGAGGGCCCCGTCATCGCCGCTGACGAGGCCGTGCTCTCTCTTCTTCTGGCTGCGCGGTGTGAGGCGGTGTAGGGCCTAGGACAATACCGCCCGCGCTCCAGCAGAAGACCAAAATCCCCTGCGGAGAGGGGAACCCCGAGCGGTTATAGCTTGCGGCTGGGTCAAAGCTAATAACGTCAACATCCTCGACGGAGTGGTTTACCAACACCGTGCGCGATGTGTCGACGTCGGCCGGCCCTCAAGGCCCCTCCACCAGACACCATCTCGCCAGGCCGACCCATGGTGTCGGCCGGGCGGGGCATTGTTTCAATATATCAAAAACAAAGGACTGACGTTAACATGGAGCACCAGTGGTGATTGCAAACAGCACCCTCCACTGTGGTGTGGACCATGAAAAGGTTAAATGAATAAAAAGAGCTAAACCACAAAAACTGTAGAATGAGCAAACCCATACACACAAAGTTTAAGGGGAGACGGACCAGACCCGTCTTCATTCAAAATATTCACAACAGAACACCAGCCCTAGTTTAGCCCATTTACCAAAAAAGGTAAACAAAGCCCCCCCCCCGCACTACTCCCCCAGTATACCGATTGACCGTCAGTATGAATGGTTTGAGAGGAGAGAAAGCTGTAGCAAGACAGACCTTCTCATAGCAGAGTGACAAAATGAAACAATAGCCCCCTACACAGGGCCGCCCCAGGAGATGGGGGGCCTCGCGTCTAAAAACGCACAGGGCCTCACATTTCTCCCAAGCGGCCCTGCCCTTATACTACTGCAGCCTAACGCCAGGCAATGTGGAACCCAAGACAACAATTGCCTGTGCACAGACACGCAACATGTTTACCATGTCGGCTGGACCCATAGCCCCACTACCCGACGCCAACCCAGATGGGAACACCGTTCAACAAACCCCGCCGGAACACAAGGTAATACCTGGCTAGAACCTAGCCACGACCTACCCCGTTGTCAACCCATTTACCCGAAAAAGGTAAATAGAACTCAAAACCCCACAACAGCTACCGACTGACCTTCATTGATGAACCGGGCAAGAGGCGGGAGAGTGACAACATCTCACGGCGGAGACATTAAAACAGCATAGCAATTAGCAGTAGTGATAGCATGCGGCAGTAGCGATAGCATGTTAGCATAGCTTTAGATGTTTTAGCAGCACGCCCAAGACAGCTTGGAAACCGTTCCCTGCAGAGAACGTTCACCAAACCATCTTGCCCCTGGCGCCAACACACAACAAGGTTGTGTTAACAACACAAACCAGCATTACTAACACTAATACCCATGCCTGAAGACACAGGGCCTACCTGAGTACAAGCTGGCCCGACAGCCAGCCTTGTACAGCTGAACCTCGATGTGCAGTCATCAAACGAGGAACATCACAGGCCCGTCGTGTCGCCGAAAACATGCGTCGAAGATGCCAGGGGCCAGCAACCTCCGGTAAGCTTCCAACATTATTAATCTTCCTTAATCTTTTACATTCCGCTAGCTCGCATGGTGCAAGCATCCAGTGCGCTGGGACGAAAATAGAGGAAGGGTGTGTCATGACCAGAGTCATGATTATATGGGTGGTGCCACCATAAGGGGCGGGGCCCCATACAGGTGGGGTGCATGTGTTTTGTTCGTGGGAGATACATTAGGTATCACAGGCGATATAGGGTATCTCGTAAGGCTCAGAGCGGGAGCGATGCCATACGAAATATAACCAATACTGAGCAATCAACCAATACTGAGCTATCAGAACCAATACAGAACCAATAGAGCTATCATAAGTTAACCCATACATAACCAATACTGAGCTATCATAACCTACCTAAATGTTTATTGTGAATGATTTGCAGTGGTGAATTTCCCTCTGGATCAATAAAGTACTTGAATTCTATACCGAGCTATCATAACCCATACATAACCAATACTGAGCTATCATAACTGTTGTAGCCAATTTAATGATTTTCTGCCGTTATGTTATTGTATGAAGGCACCGTGTCATCATGAAAGTGTTGACCAATTAGCAGGCAGTGGGCACAGGAGGCGGGGCTCATGTGCGCTTAGGTGCAGTCTATATGTATGTGTTCACAGGTGTGCAGCGGCAGGGAATTTGGGTAATTATCACAGGGAAGCCACACTATCTTTTTACCGTGCTCGTTTGTTTGTTTTCAGTTATATTGAGTAACTTTTTGAGTTTATTTTGTATGCTTATATTTGTCCACACCGCAAGTAGTAATAAAAACTCTCAACAGTAACCAAGGAGAAGACATCATTTTATTATCAACAAGCATCACGCGTAGGAAAGAGCTTCACCCAGTATTCCCTCACTGGCAACATTTCTTGTTAGGTTGCCCTTACACAAGTAAAAAGATAAGCTTCTAAACAAGATTGTTTTCGAAGACAGACAGATACGGAAGGAGTCAAGGAACAGCGCCCCTTTCATTGACGTTTCTGCCGATTCAACCACGATATCAACATGCACGCAGCACAACGCGGAACAACACATCAAAGAAGTTACGGTGAGACGGATTCATGAATGAATGGAATAAAGTTGTGAAAGGAGTGGCCTCGCGCAAATGGATAAAGGCAAATCCTACCAAGAATTCTAAATAAAACCTCCGCCTATTGCTTGACATTGTAGACATGAGTAGCGTGGGGAATCAGGAAATTAACGTTGAAATGGAGGCAACTGTCAATCAAGATGAAACAGACAATGAACTTGGCAAAAGGCTTTCTAAGCCCACATTTAAAGCTTTGGAAACAAAGATCATGTTGTTGCATAAAGAAAGGAACTTTGGACTGAAACAATTGTGTAAAATGGCTAAAGAGTTGGATCAAATGATGTGCTCAAATGAAAATATTTCCGTCATGCAAATTAAGCACGACACACTGTGGAAGTTGGTTGGTGAAACTACACGGGTACATGAATCACTAAAACCTCTATTGCCCGACGACGAAATGTCTAAACAAACAGAATGGTTTCAAGGTCACCTGCACAATGTTACCGTGTAATCCTACCGTTCTCCATATTCACGAAAGGGAATGGAAAGAACTAAGATCACGACAAGATGACACACGAGATGAAAACAGAATGAGTCAAGTCACCACTCCCAAAACTTGTGGCCACATAGGGGCCGGAGCACAGAATTGCGTCTTGTCTATTGTGCCTGTCAAGATCAAGGCAAAGAAAGGCAGCACAGTTTTAGAAACTTATGCATTCTTAGATCCCGGCAGTTCATCCACTTTCTGCTCTGAGCAACTCATGAGGAAGCTCAACGTGACAGGAAGGAACACTAGATTCCTAATGAAAACGATGAACCAAGAAAACTTCGTCAACAGTCACGTCATCTTGGGACTAGAAGTTGCGGCACTAAACAGTGACACCTACATTGAGTTGCCTGATGTGTACACCCAACACAAGATGCCTGTGACTCGCGATAACATCCCGCGACAGAAGGACTTGTATGCTTGGCCATACTTAAACACTGTGGAAATTCCTGCTATTGACGCTGACGTGGAGTTGTTAATTGGAACTAATACTCCAGACGCAATGGAGCCATGGGAGGTGATAAACAGCAGGAGTAGAGGACCTTACGCTGTTAGAACCCTTTTGGGATGGGTTGTCAACGGACCATTGAGAGGAGGCAATGAGAGTGGGATTAGCTGCCCCACAGTCACAGCCAACCGCATCTCCATTTCTCAGAAAGATAAGTCAAAGGAGCGGCTTTCAAAAATGGAACCTGAGGACGAGGACTGGTCTTCTGGGAAAGAGCTGCAGAGAACGGCGAAGAAGGAGAAAATTAAGAAAGTTAAAGAATCAGCCAAGAAGGAAAGGACCCTCAAAGAGAGAGACAAGCTCAAGGAGGAGAAACCTAAGGCTCACAAAGAGGAGAAAAGGTCCAAGGAGAAGTCCTCCTCAAAGGCTGACAGGAAAAGTAAACAGAACGAGGAGAAACATCTGCAGATGGACAAGGAGAAGAACACCAGGGAGGAGAAATCTAAAAATGAAAAGGCACCAAAGGGGGAGCCGAAACATAAAGGTTACGACGTCAACAACCGTTTCCTGAACATGAAAGATACCAAGCTCAGTGCCTCCGATGACCACCACGACAGGTGGGCCTCAGACCCCTTCTTTGATTCCTGCCTCTACGGGGACGACAGTTGGGACGGTCCTGTGAAGGAGTACAAGGAATACAAATCCCACAAACGCCGTGTAGCTAAGTTAAGTGATTCTCCAGGCCTCTCTGACTCCCATAGGAAAGACTCAACACCTGGTCAGGATGAACTGAACCACTTCCCAACAGAAAAAACAAAAGAGAAAGACCATAAAGAGAAGAAGGAGGAAAAAGGGCATATTTGACATGGCTAAAGAGAGGAAAGACTCCCTGGAGAAACACAACAAAGGCAAGAGACTCTGTGGATGCTACACACACACAAGGAACACAAGGAATGTAAAGACAATGTCAATTGACTCTAATTAGGAAAAGAAAAGGAAACAGGAGCTGTCGGACAAGAGGGATGACAGCGAGGAAAAGACAAAGACAACGGTGGCCAAAGAACAAGATGAACTTTTCATAGGAGACGTTTCCATGGTAGCGGACTCTAATGCGCCTCGTGGATCCTGTCAGACATGGACTTGTGCAGTTTGAATGTCCGGATCAAGTACAACGTCCTGGAGCAAACCATCGCAAAGACCTATCTTCTATTGGATGCTGAATGGACTGAAGCCAATTTTCTATTACTGGGGTTACCAACCCTACTGGATTACATAAACTGTATGAACTACATGAACTTTGAACTATCACCAAGATCTGTCTTCTTTTGGAAGCTGATTAGATTAGTATCTGTTTTCCTTTGGACTGCATGAACTTTGGACATTACGAATTAAATATCAACGTGGACTACGCACTTGGCTACAATCACTTGCATGCATTGAATTGTTACATGTTTATATAGTATCAATTGGGGGCCGATCAAGTGTTGTAGCCAATTTAATGATTTTCTGCCGTTATGTTATTGTATGAAGGCACCGTGTCATCATGAAAGTGTTGACCAATTAGCAGGCAGTGGGCACAGGAGGCGGGGCTCATGTGCGCTTAGGTGCAGTCTATATGTATGTGTTCACAGGTGTGCAGCGGCAGGGAATTTGGGTAATTATCACAGGGAAGCCACACTATCTTTTTACCGTGCTCGTTTGTTTGTTTTCAGTTATATTGAGTCACTTTTTGAGTTTATTTTGTATGCTTATATTTGTCCACACCGCAAGTAGTAATAAAAACTCTCAACAGTAACCAAGGAGAAGACATCATTTTATTATCAACAAGCATCACGCGTAGGAAAGAGCTTCACCCAGTATTCCCTCACTGGCAACATTTCTTGTTAGGTTGCCCTTACAATAACCAATACATGACCAATATTGAGCTATCATAACCCATACATAACCAATAGAGCTATCATAACCCATACATAACCAATACTGAGCTATCATAATAACCAATACAGAGCTATCATAACCCATACTGAGCTATCATAATAACCAATACAGAGCTATCATAACCCATACGTAACCAATACTGAGCTATCATAATAACCAATACAGCGCTATCATAACCCATACGATCATTGGAATTATTCTTTTTGGAGTACCTTCTGGCTAAGGTAAGGTATATTCTATGTCTATTTTACCGAACCTGAAACATGTTTCTGTAACGATCACAGTGTCTTATTTTACCGGACCTAAACCAAGCTTTTTCTAATGACAAAAACGTGTAATCAAATAAAACAAGACAAAAACCATCCGAGTATCAAGTCACTTTATTAAATCCATATAAGTAAGAATAACTATGACATAATAAGAGATCGTTAAAACAATCTTTCAATGAACAGTACTCTGGTCATTCACTGATAGACAGGAGGAATGGACAACATTAAAACATACATCACTAAATTTAACGAATGATTCTGATGGAAGGATAAAAAGATCTATTATTACTTCCACTGGATCCCACTATCCTGCGGAGGGCAGATTCAGAACTGTTTGACTGTTGTATGGTATTTATCATCCGAGTAGAAAAAAGGAGAAATCTATGGCCTATGGTTTTTATGTAATGCTCATGGATTTTAATGGTACAATGATTCTCAGGTTTGTTTGTCCGATTGTTGCAGGTAGTTTCAACACAGATCAACCAAAACTAACCAAACTGAGCATTGATTGATTGATTGATTGAAAAGTTTATTAACAGATTGCAGAATGGGGGCGGCTAGGTGGTGTAGTGGGCAAGGCACTCGCCACCAGTGTGGAGACGCTAGGATTCGCGTGTTCGAATCCAGCTCTCCACATTGTTTTTCAGTTTGGCTGGTCGTCCGCAGTAATACACATTGGCCGTATTACGGGGAGGGAAAACTGAAGGGTGGGGATCGAACGTTGTGAACAAGCGACTCCTACAAGTCGGTTGGTGCGCCTGCGCAGTAGAATCAGGAAGTGTCGGGGGCAGCGTGAGCCTCCCACGCGTTACTCCTCGACACTGAGAGATCGAGCTGCGCAGGTGAAAAGATGCGACTGCTGTTACCTCAAGTACCGGAGGGGACTTGTGCTATGTATGACTTAGTCCACATTGCAGCCGGCTTGTGGGAGGCAAGAAACAGCGTTCGTGACAGGGGAGGGTTGAATTGGATGATACGAAATTGGGATGGGAGAAAATATGGAAAAATGGGAGAAAAAGTGGATCAAAAAAAAAACAGATTGCAGAATGGGTACAGTACAGTACAGCTCAATACATACAATTGTTAAGGGGATGCAGACCAGAGAAAGACTTTCGTCTTGTTTACATCAGGGTCCCCCATGGGCTACGCTGGTCGCGTCTATTCGTTTCCTAACACATTTATGCTTCCGCGTTCGCGTTTTGCGCTCCGATGTTTCTGGTCGCACCAATCGTGTGACGGCAGGTTCTTTCGCCGGTTAAGCTTAGGCACTCTTTCGAAGTTGGTTAAGGTTAGAGTTTGTCTTAGAGCAGGGCAATAGAACACCAGCCCTGATTCCAAACTCTAACCTTAACCAACTTCGAAAGAGTCAACTAAGCTTAACCAGTGATAAACTAGGCGTTAGGTAGTTTGCTGCTGGTCGAGGCGGAAATGGGCACGTCACGCGATTGGGCGCACATGTCACATGACCAGAATCGTCAGTGGCCAATCAGATCGCACCAGAAACGGCAGTGGCCAATCAGATTCGCAAAACGCGAACGCATAAATGCGTTAGGAAACGAATAGACACGTCCTGGTCCCAGATCTGTTCCTATGAGACCCTACACACAGGGAAGTTGGTCGTCTGAGAGGGATGGGGGCAGTCTGCTCTTTTCAGCTGATTCTGAACTTTCTTTTTATTCATGGGGTGAATATGCGTGTGGTACTTCACTTTTTTATAATCACAGGGAAAACAGGCATTGCATGGGGAATACAAAGACCACCGTCATACAGCAGGGTGGACTTACAAAAGACAGAGTAGCTGGCAAATTGTACAAAAAAAGAAGGGATGGCGAGCAAATTACGAAACTTTTTGTGCACAGCACACCCTGAAAACACTTTAGATACATAAAACTGCTAATAATGTGGACGTTCTGTTTTCTCAGACAAACAACTGGTTAGTGGAGGAAGAATCTAGTTGCCAGGCCAACAGCCCTGATTGATACGCACGAGCACTTCTGAAAAATCATGTCCCTCGCGGCCGTTTTCTACGTGTGTAAAAGCGATCGACAGTTTTTGCGTGTTCATCCCCATAGAGGCTCCGATTTATTCCGTATTGATGTTATACATCCCCATCACTCTTTTCTACTGTCAGTAATGCACAGCGTTCAGTGTTCCAACCGCCGCTGAATCACTTGGCTCTAATGGCGCAGTAGCGGTGGGAAGGTTTTTACGAAGTGCACTAGTTTTAATCTCGTCTATCAACAATCCAGTACGCTGAGGGAACATGGCTCCATGCAGTGTCACGTGTTTCAGGCTTTAGGCACAACTATTCAGACACACACCCTCTTGGTAAAATTAGAACTGAATTCAGATTGTCTTAAGAAGCAACCTTGTGGTATTGTTGCTCCATGCGCTCTTCTATTGACTTGTACTGGAGAGGTCAGAGGGCAGGTTCACGTCATTCAGATACAGCCCAGCATGTAAACAGGAGTAGCGTGGGTCAGTTCAGAACTATTCAGGACAGGACAGTTCAGGGTGAAACTGCCATCTATAGTTTTTGATAATGAGCCAATAACACAAGAAAAACAACAGGGTAACAGTAACATTTCCCCATCAGATGACATCACCACACAGTAGTAGGCTGTAGACAGAGACTATACAAACCCATACAAATCAATTAATTAATGAACATTTGGTTTTGGGTACAAATTTGCTGGCGTGGCTCCTTTCGTAAGATTTGGAACCATTTGTTGTGCTGGAAAAAGTGACCATAATACAGGATAAGAAGACAGGTACAAGGTTTTAGGGAGAAAGACATTTAACAGCAGACGTGCAAAACATCAGCTGAACACACTTCAAATATTTGAAATCATAAAGAGCTCTACATTTAGCTCGACTCATTTCAGTTCTTTATTCTGCAAATACATGAGCCGTCCAAAAACATTTAAAAAAAAATGGACTTATATAGTTCTTCAGTGGAAAGGCTCAATTAATGCCCGAAAGATCCTTCGCCAACATTCTAGAACTGCATTCCCTGTGACACCATTACAGATTGTGTCACAATTGGGGGCCGATCAAGTGTTGTAGCCAATTTAATGATTTTCTGCCGTTATGTTATTGTATGAAGGCACCGTGTCATCATGAAAGTGTTGACCAATTAGCAGGCAGTGGGCACAGGAGGCGGGGCTCATGTGCGCTTAGGTGCAGTCTATATGTATGTGTTCACAGGTGTGCAGCGGCAGGGAATTTGGGTAATTATCACAGGGAAGCCACACTATCTTTTTACCGTGCTCGTTTGTTTGTTTTCAGTTATATTGAGTCACTTTTTGAGTTTATTTTGTATGCTTATATTTGTCCACACCGCAAGTAGTAATAAAAACTCTCAACAGTAACCAAGGAGAAGACATCATTTTATTATCAACAAGCATCACGCGTAGGAAAGAGCTTCACCCAGTATTCCCTCACTGGCAACATTTCTTGTTAGGTTGCCCTTACAATAACCAATACATGACCAATATTGAGCTATCATAACCCATACATAACCAATAGAGCTATCATAACCCATACATAACCAATACTGAGCTATCATAATAACCAATACAGAGCTATCATAACCCATACTGAGCTATCATAATAACCAATACAGAGCTATCATAACCCATACGTAACCAATACTGAGCTATCATAATAACCAATACAGCGCTATCATAACCCATACGATCATTGGAATTATTCTTTTTGGAGTACCTTCTGGCTAAGGTAAGGTATATTCTATGTCTATTTTACCGAACCTGAAACATGTTTCTGTAACGATCACAGTGTCTTATTTTACCGGACCTAAACCAAGCTTTTTCTAATGACAAAAACGTGTAATCAAATAAAACAAGACAAAAACCATCCGAGTATCAAGTCACTTTATTAAATCCATATAAGTAAGAATAACTATGACATAATAAGAGATCGTTAAAACAATCTTTCAATGAACAGTACTCTGGTCATTCACTGATAGACAGGAGGAATGGACAACATTAAAACATACATCACTAAATTTAACGAATGATTCTGATGGAAGGATAAAAAGATCTATTATTACTTCCACTGGATCCCACTATCCTGCGGAGGGCAGATTCAGAACTGTTTGACTGTTGTATGGTATTTATCATCCGAGTAGAAAAAAGGAGAAATCTATGGCCTATGGTTTTTATGTAATGCTCATGGATTTTAATGGTACAATGATTCTCAGGTTTGTTTGTCCGATTGTTGCAGGTAGTTTCAACACAGATCAACCAAAACTAACCAAACTGAGCATTGATTGATTGATTGATTGAAAAGTTTATTAACAGATTGCAGAATGGGGGCGGCTAGGTGGTGTAGTGGGCAAGGCACTCGCCACCAGTGTGGAGACGCTAGGATTCGCGTGTTCGAATCCAGCTCTCCACATTGTTTTTCAGTTTGGCTGGTCGTCCGCAGTAATACACATTGGCCGTATTACGGGGAGGGAAAACTGAAGGGTGGGGATCGAACGTTGTGAACAAGCGACTCCTACAAGTCGGTTGGTGCGCCTGCGCAGTAGAATCAGGAAGTGTCGGGGGCAGCGTGAGCCTCCCACGCGTTACTCCTCGACACTGAGAGATCGAGCTGCGCAGGTGAAAAGATGCGACTGCTGTTACCTCAAGTACCGGAGGGGACTTGTGCTATGTATGACTTAGTCCACATTGCAGCCGGCTTGTGGGAGGCAAGAAACAGCGTTCGTGACAGGGGAGGGTTGAATTGGATGATACGAAATTGGGATGGGAGAAAATATGGAAAAATGGGAGAAAAAGTGGATAAAAAAAAAAACAGATTGCAGAATGGGTACAGTACAGTACAGCTCAATACATACAATTGTTAAGGGGATGCAGACCAGAGAAAGACTTTCGTCTTGTTTACATCAGGGTCCCCCATGGGCTACGCTGGTCGCGTCTATTCGTTTCCTAACACATTTATGCTTCCGCGTTCGCGTTTTGCGCTCCGATGTTTCTGGTCGCACCAATCGTGTGACGGCAGGTTCTTTCGCCGGTTAAGCTTAGGCACTCTTTCGAAGTTGGTTAAGGTTAGAGTTTGTCTTAGAGCAGGGCAATAGAACACCAGCCCTGATTCCAAACTCTAACCTTAACCAACTTCGAAAGAGTCAACTAAGCTTAACCAGTGATAAACTAGGCGTTAGGTAGTTTGCTGCTGGTCGAGGCGGAAATGGGCACGTCACGCGATTGGGCGCACATGTCACATGACCAGAATCGTCAGTGGCCAATCAGATCGCACCAGAAACGGCAGTGGCCAATCAGATTCGCAAAACGCGAACGCATAAATGCGTTAGGAAACGAATAGACACGTCCTGGTCCCAGATCTGTTCCTATGAGACCCTACACACAGGGAAGTTGGTCGTCTGAGAGGGATGGGGGCAGTCTGCTCTTTTCAGCTGATTCTGAACTTTCTTTTTATTCATGGGGTGAATATGCGTGTGGTACTTCACTTTTTTATAATCACAGGGAAAACAGGCATTGCATGGGGAATACAAAGACCACCGTCATACAGCAGGGTGGACTTACAAAAGACAGAGTAGCTGGCAAATTGTACAAAAAAAGAAGGGATGGCGAGCAAATTACGAAACTTTTTGTGCACAGCACACCCTGAAAACACTTTAGATACATAAAACTGCTAATAATGTGGACGTTCTGTTTTCTCAGACAAACAACTGGTTAGTGGAGGAAGAATCTAGTTGCCAGGCCAACAGCCCTGATTGATACGCACGAGCACTTCTGAAAAATCATGTCCCTCGCGGCCGTTTTCTACGTGTGTAAAAGCGATCGACAGTTTTTGCGTGTTCATCCCCATAGAGGCTCCGATTTATTCCGTATTGATGTTATACATCCCCATCACTCTTTTCTACTGTCAGTAATGCACAGCGTTCAGTGTTCCAACCGCCGCTGAATCACTTGGCTCTAATGGCGCAGTAGCGGTGGGAAGGTTTTTACGAAGTGCACTAGTTTTAATCTCGTCTATCAACAATCCAGTACGCTGAGGGAACATGGCTCCATGCAGTGTCACGTGTTTCAGGCTTTAGGCACAACTATTCAGACACACACCCTCTTGGTAAAATTAGAACTGAATTCAGATTGTCTTAAGAAGCAACCTTGTGGTATTGTTGCTCCATGCGCTCTTCTATTGACTTGTACTGGAGAGGTCAGAGGGCAGGTTCACGTCATTCAGATACAGCCCAGCATGTAAACAGGAGTAGCGTGGGTCAGTTCAGAACTATTCAGGACAGGACAGTTCAGGGTGAAACTGCCATCTATAGTTTTTGATAATGAGCCAATAACACAAGAAAAACAACAGGGTAACAGTAACATTTCCCCATCAGATGACATCACCACACAGTAGTAGGCTGTAGACAGAGACTATACAAACCCATACAAATCAATTAATTAATGAACATTTGGTTTTGGGTACAAATTTGCTGGCGTGGCTCCTTTCGTAAGATTTGGAACCATTTGTTGTGCTGGAAAAAGTGACCATAATACAGGATAAGAAGACAGGTACAAGGTTTTAGGGAGAAAGACATTTAACAGCAGACGTGCAAAACATCAGCTGAACACACTTCAAATATTTGAAATCATAAAGAGCTCTACATTTAGCTCGACTCATTTCAGTTCTTTATTCTGCAAATACATGAGCCGTCCAAAAACATTTAAAAAAAAATGGACTTATATAGTTCTTCAGTGGAAAGGCTCAATTAATGCCCGAAAGATCCTTCGCCAACATTCTAGAACTGCATTCCCTGTGACACCATTACAGATTGTGTCACAATTGGGGGCCGATCAAGTGTTGTAGCCAATTTAATGATTTTCTGCCGTTATGTTATTGTATGAAGGCACCGTGTCATCATGAAAGTGTTGACCAATTAGCAGGCAGTGGGCACAGGAGGCGGGGCTCATGTGCGCTTAGGTGCAGTCTATATGTATGTGTTCACAGGTGTGCAGCGGCAGGGAATTTGGGTAATTATCACAGGGAAGCCACACTATCTTTTTACCGTGCTCGTTTGTTTGTTTTCAGTTATATTGAGTCACTTTTTGAGTTTATTTTGTATGCTTATATTTGTCCACACCGCAAGTAGTAATAAAAACTCTCAACAGTAACCAAGGAGAAGACATCATTTTATTATCAACAAGCATCACGCGTAGGAAAGAGCTTCACCCAGTATTCCCTCACTGGCAACATTTCTTGTTAGGTTGCCCTTACAATAACCAATACATGACCAATATTGAGCTATCATAACCCATACATAACCAATAGAGCTATCATAACCCATACATAACCAATACTGAGCTATCATAATAACCAATACAGAGCTATCATAACCCATACTGAGCTATCATAATAACCAATACAGAGCTATCATAACCCATACGTAACCAATACTGAGCTATCATAATAACCAATACAGCGCTATCATAACCCATACGATCATTGGAATTATTCTTTTTGGAGTACCTTCTGGCTAAGGTAAGGTATATTCTATGTCTATTTTACCGAACCTGAAACATGTTTCTGTAACGATCACAGTGTCTTATTTTACCGGACCTAAACCAAGCTTTTTCTAATGACAAAAACGTGTAATCAAATAAAACAAGACAAAAACCATCCGAGTATCAAGTCACTTTATTAAATCCATATAAGTAAGAATAACTATGACATAATAAGAGATCGTTAAAACAATCTTTCAATGAACAGTACTCTGGTCATTCACTGATAGACAGGAGGAATGGACAACATTAAAACATACATCACTAAATTTAACGAATGATTCTGATGGGAGGATAAAAAGATCTATTATTACTTCCACTGGATCCCACTATCCTGCGGAGGGCAGATTCAGAACTGTTTGACTGTTGTATGGTATTTATCATCCGAGTAGAAAAAAGGAGAAATCTATGGCCTATGGTTTTTATGTAATGCTCATGGATTTTAATGGTACAATGATTCTCAGGTTTGTTTGTCCGATTGTTGCAGGTAGTTTCAACACAGATCAACCAAAACTAACCAAACTGAGCATTGATTGATTGATTGATTGAAAAGTTTATTAACAGATTGCAGAATGGGTACAGTACAGTACAGCTCAATACATACAATTGTTAAGGGGATGCAGACCAGAGAAAGACTTTCGTCTTGTTTACATCAGGGTCCCCCATGGGCTACGCTGGTCGCGTCTATTCGTTTCCTAACACATTTATGCTTCCGCGTTCGCGTTTTGCGCTCCGATGTTTCTGGTCGCACCAATCGTGTGACGGCAGGTTCTTTCGCCGGTTAAGCTTAGGCACTCTTTCGAAGTTGGTTAAGGTTAGAGTTTGTCTTAGAGCAGGGCAATAGAACACCAGCCCTGATTCCAAACTCTAACCTTAACCAACTTCGAAAGAGTCAACTAAGCTTAACCAGTGATAAACTAGGCGTTAGGTAGTTTGCTGCTGGTCGAGGCGGAAATGGGCACGTCACGCGATTGGGCGCACATGTCACATGACCAGAATCGTCAGTGGCCAATCAGATCGCACCAGAAACGGCAGTGGCCAATCAGATTCGCAAAACGCGAACGCATAAATGCGTTAGGAAACGAATAGACACGTCCTGGTCCCAGATCTGTTCCTATGAGACCCTACACACAGGGAAGTTGGTCGTCTGAGAGGGATGGGGGCAGTCTGCTCTTTTCAGCTGATTCTGAACTTTCTTTTTATTCATGGGGTGAATATGCGTGTGGTACTTCACTTTTTTATAATCACAGGGAAAACAGGCATTGCATGGGGAATACAAAGACCACCGTCATACAGCAGGGTGGACTTACAAAAGACAGAGTAGCTGGCAAATTGTACAAAAAAAGAAGGGATGGCGAGCAAATTACGAAACTTTTTGTGCACAGCACACCCTGAAAACACTTTAGATACATAAAACTGCTAATAATGTGGACGTTCTGTTTTCTCAGACAAACAACTGGTTAGTGGAGGAAGAATCTAGTTGCCAGGCCAACAGCCCTGATTGATACGCACGAGCACTTCTGAAAAATCATGTCCCTCGCGGCCGTTTTCTACGTGTGTAAAAGCGATCGACAGTTTTTGCGTGTTCATCCCCATAGAGGCTCCGATTTATTCCGTATTGATGTTATACATCCCCATCACTCTTTTCTACTGTCAGTAATGCACAGCGTTCAGTGTTCCAACCGCCGCTGAATCACTTGGCTCTAATGGCGCAGTAGCGGTGGGAAGGTTTTTACGAAGTGCACTAGTTTTAATCTCGTCTATCAACAATCCAGTACGCTGAGGGAACATGGCTCCATGCAGTGTCACGTGTTTCAGGCTTTAGGCACAACTATTCAGACACACACCCTCTTGGTAAAATTAGAACTGAATTCAGATTGTCTTAAGAAGCAACCTTGTGGTATTGTTGCTCCATGCGCTCTTCTATTGACTTGTACTGGAGAGGTCAGAGGGCAGGTTCACGTCATTCAGATACAGCCCAGCATGTAAACAGGAGTAGCGTGGGTCAGTTCAGAACTATTCAGGACAGGACAGTTCAGGGTGAAACTGCCATCTATAGTTTTTGATAATGAGCCAATAACACAAGAAAAACAACAGGGTAACAGTAACATTTCCCCATCAGATGACATCACCACACAGTAGTAGGCTGTAGACAGAGACTATACAAACCCATACAAATCAATTAATTAATGAACATTTGGTTTTGGGTACAAATTTGCTGGCGTGGCTCCTTTCGTAAGATTTGGAACCATTTGTTGTGCTGGAAAAAGTGACCATAATACAGGATAAGAAGACAGGTACAAGGTTTTAGGGAGAAAGACATTTAACAGCAGACGTGCAAAACATCAGCTGAACACACTTCAAATATTTGAAATCATAAAGAGCTCTACATTTAGCTCGACTCATTTCAGTTCTTTATTCTACTTACAAAATCAAATAAAAAATCTAACTAGTAGCTTGTATTTCAGGTGATATTTCTTCTTTTAGCCTTTATACTTTTTAATTCCCCACTGGTCGTTGTGCTGCCCTACTGTTGGTCTGGGGAGGGTGTAGACTACCACATGCCTCCTCCAATACATGTGGAGTCGCCATCCTCTTTTCACCAGACAGCGATGACTTTCACTGGGAGAGCGTAACACTCAAGAGGTTTGCGCCATCTCCCCCAAATCCCCTTCCTGCTGAACAGGCTCCCCAACCGACCAGTAGGAGTCGCTGTTGCAACGACCAGGACTCATACCCCACCGCAAACACTGCCAATTGTGTTCGTAGGGATGTCTGACCGAGCTGGAAGTACCGCTGCCAGGAATCAAACCCGGGTCACCACAGTGGTAAGAGAGTCCTTAGACCTCTACGCTACCCAGCTGCCACTTTTAGTTGATCTTTGAGCCAGACAAGTTAAATTGAGCGAATGTCAAGCAGCTCAAATATTTGAAAGTGTTTTCAGGTAGCTTGTAGTTTAGCTCAGGTCTGGGACCTGAAGATTTAGAAAGGCACTAATTACAGCTCAGGGAACATTACATGAGACCTGGGTCAGGCATTAACTGAAAACCTTCCAATTCCTCTTGTTTGGTCTGCTTGGGACAATCTATAGGCGTTAGGCAGCGCTATACCAGGCAACTACAATCAACCCAGGAAGCTGAATGAATGGATTCCTTCCTACTAACATTCTGCCTCATGTCTATCCAGGATTCATGCTGTGGAGTAACAACACAGGACTGTTGCTGTAGTAACACTGTGGCCGCCTCACGTTCATTAACCATGACCCTGTCCAGAAACAAAACACTTGACCACTGACCTATGAGCAGAAAGCAGATAAGTGTGGAATCGGATAAGTGTAAACGAGATAGGAAACATTCAATCAACTTTATCGAGTGGTGCAGCAACTCCCATCTTACTTTTTAACTAGACGAATAAATCATCTGGAATTTATGTGCCAAGATTAGGTAGCCTTCATACTCATCCTTCTCCTTACAGATCCAGAGAGGTCACAAGGTGGTTTCTGGACAGATGGCTGTGAACATGGAGGTTGATATACAGTCACACAGGAGGCAAAAAACTGTGTTTTACATCACATTCTTCTATTAGTGCGACAGCTATGCCTCTGCCGTTTCATCATGAGGCCAAACACGTAACGGTTAGGACAACAATTTAAATGCTATGTTTTGCAATAAATATGGAGGCATAGTGTCCTAACTTTCATTGAGAATCAAATGAAATCAGCTTTATAACAATTCATTACCATTTGATTGGAACCCATGCCTTGATGATTGCTATCCAATTTACTTTATGCATCAGAGAACATTCTTAAAATACACTGGCTGCAGTTATCACCTCCGCAGAGCCACATAACTGAGCACCTCAGACAAAGAACCATACAAGTCCGTTTTAAGTTTTCAGAGGAACAATATTTTCAAACTTTATTATCTATAGATAGTCAAGTTAAGAGTGTTGTGATTACTCATAGTTAAAAGACAAGTTGAGGTTGAGTAGTTACTTGTGATGCATCATATTCACACACCAAGTGATTTAGATTAACTTCACAACTGCAAATACATGAGCCGTCCAAAAACATTTAAAAAAAAATGGACTTATATAGTTCTTCAGTGGAAAGGCTCAATTAATGCCCGAAAGATCCTTCGCCAACATTCTAGAACTGCATTCCCTGTGACACCATTACAGATTGTTCGGTCACTATCTTTCAGCCCCTTTATGTTTCCAAATTTCCATTGTTAAAACATTCTTCATATCAGAATTGTTTTAACTACTAAATTATATTAAAAAAGTTTGAGGAAGGCAACGCCAACCAGGTGCAGAATATACATTAAATCATACAATTGAGTTCTAAAAAAAAAAAAAAAAAATTAGCTTTCTTTGGTTTGCATACCACAAGCACACAAACTGTGGGCCAGTCTATGAACTTCAACATAATGTCAGATGATTCATACAAGCTATACACGAACAACACAGCCACACATCACCTCACAAATGCACTTTATAAACAATGTCAATCAGATGACTGATGGTTTATAGAGCTATTGTTTAGAGATCAGGTCTATTGCTCCAGTATTTCACAGCTGCATCTATGTAGGGCTGAACTATGGTCATTATTATTATTTCTATTTTAGTTTGAATTAAATCACAGTTGAATTATATTCTATTGTGGTACATGTGAACACAGCTATGCTCATTTATTTTTATATTCAAAAATATAAAAAAGAGCTACGAATGCCGTATACCGGTAATTAAAATATTTTCACAGATATCCAACTCGATAGTTCTGGGGTTATGCAAAGCACCAGAATACCTGTGGTGAAAAACCTCTTCACATTTATAAATTGCACTGATAGTGAATTGAAATGTACAGCCCTACTTTGCAGTGTTGGTTAGAGAAACAGTCTCAGCTTAGATCTAGAGAGTTGATCTTAGCTTAGATCTTCTAGAGTGTTGATCTCAAGGAAGACTGATATACTCGATTTTAATATGTAGACAAGCGGCATTGTTCACATACTTGTACTTTGCGTGTCTCCCACCACAGTTCCTAGTAAAAAAAAATCTGTAAAATCAGGATAAACAGTAAAACCAAAAAAGGAAAGAAAAAGAAATACTATAATATTATTCATATAATAAATAATCAATCTTTGTTTATATATCTGTATATGTAAAAAGGGATGATGAGCTAGCATAGCACCAGCGGCCGTAAACGTGTCGGCAGAACTGGGACTTAAGAAAAGCATGTTGTCTCACGTAGGTTGTTCAGAGTCCAGTGGGGCAGGAGAGTCCAACTCAACCCCTGGGTGTTTCAGAGGTCAAGCCTTGTGATCAATTCTGATGTATTGCTCAGATCGGATTGTTTTGTGTCGGCTGTTCACATCGTTATTATATTTCTTTTTGTATGTGACCAAGATCAGATTCCAGTGTCCAGCGCAGATAGTTACAGAAGTATCACCCCAAATAACATGGTAAGATCCTCACTGTCCCCCCACTGGCCACCTCGATCACAGAAGTCTTCCGTGTTTGTATTAAGAGTGACTCCCACCACAGAACGTCAATCTAGACTAGAGTGACGTAAAAGTTGCATGAATTCCAACACGACTGTTCAGATTTGAGGTCAAGTTGCACAAAAGAAAAATCGGACCAGCATCTGATTTAGGACCACAATTATGAAAGTGGCCCAAATCAGAATTGAAATGATTAGATTCCATGTGACTTGTGCCGTTTCACGCTGTTGTGAAAAAAATAAATCAGATCCGATCCGATCCGATCCATGAGCAAAAATAAATGATTTGGGCCACTTTCTCCTGCAGAGTTAATGTAGCCGTATAATCCGCTCTTCAAAACACGCCACCACTCTGCTCAATACCCTGATGTTGAGAAAAAAAACTATTCTGCTGTGTGAACGTCCGTCTGCAGAGACGGCTGTATTAACTACAACCCTCTCCCTCTCCCTCTCTCTCTCCACCCCCCAACCCGTCTTGTATGCATTGCTGACAGATGCTGGTAACATCTGCCTGGACGTCCGCCGGGAGCGTGGCGTTCAGATGGTCACGTGAAACGAGTCCTGCAGCCAGCTGCTGCTGTTGCCGTCCTTTCCTCCGCTCCCGTTCTTGCCCCCCCCCCCCAGGGCCGTGGCCCCCTCCCCGTCCGGCTGCTCTCCGGTGGGCGTGGCCCCGGGATCCTGGTAGTACTCGTCGTCCTCGTCGAAGTATCCGTTCTCCAGCAGGCCGTAGGGGCCGTCGGCGCTGGAGGCGGAGCTGAGGTCCTGGCAGCTTCCCTTGTACTCCTGGATGGACTCGTGGAGAGACCAGAGCTGACAGAGGAGAGACATGTCCTGCTGACGCAGACCCACCTGGGGGGGAGAGAGAGATATTATAGTTAAAAGACCAGAGCTGACAAAGGAGAGACATGTCCTGCTGACGCAGACCCACCTGGGGGGGGGGGGGGGAGAGAGAGAGATTATAGTTAAGAGACCAGAGCTGACAAGAGGAGAGACTTGTCCTGCTGACGCAGACCCAATAGGCGCAGAACTTGCCGTCCCACGATTGGCGCACATGTCACATGACCAGAAACGTGCGTGGCCAATCAGAGTGCAAAACGGGAACGCGGAAGGACAAGCCACTTGCTTAAAGTATAGACACAGGGGGGAGAGATATTATAGTTAAGAGACCAGAGCTGACAAAGAGACATGTCCTGCTGACGTAGACCCACCTGGGGGGGGGGAGAGAGAGAGATATTATAGTTAAGAGACCAGAGCTGACAAAGAGACATGTCCTGCTGACGTAGACCCACCTGGGGGGGAGAGAGAGAGAGATATTATAGTTAAGAGACCAGAGCTGACACAGCAGAACCATGTCCTGCTGACGTAGACCCACCTGGGAGAGAGAGATATATTATAGTTTATCATATTGCAGCATGTTGAAACTACCATTATTGATATTGTTGCGAACTATTTTATGGGGCTGCCTGCGGCACAGGGCAGACAGTAGTTCAGATAGTTTGTTGAGAAAAACAGTGTTATTGGCTTTGGGGGGTCTATACACAAGAATGACAAGCACAGGGTTGACAGGAATTTTGAGGTGGAAAGCAAGACATTCAAATGAGGTGAATTCAGAAGTGTGAAAAATATCGATTTTTCGATACTGAATATTTTAACAGTTTCAATATTAATTTCCCGCAATATCGATACGTTCGGCACTATCGATACCAGCTGGCTTTCTCGCTGTCTTCTCTCCTACAGCAAGTTGTTGACACACACACACACGCTGCTGCAGTGCACGCATTGCCCCTCCCCCTCACAGACCCGTCTCGTCAACAAATCCTCTCATTTGCTCCGAAGATGGCAAGAGTGCAAGAGCCTCCGCAACTTGTCATGACAGCTCCTCTTTCAACACAGGGTTTCCCATTAATTACCTAGACTGTGGCAGCTCTAATTAGTCCCGCCACAGTTGTATAATGAACCAAAAAAAATATACATAAGATTTAAAAAAAATTTAAATATAAAGTTTGCCAATAGGGATGCATCAGTAGTATTGGCAGTGGTAGTCGTAATAGTAATAGACTATATTTTTTTATTTTCTAAAAAAATAAACTATTCAACACAGGTAGTCACTTTTGCTTAATTTCTTTGATGGCTCAAATGTATGCTCTAGACCAGTGGTTCACAAACCTCTCCTCGAGACTATAAGCCGCACCTGAATATAAGCCGCAGCAGCTAAATTGAATGATGTGTACATATATAAGCCGCAGGTGTTTTAATGTTTAATTACAGTCTTCCCACCAGCATTGGGACACAATACTGTCAGACAAATAACAAGAATTAACTCATTTACAAGTTGTGTTAAGTTTAGCAAATAAGGGAACAGATAAATAACATTTCAATGCAGTCAAAAAAGCAATATTTCGATTTTTACATTTTCGGGTGGGACAACAGTCCATAGTGGGACAACAGTCCACTTTTACGAAGACCAACACCAAGGCAAAAGCTGCAACAATTGCATCTTATCGTGTCAGTCACATTCTCGCTAAAAATAAAAAATCCTTCAAAGACGCCGACTGTGTAAAAGAGGCATCGACTGTGGCTGCCTCTTTCTCTCACATGAAGATCATCAAGTCCAAGTACAGAACCACATTGACAGATGACCATCTTGTGGACTGCCTGAGGCTTGCAACCAGATCCTACAACCCAGACTTTGAAAAACTAGCTTCCTCTTCCCAGTGCCAGCGTTCTCACTAAGGTAGAGACATTTAATAAAAAAGAAAAAAAACAGATAAAGGAGAACTACCAGTGACTGTTGACAGACCTTTTTGTGGAATTGTTTTTTGATTGTATTATATTTTGCAATGTGACAGCTCTGTTTACACATCATTCCTATTCCCTTTTAATTGTACATATATTTTTGTTTTGATTGTATTGTTCCACTTTTGCTTTGGCAATGTAAACATATGTTTTCTCATGCCCATTGAACTGAGTGTGTGTGTGGTCAGTGTGTATGCAGAGTGTGAAATAAACGTGAGAAGTTACAGTCTTGTCATTCTTGTAATTCCTACACTACACTGTTACAATGATATATAAAATAGCATATTATATTATATACCCATTCAATATGCACATGACAGAACATATTATATGCCATATAATATTTTCTGTCATGTGCATATTGAATGGGTAATACTATTACTACTGATTGAAAACTGTATTAACAGATTGCAGAATGGGTACAGTACAGCTCAATACATACAATTGTTAAGGGGATGCAGACCAGAGAAAGACTTTCGTCTTGTTTACATCAGGGTCCCCCATTTTCAATTAATCATATATATATATATACTAATACTAGCCGAGAGTAGGACAAATTTGGGCTGGTAGCTCTCGGCTAGGTGGCAAATTAAAAAGTAGATCTTGGTTCAAAAAAGGTTGGGCACCCCTGCTCCAAGGCACCCCTGCTCCAAGGCATCTGCTATATAATAATAAAGTTAGTTGGTTAATTAGTTTGCTCAGTAAATTATGGCCAATTCGTTTTATATTGTTTAATACAGTTAAAAGATAAATGCAGGGGGTCAGGTGGCGTAGCGGAGATTGCGTTCGTCACCAACACCGGAGACGCTGGATTCGCCTGTTCGAATCCAGCTCCTGGCGTTGCTATCAGCTTGGCTGGCCTCTCACACTAATACAATTGGCTGTATTAGAGGGTGGGAAAGCTGAAGGGTGGGTCCTGGGCGTTGTGGACAGCGACCCCTACAGTTCGGTCAGGGCGCCTGCTCAGCAAGGGTAGGAACTAGGGAGAGATAGTGCGGCCTCCCACACGCTACACTCTCCCCGGTGAGAACCTGCGCGGCCAGGCTGGCCTGCCGGCAGGCTGCACATGCTTCGGAGGAAAGCATGCGACAGTCTCCGGTCTCTCGGACCAACAGTAGGGGAAAGTACGCAACAACCAGGAAGGGTGGGATGGGAGAAAAATCGGGGAAGAAAGATAAACGAAGCAATTTTTTTTGTATTCCCCCCCCCGTACCGAAAATAATACCGAACCGTGACTTCAAAACCGAGGTACGTACCGAACCGTGGATTTTGTGTACCGTTACACCCCTAACACATAGCCATCATTTAAGATATAGTTTATGCGTTCGCAAATGTGCTCGCCCTCCCATTGACTACAGCGCTGGCACTCAAGCGCTATTTCTGGCGCCCCCTGCTGGCACTCAGTGTTAAGGGACTGGAAGGTACAGCTCGAGCCCTGGCGCTATTTTTAGCCTGCAGCTGGACTAGAAAGCTCCTCTTCTTTTCCTGGTGAAGAGCAGCAGAGGAGAACTAAGATGATTAAAAGAGGACATATTCAAGTCCTTTTCAACAAGTTAACATGGGTCTTTGAGGTCCCCTAAACAGGTCTTTGAAGTTTCTTTCTGAAATTTGCCACATATTCTACAGAGGCACAACTGAGAGCATCCTGACTGTGCATCTAAGAAGGGAGATCCCCCCTTGAACGGCCCTTCTAAGGTTTCTCCCCTGCACATTGCCTGTGGTGCTTTTTTCCTATTGCTAGGTTTTTAGTACGTTTTTCCTTACCTTCGTGTGGGGTATGTCTGGGAAATGTTGCATTCATTTATTGGCCGTGTGAATATTTTAGGCAACCAACTTGTGTTTAGCGTTTCTCTGATTGGCCAATACGCCCATGTGACGCAAGTTGGGCGTAGTTAGACACAAGTTGGTTGCCTTTAATATTTAGGCGGCCTGCGTAACACCAAAGTAGAGTGCATTACAGTAGTCGGGCCGTGTTGTCACAAAGGCATGCATAACTCTAATAAGCCGCTTTTGAAAGAAAATGCCTAATTTCTGTACTGTGGTAGAGTAGGTAAAACACAAGATCCAGTAATAAGACACCAAATTTGTTGATATATTCCTCTAGCTATCTGAGCTATCATAACTGATACATAACGAAGGTTATCCTATAACCCTAGTTATATGAATACTGGCTGAACGTCTTGCTCTGCCATTATGAGATATCATCTCCAGCACCTACTGTGCGCGTGAAAAATTGCACATGCACCTCACTTGCACGTGACCACGCCTACTCCTGTGCGTGCCTCTACAAGACACAGGAAGTGGTCACGTCCACGCCCTTCCAAGTTTGAATTCCATACATGAAAAACATCCAAGGGACCTCAGGGCGCTGAAGAGCGAGACGCTCAGCCAGTATTCATATAACTAGGGTTATAGGATAACCTTCGTTATATATTCATACTGGCCAATCACGTCTCGCTCTGCCAACCTTCCATGGGACAGGTCTGACCCCCCCCCCCCCCCCCCGATTTCTCGGGCACCAGAGAATATCGGGAGTAAACGCCACTCATCGCGTCCTTCCATGGGACCACGACGATGGCTTGCTTCGCCACCAGAGAAACAAATCTCTTCGGCCAGGGCTGTCACTGCCGCAGACTCTGACAATAGAGTCTGTACCAAACCCAAAAACGGAGGGTGGGGGTGTGCAAACTGTAACACAAGCCCCGCCCTCAGCGTTCTCTCCATCCACACCGACATATGGTACTACTGTAGCCATACGTGGTAAAAATCCCAAAGCGCCCCCGCCGCCAAATGGCGGCGGTCCTCTAAGAATCGTAGACAGGCGGCCCGGTCCCTCCCGCTGTGCATTGCAAACCCTGGTTTCGCCAACCGTGCGAGCAAGGTGTCTCGCGGAGTCGGGATATCGCACCCTGACTCTACCAACGAGGCAATCGCACCCAAGGGGGACCCCGACAAAAAAGGGGGCAGTCTGATACGGGGGGAGCGCTCATCAACCCCGGTGAATGAGGTAGTTCCCCCGCTGAGCATCTTCCCGGCTTAGCTTGCTGTGGACAGCCTGCTCTGCGGCTGGACATGCAAGGTGTGTGGTCCCCACGCTGCCCGATAGGGTGAGTCTCTACACACCGTAGCCCTGTAGTGATATTACTACCACCCAAATTACGCGTGCCTAACTGACCACCGCGGGATCGGAAGTCCAGATGGGGGAGGCACTAACGTAATACCCGGCCTGGCGAGGGCGGGGCTGGGGGAACCCACGCTGCGATCTCCTGGGCCTAGGGTTCCCCCTCTGACAAAATGTTTTAGATACAGGGAACCCTGCTCCGTCGTCAGATACAACACTAGGCTCACCAAACACAGACGCAGGACGTGTGGCGTGGGAGCCTCCTGACAGCACAGCATTCTCATAGACAGACCCAGGCCTAGCTAGCAACTGGGTGTCAGCCCCTGTCTCCATGAGAAGTGATATGTGGGGCCGCTTGCGCTTCACTGGAAGAACGTGGCCCGCAGCCAAAGGGGACAAATCAGAGCCTTGAGTCCCATAGTGTAGCGGGGAGGAGTGACCGGAGAGCGTGCTAGACACAGCTAGATGGCAACGGTTTTTCAGGGCATGCCCATCTAATATAGCCGATCCCTCGGCCGCCGAGGCTGTCGGCACCGTGACAACCTGTTCTCTCTGTGTCCAGGTTATCCCAGGCGGGGGACACATGGCCGCCGGTCGGGGGCCTCGCCGCAGCCGCTGGCGAGGCCGTGCAAAAAGTCCATCCACGGAGAGGGGAGCCCTGAGAACTCTCCTCTCCTCCTCAAGGGAAGATTGCTCCAACCAAAGATGCCTGTGAACAAGCGTCGACAGCATCCTAGCCCTCCCTGCGGTTATAGCTTGCGGCTGGGTCAAAAGCTGAATAACCTCAAAACCTTGCGCGATGGTTTTGACGTCGGCCCCACCACCCGACAAAATTTTTGACAGAAAAGCAGCCAATTGAGCAATGTTATTAGTTGCTGCTAAATTCTGTACTGCGGCGGTATAAGCTTCATCAGCCCACTCAGCCACCTGCCGGGCCGACTCGCCCTCTGGCGTCGGCTTCCGGGCGGGATACCATTCTACCATGCCAGGGCAAAGAACCGATGCCACCCGCTTCTCTAAGCACGGCACACCTGTCCTGGGCCCTGTCGTCAGACCATCCACCCGTGTAAAGGGTAAATAAGCCTCAGCCAAACCCCCAACATTAGACACCGATTGACCGTCAGCAATGAAATGGTTAAGCGGAGGGAAAACTGTCCCGGCGGGACACATGGGAACGGCGCCCCAAAACATTAGCAGTAGCTGCGCGCGCCAGGATAATTGGAAAAACATTCAACAACGAGTCATGTTGACCACATTCATCCAAATACCCAGCTCCCCGCGCCAATACATCGCCCGGTCGTCTCACGAGACAACGAGTAGTATTGAATATGCTAGTACCAACACATGGCGTTGTCGGTCCTACCTGAGCGCGGCGTGGCTCGACTGCCAAACACTGCACATAGTCCATCGGTCCACTGCCAAGAGACGAGGAAAGTTCAGTATAGGACCGACGTTCCGTCCGGACGTGCCGAGAAGGGTCCGGGGGCTGGCGAAAGTCCAACATTGCGTAATCTCTCCCTTTGCTTCATAACAACGTTCCACCTGGTTGAAGTGCATATAGCAGATCCACGGATGGAAAAAAATAAGGAAGGGCGTGGACGTGACCACTTCCTGTGTCTTGTAGAGGCACGCACAGGAGTAGGCGTGGTCACGTGCAAGTGAGGTGCATGTGCAATTATTCACGCCACAGTAGGTGCTGGAGATGATATCTCATAATGGCAGAGTGAGACGCGATTGGCCAGTATGAATATATAACCAATATCAAGCTATCATAACCAATACAGAACCCATACTGAGCTATCATAACCAATACTGAGTTATCATAACCAATATAGAGCTATTATAACCAATACTCAGCTCTCATAACCAATACTGAGCTATAACCCATACATAACCAATACTGAGCTATCATAACCAATACTGAGCAATCAACCAATACTGAGCTATCATAACCAATACAGAACCAATAGAGCTATCATAAGTTAACCCATACATAACCAATACTGAGCTATCATAACCTACCTAAATGTTTATTGTGAATGATTTGCAGTGGTGAATTTCCCTCTGGATCAATAAAGTACTTGTATTCTATACCGAGCTATCATAACCCATACATAACCAATACTGAGCTATCATAACTGTTATAGCCAATTTAATGATTTTCTGCCGTTATGTTATTGTATGAAGGCACCGTGTCATCATGAAAGTGTTGACCAATTAGCAGGCAGTGGGCACAGGAGGCGGGGCTCATGTGCGCTTAGGTGCAGTCTATATGTATGTGTTCACAGGTGTGCAGCGGCAGGGAATTTGGGTAATTATCACAGGGAAGCCACACTATCTTTTTACCGTGCTCGTTTGTTTGTTTTCAGTTATATTGAGTCACTTTTTGAGTTTATTTTGTATGCTTATATTTGTCCACACCGCAAGTAGTAATAAAAACTCTCAACAGTAACCAAGGAGAAGACATCATTTTATTATCAACAAGCATCACGCGTAGGAAAGAGCTTCACCCAGTATTCCCTCACTGGCAACATTTCTTGTTAGGTTGCCCTTACAATAACCAATACATGACCAATATTGAGCTATCATAACCCATACATAACCAATAGAGCTATCATAACCCATACATAACCAATACTGAGCTATCATAATAACCAATACAGAGCTATCATAACCCATACTGAGCTATCATAATAACCAATACAGAGCTATCATAACCCATACGTAACCAATACTGAGCTATCATAATAACCAATACAGCGCTATCATAACCCATACGATCATTGGAATTATTCTTTTTGGAGTACCTTCTGGCTAAGGTAAGGTATATTCTATGTCTATTTTACCGAACCTGAAACATGTTTCTGTAACGATCACAGTGTCTTATTTTACCGGACCTAAACCAAGCTTTTTCTAACGACAAAAATGTGTAATCAAATAAAACAAGACAAAAACCATCCGAGTATCAAGTCACTTTATTAAATCCATATAAGTAAGAATAACTATGACATAATAAGAGATCGTTAAAACAATCTTTCAATGAACAGTAGTCTGGTCATTCACTGATAGACAGGAGGAATGGACAACATTAAAACATACATCACTAAATTTAACGAATGATTCTGATGGGAGGATAAAAAGATCTATTATTACTTCCACTGGATCCCACTATCCTGCGGAGGGCAGATTCAGAACTGTTTGACTGTTGTATGATATTTATCATCCGAGTAGAAAAAAGGAGAAATCTATGGCCTATGGTTTTTATCTAATGCTCATGGATTTTAATGGTACAATGATTCTCAGGTTTGTTTGTCCGATTGTTGCAGGTAGTTTCAACACAGATCAACCAAAACTAACCAAACTGAGCATTGATTGATTGATTGAAAAGTTTATTAACAGATTGCAGAATGGGTACAGTACAGTACAGCTCAATACATACAATTGTTAAGGGGATGCAGACCAGAGAAAGACTTTCGTCTTGTTTACATCAGGGTCCCCCATGGGCTACGCTGGTCGCGTCTATTCGTTTCCTAACACATTTATGCTTCCGCGTTCGCGTTTTGCGCTCCGATGTTTCTGGTCGCACCAATCGTGTGACGGCAGGTTCTTTCGCCGGTTAAGCTTAGGCACTCTTTCGAAGTTGGTTAAGGTTAGAGTTTGTCTTAGAGGAGGGCGATAGAACACCAGCCCTGATTCCAAACTCTAACCTTAACCAACTTCGAAAGAGTCACCTAAGCTTAACCAGTGATAAACTAGGCGTTAGGTAGTTTGCTGCTGGTCGAGGCGGAAATGGGCGCGTCACGCGATTGGGCGCACGTCACATGACCAGAATCGTCAGTGGCCAATCAGATCGCACCAGAAACGGCAGTGGCCAATCAGATTCGCAAAACGCGAACGCATAAATGCGTTAGGAAACGAATAGACACGTCCTGGTCCCAGATCTGTTCCTATGAGACCCTACACACAGGGAAGTTGGTCGTCTGACAGGGATGGGGGCAGTCTGCTCTTTTCAGCTGATTCTGAACTTTCTTTTTATTCATGGGGTGAATATGCGAGTGGTACTTTTTTATAATCACAGGGAAAACAGGCATTGCATGGGGAATACAAAGACCACCGTCATACAGCAGGGTGGACTTACAAAAGACAGAGTAGCTGGCAAATTGTACAAAAAAAGAAGGGATGGCGAGCAAATTACGAAACTTTTTGTGCACAGCACACCCTGAAAACACTTTAGATACATAAAACTGCTAATAATGTGGACGTTCTGTTTTCTCAGACAAACAACTGGTTAGTGGAGGAAGAATCTAGTTGCCAGGCCAACAGCCCTGATTGATACGCACAACGAGCACTTCTGAAAAATCGTTTTCTACGTGTGTAAAAGCGATCGACAGTTTTTTTTTCGTGTTCATCCCCATAGAGGCTCCGATTTATTCCGTATTGATGTTATACATCCACATCACTCTTTTCTACTGTCAGTAATGCACAGCGTTCAGTGTTCCAACCGCCGCTGAATCACTTGGCTCTAATGGCGCAGTAGCGGTGGGAAGGTTTTTACGAAGTGCACTAGTTTTAATCTCGTCTATCAACAATCCAGTACGCTGAGGGAACATGGCTCCATGCAGTGTCACGTGTTTCAGGCTTTAGGCACAACTATTCAGACACACACCCTCTTGGTAAAATTAGAACTGAATTCAGATTGTCTTAAGAAGCAACCTTGTGGTATTGTTGCTCCATGCGCTCTTCTATTGACTTGTACTGGAGAGGTCAGAGGGCAGGTTCACGTCATTCAGATACAGCCCAGCATGTAAACAGGAGTAGCGTGGGTCAGTTCAGAACTATTCAGGACAGGACAGTTCAGGGTGAAACTGCCATCTATAGTTTTTGATAATGAGCCAATAACACAAGAAAAACAACAGGGTAACAGTAACATTTCCCCATCAGATGACATCACCACACAGTAGTAGGCTGTAGACAGAGACTATACAAACCCATACAAATCAATTAATTAATGAACATTTGGTTTTGGGTACAAATTTGCTGGCGTGGCTCCTTTTCGTAAGATTTGGAACCATTTGTTGTGCTGGAAAAAGTGACCATAATACAGGATAAGAAGACAGGTACAAGGTTTTAGGGAGAAAGACATTTAACAGCAGACGTGCAAAACATCAGCTGAACACACTTCAAATATTTGAAATCATAAAGAGCTCTACATTTAGCTCGACTCATTTCAGTTCTTTATTCTACTTACAAAATCAAATAAAAAATCTAACTAGTAGCTTGTATTTCAGGTGATATTTCTTCTTTTAGCCTTTATACTTTTTAATTCCCCACTGGTCGTTGTGCTGCCCTACTGTTGGTCTGGGGAGGGTGTAGACTACCACATGCCTCCTCCAATACATGTGGAGTCGCCATCCTCTTTTCACCAGACAGCGATGACTTTCACTGGGAGAGCGTAACACTCAAGAGGTTTGCGCCATCTCCCCCAAATCCCCTTCCTGCTGAACAGGCTCCCCAACCGACCAGTAGGAGTCGCTGTTGCAACGACCAGGACTCATACCCCACCGCAAACACTGCCAATTGTGTTCGTAGGGATGTCTGACCGAGCTGGAAGTACCGCTGCCAGGAATCAAACCCGGGTCACCACAGTGGTAAGAGAGTCCTTAGACCTCTACGCTACCCAGCTGCCACTTTTAGTTGATCTTTGAGCCAGACAAGTTAAATTGAGCGAATGTCAAGCAGCTCAAATATTTGAAAGTGTTTTCAGGTAGCTTGTAGTTTAGCTCAGGTCTGGGACCTGAAGATTTAGAAAGGCACTAATTACAGCTCAGGGAACATTACATGAGACCTGGGTCAGGCATTAACTGAAAACCTTCCAATTCCTCTTGTTTGGTCTGCTTGGGACAATCTATAGGCGTTAGGCAGCGCTATACCAGGCAACTACAATCAACCCAGGAAGCTGAATGAATGGATTCCTTCCTACTAACATTCTGCCTCATGTCTATCCAGGATTCATGCTGTGGAGTAACAACACAGGACTGTTGCTGTAGTAACACTGTGGCCGCCTCACGTTCATTAACCATGACCCTGTCCAGAAACAAAACACTTGACCACTGACCTATGAGCAGAAAGCAGATAAGTGTGGAATCGGATAAGTGTAAACGAGATAGGAAACATTCAATCAACTTTATCGAGTGGTGCAGCAACTCCCATCTTACTTTTTAACTAGACGAATAAATCATCTGGAATTTATGTGCCAAGATTAGGTAGCCTTCATACTCATCCTTCTCCTTACAGATCCAGAGAGGTCACAAGGTGGTTTCTGGACAGATGGCTGTGAACATGGAGGTTGATATACAGTCACACAGGAGGCAAAAAACTGTGTTTTACATCACATTCTTCTATTAGTGCGACAGCTATGCCTCTGCCGTTTCATCATGAGGCCAAACACGTAACGGTTAGGACAACAATTTAAATGCTATGTTTTGCAATAAATATGGAGGCATAGTGTCCTAACTTTCATTGAGAATCAAATGAAATCAGCTTTATAACAATTCATTACCATTTGATTGGAACCCATGCCTTGATGATTGCTATCCAATTTACTTTATGCATCAGAGAACATTCTTAAAATACACTGGCTGCAGTTATCACCTCCGCAGAGCCACATAACTGAGCACCTCAGACAAAGAACCATACAAGTCCGTTTTAAGTTTTCAGAGGAACAATATTTTCAAACTTTATTATCTATAGATAGTCAAGTTAAGAGTGTTGTGATTACTCATAGTTAAAAGACAAGTTGAGGTTGAGTAGTTACTTGTGATGCATCATATTCACACACCAAGTGATTTAGATTAACTTCACAACTGCAAATACATGAGCCGTCCAAAAACATTTAAAAAAAAATGGACTTATATAGTTCTTCAGTGGAAAGGCTCAATTAATGCCCGAAAGATCCTTCGCCAACATTCTAGAACTGCATTCCCTGTGACACCATTACAGATTGTTCGGTCACTATCTTTCAGCCCCTTTATGTTTCCAAATTTCCATTGTTAAAACATTCTTCATATCAGAATTGTTTTAACTACTAAATTATATTAAAAAAGTTTGAGGAAGGCAACGCCAACCAGGTGCAGAATATACATTAAATCATACAATTGAGTTCTAAAAAAAAAAAAAAAAAAAAAAAAAAAATTAGCTTTCTTTGGTTTGCATACCACAAGCACACAAACTGTGGGCCAGTCTATGAACTTCAACATAATGTCAGATGATTCATACAAGCTATACACGAACAACACAGCCACACATCACCTCACAAATGCACTTTATAAACAATGTCAATCAGATGACTGATGGTTTATAGAGCTATTGTTTAGAGATCAGGTCTATTGCTCCAGTATTTCACAGCTGCATCTATGTAGGGCTGAACTATGGTCATTATTATTATTTCTATTTTAGTTTGAATTAAATCACAGTTGAATTATATTCTATTGTGGTACATGTGAACACAGCTATGCTCATTTATTTTTATATTCAAAAATATAAAAAAGAGCTACAAATGCCGTATACCGGTAATTAAAATATTTTCACAGATATCCAACTCGATAGTTCTGGGGTTATGCAAAGCACCAGAATACCTGTGGTGAAAAACCTCTTCACATTTATAAATTGCACTGATAGTGAATTGAAATGTACAGCCCTACTTTGCAGTGTTGGTTAGAGAAACAGTCTCAGCTTAGATCTAGAGAGTTGATCTTAGCTTAGATCTTCTAGAGTGTTGATCTCAAGGAAGACTGGTGGGTCTTGTTCATACTGTAGGCCAGGTGTTGCTGAGGTGGATGTTATGAATCTTTTAAAACCAAGCATAGCAGGAGTAAATACACTGGTCAAATGGTAAGAAAGTACCCTGTATACAGTTTGTTGATGGCTAGGGTGAGGCCTGCAGATCAGCACGCCATCTGCAGCTTCAAAAGGACTTAAACCCATTCCAACAGGTAAACCCATTTACAGCATGTTGAACATTTCACATTTTCACTGCAAAAAGTCTGCTCCAGCTAACCTGCGGGAAATGAAGTCCCAACACTTGTACATACGTGAAAGTGGGTGCTGAAAAAACCCTGCACCCTGAAACCTTACATGTGTGGTTGTGGACCAAAGGCTTAGATATACTCGATTTTAATATGTAGACAAGCGGCATTGTTCACATACTTGTACTTTGCGTGTCTCCCACCACAGTTCCTAGTAAAAAAAAAAATCTGTAAAATCAGGATAAACAGTAAAACCAAAAAAAGAAAGAAAAAGAAATACTATAATATTATTCATATAATAAATAATCAATCTTTGTTTATATATCTGTATATGTAAAAAGGGATGATGAGCTAGCATAGCACCAGCGGCCGTAAACGTGTCGGCAGAACTGGGACTTAAGAAAAGCATGTTGTCTCACGTAGGTTGTTCAGAGTCCAGTGGGGCAGGAGAGTCCAACTCAACCCCTGGGTGTTTCAGAGGTCAAGCCTTGTATCAATTCTGATGTATTGCTCAGATCGGATTGTTTTGTGTCGGCTGTTCACATCGTTATTATATTTCTTTTTGTATGTGACCAAGATCAGATTCCAGTGTCCAGCGAAGATAGTTACAGAAGTATCACCCCAAATAACATGGTAAGATCCTCACTGTCCCCCCACTGGCCACCTCGATCACAGCAGTCTTCCGTGTTTGTATTAAGAGTGACTCCCACCACAGAACGTCAATCTAGACTAGAGTGACGTAAAAGTTGCATGAATTCCAACACGACTGTTCAGATTTGAGGTCAAGTTGCACAAAAGAAAAATCGGACCAGCATCTGATTTAGGACCACAATTATGAAAGTGGCCCAAATCAGAATTGAAATGATTAGATTCCATGTGACTTGTGCCGTTTCACGCTGTTGTGAAAAAAATAAATCAGATCCGATCCGATCCGATCCATGAGCAAAAATAAATGATTTGGGCCACTTTCTCCTGCAGAGTTAATGTAGCCGTATAATCCGCTCTTCAAAACACGCCACCACTCTGCTCAATACCCTGATGTTGAGAAAAAAAACTATTCTGCTGTGTGAACGTCCGTCTGCAGAGACGGCTGTATTAACTACAACCCTCTCCCTCTCCCTCTCTCTCTCCACCCCCCAACCCGTCTTGTATGCATTGCTGACAGATGCTGGTAACATCTGCCTGGACGTCCGCCGGGAGCGTGGCGTTCAGATGGTCACGTGAAACGAGTCCTGCAGCCAGCTGCTGCTGTTGCCGTCCTTTCCTCCGCTCCCGTTCTTGGGACCCCCCCCCAGGGCCGTGGCCCCCTCCCCGTCCGGCTGCTCTCCGGTGGGCGTGGCCCCGGGATCCTGGTAGTACTCGTCGTCCTCGTCGAAGTATCCGTTCTCCAGCAGGCCGTAGGGGCCGTCGGCGCTGGAGGCGGAGCTGAGGTCCTGGCAGCTTCCCTTGTACTCCTGGATGGACTCGTGGAGAGACCAGAGCTGACAGAGGAGAGACATGTCCTGCTGACGCAGACCCACCTGGGGGGGAGAGAGAGATATTATAGTTAAAAGACCAGAGCTGACAAAGGAGAGACATGTCCTGCTGACGCAGACCCACCTGGGGGGGGGGGGGGGGGGGGGGAGAGAGAGATTATAGTTAAGAGACCAGAGCTGACAAGAGGAGAGACTTGTCCTGCTGACGCAGACCCAATAGGCGCAGAACTTGCCGTCCCACGATTGGCGCACATGTCACATGACCAGAAACGTGCGTGGCCAATCAGAGTGCAAAACGGGAACGCGGAAGGACAAGCCACTTGCTTAAAGTATAGACACAGGGGGGAGAGATATTATAGTTAAGAGACCAGAGCTGACAAAGAGACATGTCCTGCTGACGTAGACCCACCTGGGGGGGGGGGGAGAGAGAGAGATATTATAGTTAAGAGACCAGAGCTGACAAAGAGACATGTCCTGCTGACGTAGACCCACCTGGGGGGGAGAGAGAGAGAGATATTATAGTTAAGAGACCAGAGCTGACACAGCAGAACCATGTCCTGCTGACGTAGACCCACCTGGGAGAGAGAGATATATTATAGTTTATCATATTGCAGCATGTTGAAACTACCATTATTGATATTGTTGCGAACTATTTTATGGGGCTGCCTGCGGCACAGGGCAGACAGTAGTTCAGATAGTTTGTTGAGAAAAACAGTGTTATTGGCTTTGGGGGGTCTATACACAAGAATGACAAGCACAGGGTTGACAGGAATTTTGAGGTGGAAAGCAAGACATTCAAATGAGGTGAATTCAGAAGTGTGAAAAATATCGATTTTTCGATACTGAATATTTTAACAGTTTCAATATTAATTTCCCGCAATATCGATACGTTCGGCACTATCGATACCAGCTGGCTTTCTCGCTGTCTTCTCTCCTACAGCAAGTTGTTGACACACACACACGCTGCTGCAGTGCACGCATTGCCCCTCCCCCTCACAGACCCGTCTCGTCAACAAATCCTCTCATTTGCTCCGAAGATGGCAAGAGTGCAAGAGCCTCCGCAACTTGTCATGACAGCTCCTCTTTCAACACAGGGTTTCCCATTAATTACCTAGACTGTGGCAGCTCTAATTAGTCCCGCCACAGTTGTATAATGAATCAAAAAATATATACATAAGATTTAAAAAAATTTAAATATAAAGTTTGCCAATAGGGATGCATCAGTAGTATTGGCAGTGGTAGTCGTAATAGTAATAGACTATATTTTTTTATTTTCTAAAAAAAAAAACTATTCAACACAGGTAGTCACTTTTGCTTAATTTCTTTGATGGCTCAAATGTATGCTCTAGACGAGTGGTTCACAAACCTCTCCTCGAGACTATAAGCCGCACCTGAATATAAGCCGCAGCAGCTAAATTGAATGATGTGTACATATATAAGCCGCAGGTGTTTTAATGTTTAATTACAGTCTTCCCACCAGCATTGGGACACAATACTGTCAGACAAATAACAAGAATTAACTCATTTACAAGTTGTGTTAAGTTTAGCAAATAAGGGAACAGATAAATAACATTTCAATGCAGTCAAAAAAGCAATATTTCGATTTTTACATTTTCGGGTGGGACAACAGTCCATAGTGGGACAACAGTCCACTTTTACGAAGCCCAACACCAAGGCAAAAGCTGCAACAATTGCATCTTATCGTGTCAGTCACATTCTCGCTAAAAAGAAAAAATCCTTCAAAGACGGCGACTGTGTAAAAGAGGCATTGACTGTGGCTGCCTCTTTCTCTCACATGAAGATCATCAAGTCCAAGTACAGAACCACATTGACAGATGACCATCTTGTGGACTGCCTGAGGCTTGCAACCAGATCCTACAACCCAGACTTTGAAAAACTAGCTTCCTCTTCCCAGTGCCAGCGTTCTCACTAAGGTAGAGACATTTAATAAAAAAGAAAAAAACAGATAAAGGAGAACTACCAGTGACTGTTGACAGACCTTTTTGTGGAATTGTTTTTTGATTGTATTATATTTTGCAATGTGACAGCTCTGTTTACACATCATTCCTATTCCCTTTTAATTGTACATATATTTTTGTTTTGATTGTATTGTTCCACTTTTGCTTTGGCAATGTAAACATATGTTTTCTCATGCCCATTGAACTGAGTGTGTGTGTGGTCAGTGTGTATGCAGAGTGTGAAATAAACGTGAGAAGTTACAGTCTTGTCATTCTTGTAATTCCTACACTACACTGTTACAATGATATATAAAATAGCATATTATATTATATACCCATTCAATATGCACATGACAGAACATATTATATGCCATATAATATTTTCTGTCATGTGCATATTGAATGGGTAATACTAGAGCTGCCGCGGTATCGGTATTACCGCGGTATCGCTGTTACATCATGGCCACCGCAGCGTTGGGCTGAATACCGGCATCACCGCTGTTTTTTATTATATTATTATTATTATTACGCTCTCGTTGGGCTTGCGGCTCTGCAGATATACCCTACTTCTCTGTCGAGATTCCAAGCGACCCTATTGGGTACCAGAAAAGTCACATGAAACACTGCAGACCACTGATTGGTCAGAAGAGATACGCGTCACATGCTTGGAGCATCTTGCAGTGCTTTTATTTCCTGAATCTCAGCCATCACAACACGGCTAATAGTACGTTAGCTCCTACCGGAGACCCGAGTGGATTACCGACGCCGTCGCTCCTCAGGGAACGAGGCATAATGATTTTACTGCAACGAAATGTTATAATAAAAGCCCTTCGTTCTATACACTTGTCTGATTGAAAACTTTATTAACAGACCGCAGAATGGGTACAACTCGGCACGCTCTGAGCAAAGAAAGGAACTTAGATATTAATTGAGTAACGCTTGCCTTGATATGGTCCGGTAAATACGAACGTGTAACTATACTAACGTTAATGCCACAAATCGAATGCCTTTGTAATCATAAGTAGTAACGTTATAATAATAAGAAGAAGAAAGGGTCGGGGGGGTACCGACACAAAGTGAACGGCGCACGACCAGAGGGGAGATTTCGAATCCGTGTTTCACTTTTAATAACGAATGCGTGCATGCCGAATCCCAAACAATATTCATGCTGCAAAGTCATCCTCTAAAGATAGACATTTAGACTAGAGGCAGGCTATAATACTATATAAAGAGTAGACTACAAAAAAAATGCATTCAAACTTTTTTTTTGTGTGTGTGTGCGGTAATACCGCGGCGGTAGGAAATATATTGCAAATGTGTGCGGTAAGGAAAACATCAATACCGCGGCAGCTCTAGGTAATACTATTACTACTGATTGAAAACTGTATTAACAGATTGCAGAATGGGTACAGTACAGCTCAATACATACAATTGTTAAGGGGATGCAGACCAGAGAAAGACTTTCGTCTTGTTTACATCAGGGTCCCCCATTTTCAATTAATCATATATATATATATATATACTAATACTAGCCGAGAGTAGGACAAATTTGGGCTGGTAGCTCTCGGCTAGGTGGCAAATTAAAAAGTAGATCTTGGTTCAAAAAAGGTTGGGCACCCCTGCTCCAAGGCACCCCTGCTCCAAGGCATCTGCTATATAATAATAAAGTTAGTTGGTTACAGCAGTAAGCATTAGTTTGCTCAGTAAATTATGGCCAATTCGTTTTATATTGTTTAATACAGTTAAAAGATAAATGCAGGGGGTCAGGTGGCGTAGCGGAGATTGCGTTCGTCACCAACACCGGAGACGCTGGATTCGCCTGTTCGAATCCAGCTCCTGGCGTTGCTATCAGCTTGGCTGGCCTCTCACACTAATACAATTGGCTGTATTAGAGGGTGGGAAAGCTGAAGGGTGGGTCCTGGGCGTTGTGGACAGCGACCCCTACAGTTCGGTCAGGGCGCCTGCTCAGCAAGGGTAGGAACTAGGGAGAGATAGTGCGGCCTCTCACACGCTACACTCTCCCCGGTGAGAACCTGCGCGGCCAGGCTGGCCTGCCGGCAGGCTGCACATGCTTCGGAGGAAAGCATGCGACAGTCTCCGGTCTCTCGGACCAACAGTAGGGGAAAGTACGCAACAACCAGGAAGGGTGGGATGGAAGAAAAATCGGGGAAGAAAGATAAACAAAGCATTTTTTTTTGTATTCCCCCCCCCGTACCGAAAATAATACCGAACCGTGACTTCAAAACCGAGGTACGTACCGAACCGTGGATTTTGTGTACCGTTACACCCCTAACACATAGCCATCATTTAAGATATAGTTTATGCGTTCGCAAATGTGCTCGCCCTCCCATTGACTACAGCGCTGGCACTCAAGCGCTATTTCTGGCGCCCCCTGCTGGCACTCAGTGTTAAGGGACTGGAAGGTACAGCTCGAGCCCTGGGGCTATTTTTAGCCTGCAGCTGGACTAGAAAGCTCCTCTTCTTTTCCTGGTGAAGAGCAGCAGAGGAGAACTAAGATGATTAAAAGAGGACATATTCAAGTCCTTTTCAACAAGTTAACATGGGTCTTTGAGGTCCCCTAAACAGGTCTTTGAAGTTTCTTTCTGAAATTTGCCACATATTCTACAGAGGCACAACTGAGAGCATCCTGACTGTGCATCTAAGAAGGGAGATCCCCCCTTGAACGGCCCTTCTAAGGTTTCTCCCCTGCACATTGCCTGTGGTGCTTTTTTCCTATTGCTAGGTTTTTAGTACGTTTTTCCTTACCTTCGTGTGGGGTATGTCTGGGAAATGTTGCATTCATTTATTTATTTAAAATTGTTTGGACTTCATGGTGTTTTTGGTTTGTTCTTGATTTATTGTGATGCTTCTTCTTGACTTGTTTAAAGAAGACGTGTCCGGCCCATGGGGACATTAACGTGTGTTGTTACAAATACATTTGATTTGTGCGGACAGCACAGAACATCAGTGGACATGAGCTTCCCTCCATCCAGGATATATACAACAGCCAGTCAGTAAGGACCCCAACCCCCAATTCACACCTAGGAGCTGCCCAGTACAACCACAGTCTGACACCGTTGACCACTAGGAGCTGGTCAGTACAACCACAGTCTGACACTGTTGACCACTAGGAGCTGCCCAGTACAACCACAGTCAGACACTGTTGACCACTTGGAGCTGCCCAGTACAACCACAGTCCGACTGTTGACCACTAGGAGCTGCCCAGTATAACCACAGTCCGACACTGTTGACCACTAGGAGCCGCCCAGTAAAACCACAGTCCGACATGGTTGACCACTAGGAGCTGCCCAGTAAAACCACAGTCTGACACTGTTGACCACTAGGAGTAGTTGACCACTAGGAGCTGCCCAGTACAACCACAGTCTGACACTGTTGACCACGAAGAGCTGCCCAGTACAACCACAGTCTGACACTGTTGACCACTAGGAGCTGCCCAGTACAACCACTAGGAGCTGGCCAGTACAACCGCAGTCTGACACTGTTGACCACTAGGAGCTGCCCAGTACGATCACAGTTTGACACTGTTGACCACTAGGAGCTGTCCAGTACAACCACAGTCTGACACTGTTGACCACTAGGAGCTGCCCAGTACGATCACAGTCTACTGTTGACCACTAGGAGCTGCCCAGTACAACCACAGTCGGACACTGTTGACCACTGTGCAGTGTGATGGTAGTGAAAATAATGCTGCGTATTAGGGCTTCTTAAATACTTCGAAGCTTCGAACTTCGTTTGATTGGCACAGGATTCGAACAGGAACATAAAATAAAAATTCAACAAAAAATGTTAATAAAATTCACCTGCAAAATCTTGCGCTTTTATAAAACCTCAAATGACGGCTTACACTGAAACAATATTCCATAAAAGCAAAGTGTTTCGTTTGTCTAAGATTTAAAAAGGTTTCAACTTTACAGCACTGACAATTCTCTATAGTATTTTGTTTTACCGGTGTTTGATAAGAAAGACACCCGGGCTAGATCCACAAAGAATGGATTGCACGGTGCTGATTGCACCCTTACTTACAATACATTATGAATTGAAAATGGGGGACCCTGATCCTGATGTAAACGAGACGAAAGTATTTCTCTGGTCTGCATCCCCTTAACAAGTGTGTATTGAGCCGTACTGTATTGTACCCATTCTGCAATCTGTTAATACAATTTTCATTAAATCAATCACTGTGCAGGCTTACCAGACGACTGCTCTACCTCCTGAGCCACGGGTTGCCCCTACTTCACTGTGGTATGCTGGCCGGGGTAACATCAGCTCAAGAGACACTAACAAACTGAACAAGCTGGTGTAGTGGGGATCAAACTGGACAAACTAGATGGTGGTTGCGAAAAGGTGGATGAGAAAGGAGCTGGATGCCATCTTGGAGAACCCCTTCCATCCCCTCTATGAGGAGTTAGCTAAGATGAGACGTCCACAACAGTGGGCAAGGATTCAACCCTCCACTAACACAACTGGTTTGTTGCAAGATTCATTTAAATAAAAATCCACTCGTGCTTCATCTAACCACAGTCTGTGTGCTGGATGCATGCAAGTGAAAGCCTCCAACTTCTTGCATTAAATGTCCAAATGCAAGCCGCAAATAGGCTTATGCATTATATTTGCGCACATAACGTAGCAAATGCTGCAGTCACAAAATGGTTAGGAAAAGATGAATGTAGTACCTACTTACTGGTCACAGGAGTCTTCAATAACATTTGGATGGTAATCCATTTTGTGAATACATTTGTTGAAACAACATCTTTGTTGGCAGTTTATTATTATCATGTAGTACAACGAAAATAAGTTTGGCATCTAACCAGAGTGCAAATGTAACAGTAAAGTGCAGTAGTAATATACAATGTACAGGTGATTAAATAGGATATAAAATACATAAATTAGTACTACTGAGTAATAGTGCTAATCAGATGTATGTACATAGTTGTAGCAATATTGTGTACAGTGATACAGGAATAAAGACACTATGGTAGTAAGTTAGTAACTAAGAGTAGGTAAGGTAAGATATACAGATATAGATATAGGCTAGTATCTAACAGATCTGTAAAAAGGATTATAAATGCAGGTATGACAGATGTGGATAAATATGTATACGGTAAGAATAAGTAAGCTATATATATATATGGTTATACATCCTTATTGTACATGCCATCATACAGTGCAGGTATATTCAGATAAATATGGATATATAAATGCGGGGAAAATACATATAGATACATATGCTGTATATACATTGTACATGTTATCATACAGTTATATAGATTATATGCAGTATAATGTATAAGTGTATACGTAAGTATATATAAATTATTGTATGCAGGTCTATTCAGACATATATATATATATATATATATATATATATATATCCGGCAAATATAAATACAAAGTGTGCAAGTAGGCATGTACAGACATACCATACCTCTTCCTTGTCCTCACTGTTCCTATAGTTTTGTTTTTTAATTAGTGATCATGATTTTATCCAAATTCTTTTATTCTACTTTTTTTTATCTGGTTTAACTGCCGTCTGTTGTTGTCATTTATTTCTATTATTTTTGTTGTGTTTTTTTATATATATATATATATATATATATATATATATATATATATATATATATATATATATATATATATATATACTAAGCTGTAGTGTAAAAGCACCCCGTGTATTCGTGCTGTGAAGGGTGCTGCTATATAAATTCATTCATTCATTCATACCATCTCTTTCCGGAGCAGCGCCAGCGCCGCGTCCAGGTTGGCCGGCTTGTTGGCCAGCAGGCCGGCGTCGGGCTGGTAGTTCCTCCCGCGGCTGAGGTCGTCCTGGATCATGGTCTTCTTCACGTACATCCGCTCCATGTCCCTCCAGGAGCCGCCGCTGGTGTGCAGCAAGCCGCTCAGGCTCTTGGGCAGCGGGGGCAGACCCTCGATACAGGCCATCCCCCCCGCCGAACCGTTCACACATTTACCGTTCATATCGTTCTTCTTATTATTATTATCCTTCTTGAAACTCACAAACACACAAACAATTGAATTATTACGAACGGGTGAATTAGCGAGCGGATGGTGTTGTTGCTTTTAACAGCCCGGTCAATCAAAACATAGGGAATGTAAAAACAAAACAAAAAAACGCCTTCGACCAAAAACAACACGAGCAACAGTCGTTTTCTTTCTTCGCACCTGGACGCGTGTATATATCCTTACGAAAACAGAAACGAAACTAATAACTACCGTACAAATGTTGAGTTTTTTTAGTTCGTATGAATCACCGAATAGATAACATAAACGTTCCTTTTTCGACCAAAACAAAAAAGCAGTTTTTCTTGTGGACGGAGCAATAATCTGTGGAACTGTGGTTGGAATGGATCTACTTCCTGTTCCTTTTAACACTGGCGGTGTGGCTGCGCGCGAGACAGGCGTCTCCTGCCGCGTTCCGTCACAACTCGGAAATTATGATTTGCTACTAGGAAAATCTGATTAGATTAGATTCAAATCTATTGTCAGCATACACGTGTAGTGGTTGTGTACATTATGTATAATGACTACTACTGAGTAATAATGATAATCTGATTAGATTAGATTCAAATCTATTGTCAGCATACATGTGTGTACATAATGAGTACTGTTACTACTGAGTAATAATGCTAATCTGATGTATCCACAGTGTTACAATATTAGTATGTACAGTATTATAGTGTAATAAATACGTGAGTTATACCAGTAGCAGGAGAAACTGCTATGTAGCAGGGAAACTGCTATTTGTCCAAATGCCTGAAATAACCAACTGCACAACCGGTTTACAAGGAATACCAACTTTATTTCATCAAGGTCCTATGCTAAACAATGATACGAGATCTATTAATTAAAACCTATGAGCCATGAAGCCAATACGAATTTCCCCTCTGAGACATGACAGGTTTTAACAGAACCAGAGAATGCAGCAGGTATAGACAGGCGTCCCCTAGGTAAATTATATCACCTCTAAGTTAAGCACACTATAAATTACAGCACTTCTATATAGGTAAACCCTTCACCTCTAGGTAGAGCACATCTCACAGCACACTTTTATATGGGCAACAACCCTTAGTTTGAATGAGGTACGGTACATACACAATGCACTTACAATAGTCACACACACACTCTATCAGACCAGCTGGTCCATGTGAATATTTAGGGCATCGCCTCCCGCTACCAGCCAACGCTCTCGCTGTAAATCCTCCGCCACCCCTCTCTCTTGGTACGGCCTCATGCCCAATAGGACACTTTATTACAACACCTAAGTAATTCATACAGAGGACTAGGGGTCTCTAATTGGGGGGACTAATCAGGCACCGTAAAGGTAGTCTGCAAACGTAACTCAGTCACCCTCTATATGAGGCACGCAATTGTGAACATGCATATGTCCTATCACAGTGACACACGTCAAAACACCCTCCTTAAGAGGCACTGTGCGTTATACAAAGTAGATGCCTAATCCCACACACGGCCCGCTAATCACACTCTCAAATAGGCACTCATAGATAATAGATCAACTGTACACACTAATTATGGCAGACTCCCCAGGTCCTAATTACCCCTCTTGCTTCCCCTGTTCCCCTTCAATTGGTCACACAATATAAATACAACATATACCAGCCTGGGCTATATAATAAATAGGGCATATAAAGGACTAGCCAATATGCAGGTTAATTAAGGGCACTGTTCTGAAGGGCCAGATTAACACTGAGAATCTACGTTTATTATTTTGTATAACTTGTATATTATTTATATATATAAGCTATATACCTTTAAGCTTCCATTTGAATCATAGTACTATTCGCTCACCTCATTGGACACCGCCCTTGACATTGGCGGCGCCAGCAGTCGCGCCCCCCAGACAAGTTCAAAGACGTGTCCGGGCAAGTTCAGACATGCCCTTAGCCGGCGCATTGATTCCGGACAAGTAATTCGGTTGCGCTCTTGAAATCACTCTGAGTATATATATTGTAGAAGGCGCAGCAGCCGTAGTGTGAACCTAATCTAATGTGCAGCTGTGTGTGAACTTAACGTAACGAGTATCAGAACACGAGGTGAAGTGTGAAGTAACCTAACAGCAGAACGAGTGGACATGTGAGCAGTGGAAGCCTACCCGCGGTGTATCGTTACGGATAGCTAGTAGCTACTTAGATATGACCCTAATATTGTAGAACCATTGTTGGTGTATTATAGTGACTTGTGTAAGCGAAGTAACGTGGAGAAGAGCATAGTTAAGACCATTGGCGTTTGATCTAACTACACCTGAAGACCTTCATCGGGCTAGCTTCTAGGACCAACGAAGCTAGCTAGCTATCATCACTGCCGTCGGGCTTTGGATTACGAGCTATTACCCTGCCATCGGGCACTTGGATTACAAGGACTGGATCCGTACGAGAACCCCTTTTCTTCAGTGACCGCAGGAGTATCCGACTATTCTTCAATTCCTCTGGAGCTTACCACTCCGTGGGGGAAATCATTGTCTCCAGCTATCCCCCTCGCTTGCCCTGTATCGCCTTCTCACTCCATGCAGAGCTCCGGTCGAGTATTCTTAACCTCGGAATTATTCATTCCCCCTGACTTTGATACTCTGACATTCTACTATCATTCACTATTAAAAGAGCAACGTACTAATTCAGTTGTATATTGATATTGCTATTAAAATACTGTAAACGTGATCTCTTTGTCCCTGTGCCGTCTATTGAGTGTCTGCCATATTTAACTAACTGTACTGTCTGGCAAGTAATAATATTTAGTAGTGGTTTAATCTAAACAATCTTTAATACAGTCCGGGTTTTGTAGAGGACTGTTGACAAGGAGGACAAGGCAGGGTTAGGCAAGGCAACACGGGTACGGGAATAAACAAGAATTAGCACAAAACTATGACTGACTGGGTTAGCTGAAAATACAATTTGGGGGACTTCCGGTTTGAGATGTTCGGGTAGACGGCCATTGTAAAGAGCTCCCGGTCAAAGAACAACGAAAAAGGAAGTTAAAATATCTAAAACAAAATAAAAAGTGACAATTCAATGATATAAGAGAAAAGGAAGGATGAACACGAGAAAAAGCGAAAGAAAAGCGACCCCAGAAGAGATACAAGCACCGGAGGAACGTTTTTTTTTTATCCACTTTTTCTCCCATTTTCTATATTTTTCTCCCATCCCAATTTCGTATCATCCAATTCAACCCTCCCCTGTCACGAACGCTATTTCTTGCCTCCCACAAGCCGGCTGCAATGTGGACTAAGTCATACATAGCACAAGTCCCCTCCGGTTACTTGAGGTAACAGCAGTCGCATCTTTTCACCTGCGCAGCTTGATCTCTCAGTGGCGAGGAGTAACGCGTGGGAGGCTCACGCTGCCCCAGACACTTCCTGATTCTACTGCGCAGGCGCACCAACCGACCTGTAGGAGTCGCTGTCCACAACGCCCGATCCCCACCCATCAGTTTCCCACCCCCTAATACGACCAATGTGTATTAGTATGAACGACCAGCTAAACTGAAAGCAATGTGGAGCGCTGGGCTCGAACAGGCAAGTCCAACGTCTCCGTCATTCGTGGCGAGCGCCTTGCCCACTACGCCACGTAGCCGCCCTGCACCGGAGGAAAGTTATCGACACGAGGAGGTGACGCAGGAAAATCAAGCTAGCATGGCACAAGGCGACAGAGCTGAGGTGCCCACTTGGGTAGAGGAGCTACAAGCTAGCATACAGACTAGCATCCAAGCTAACACGCAGAACATCCAGAACAATATCGACAGACTCAGGGAAGAATTAAAGAAGGGTCAGGACAAGCTCAGAGAAGAAATAAATAAGAGACTCGAGACAATTGATGGAAAACTACAGGAACAAGAGAAAGACATAAGGATGTTAGAAGAAAGGACAGCTGAAACGGAGGAATGGAATACAGCAATACAAGGAATTCGAATGGCGACTCGAAAAACATGTTGAGAGAAAAGCTAACGTACTTGGAGGGGAGGTCAAGGAGAAATAATATACGAATATGGGGACTGGGAGAAGGGATAGAAGGAGACTCGATGACCAAATATGTAGACAACCTAATTCGAGAAGAATTAGAAATGTCAGACCTCGACAAGATAGAAATTCAAAGGGCGCACAGGGCCCCAGCGCCGAAGCCACAGATAAACAGACCATGAGAGCAGTTAAAGTTAATTTCTTGAAATTCGAAGTCAAAGAAAACATTCTCAGAGCAGCCTGGCAGACGGAGATGGAGGTGGAGGGCCAGAGGATAACCTTCAACCATGACTATTCAACAGAGGTGGCTGTAAAACGTCGGAGCTATGTTCAGATAAAAAATACTTTGAAAGAGAAAGGAATCAGATTTCAATCACCAATGACCACGCTGAAGGTCCATTGGAAAGAAGGCATAGAGGTGTACAACGACGTGAGGGAAGCAACGAGGGACATGAACCGGAGAGGATGGAGGGTGCCGGGAGGAGAAGGAGAGAGACCGACGCTGATGCAGAGGTTGGAGAAGGCGAGAAGATGGACCAGGGTCGAGGGACGAGGACGAGGAGAGGAGGAGGGGAAGGTGAAGGAGATCTGAACCGATTCAAAGCGGATCAACTGAGAAGAACGACGAAAAGACACTGGGAAGGGGAGAAGAGAGGAGACGAGATGGGACACGTGATCCAAGGAAGGATAAGTACAATACACATTAGACTGGTATACATGTGACACACACAATACAAGTAAATGTAAACATGAAAATGACTTATGCAATGTGTTGTGAAGGATCAGATTAAACCGAATATATATATTTATTTATATATATATATTTAATTGTATTTGTATATCGTTTGATATCCCCTGTATATTCCTTGTACAATATGCACTGAATATCCCTTTAGTCTACTAAACAGCCCATAATAGTTTCATTCTACCATTGGACGAGAACCTGGCGCCAGGTTGCCATACCCCTAGGTCCAAGTTCAATCGTGCCGCCTAACATGTCGTGGCAAGCCCCGGTTCCGCGCAGGAATATGTCGGGCGAAATACGAATGGTACTATTTGTTCATAGCGCATATATATGGCGCAAGTAAAGTAGAACTTCCTTTTTAGTCCAGTTCTTTACCCTCCAACAGAGTGACAGACGCGAAGCCTCCCCACGACGCACGTGTGGTGTAGTAAGGCCTACTTGGCCCCAGAATAGGCATTGGGATATCGTGTAGATTAATAGTTGAATAGTCATAGTTTGGCACTATACCGTCGAGTTGGACGTATTCTATTAAGCTAATAATAGTCTATTTATGTATGGTGCATCGTTCGGTTAGAGTTCTAAAGTTATCAGTACCCCCATCGTTCCTGACGTTATCTGGACGCTTAACCAGGCTGGGCAGACCCCTAGTGGTGCTTGCATCCGAGGAGCTCCGGGCCAGGGCGACCGGACCTGTATATTGGATTACTCTACCCGGACGACGGCGAGCCTTCCACGGCTTGGATTATGCTTTGGGTGCTTTGATTATTCCATGGATAAAGGCCAACACTGCGGAGTGTTGGAACTACCCCCCGGAGAGGACTCCAGGTGAGACGGCGCTCTACACCAGTGAGGTCGCCTCACGTCTCTCCGTTGTGGACCGGCAGCTACCGTCCACAGAGGGTCCAGCTGTATTCGTCTGCGGACCGAGGTTCTGTGGGCACCGTGTTCAAGACTTTGAATTCTCCCAAGACACCGTCGGCCAGATGGGATACCGCCATCGGCTTCTCTAACCCCCCCCTCCTACTGTCTTACAACCAGCGGGACCCCCCCCCCCCCTTAGTGTATCCAGCTATAATCATTTAAGTACCATCGCTATCGTTTCCTAAATATTCCAGGTTGTATACTTACTCCCTGCGTAACCAGAGATTGGACATTCAATGTTGATTTACCCACGAATACTCATTTGCCATAAAAGTGCATATTTCATATTTCAAATCATAAATGTAATTAAGTGAACGTTGTATATACCTTTTGCTATATTAAACCTTCGATTTGGTACATTTGTGTGGATTCGTTTCATCAGGTGGGAAAGTGTTCATCATACTTATATCATGTACTGGATGGCCAGAAGTTAAAGTACAAGAGGTAGTGGTATTAAATATCATATCTAACAATACAGTCAGGGAATTGTACCCCTCAGTTACAATTGGTCCTTCGAGCCGGAGGGTAACTAGTGTTATTAATATTGAAATGGCCTATGATGAACACTCCACGAAACGATCCTCCTAACCTAGAACGCCCACGGCGCAGACGACAAACACCTCAGTACTTAGAGGCTTACACTGTCAGTCAACTACCTAGCCTTCGACAAACGGTAAACGCGGTAAAAGTAGAAAGTAAAATTATGTCTGACCTTAACGACCAGGTTTCCCCGACCACAGAGGCCCTAGTAGGTCCTAATGTAACTGACCAAGCTCACGGTGGGGACCAGGAGGGAGCGGACATGCCTTTACCCCCCGCCACTACCCAAGAAGTAGTCCCCGACCAGCCCCGGGAGGAAGACAACCCTACAGAGAGAGAACTCTGCACGGAAGAAGAGGAGGAGAGCGCCGAGGAAATAGAGCTCCAGGACTCCCCAACGAGTACCCCCAGGAGCGGCTCACGCAGGAGCGGCTCACCTCCACAACCGCCTTCCCCCAGCGAAGCGGAGAGGATGCTACAACAGGCGTTCCTCGTCAGCCTGACAGCCTCTACCGAACGCGATCGACTCCAGGGTGAACGCGATCGACTTCAGATACAGCAACGGAGCGAAGAAGAGCACATACGCCTGGAAATGAGACGCCTTCAGACGGAAGAGAATATGGCAAGAGACCGAGCAGACACCCAGCGTGCCGCTGCCGGTGCCCAAAGAGACGCAGAGCGCGACAGACTACAAGCGCAACTAATAGAGCAGCTGATCCGCAAGGCAACACCCTCCCCCTCCGCCAGGGGTTCAAGGAACTTGTCGAGACAACAGTCAAGGGCAGCGTCTCCTCAACGAGCAAGCGACCCTGAACTTGACCAACAGACCGAGCCTATACCCCCCGCAGACCCCCTTCACAGACCGGTCCAAGCGAGACCCAGCTACAAGGAAGGAGCGGCATACACTGCGGAGAAGCTAAATAAACGATTACAGGATCTGGAAGATCTGATAGAGGAAGAAGAGGGAGAGGAGGAGAACCAAGCCCGACGACAGCACAGTACTCCACCGGACCAGGAGGTCCCATACAGTCCAGGCTATACCCCCGCGGCGCTGCGCTACAGATTCTAGATTCAGATTCAGCTAACCCAGTCAGTCATATAGACTCTATTCACGGGTGAGCACGACGCACGACCAGCCCCGAGGAATAGCACCTGGACCAGCGGGCCATGGTACCCTGTCAGTACCAGCCCACAGCGAGGCGCAAGAGGGGACTCGCCCAGGAGGTCTCTCCCCCAACGCTCGCCGATGTATCAGCCATCCACGGCGTCATACATTGCCACGCCGTCATTCCCAGACTTCGCCTATGAGAGTCGAGCACAGTACACGGAGCTCCGGATGTGCTTAGAGACAATGATGGTGGATGTCGCTGATGAACGCCACAAGTATGCAATATTACTGAAGCACCTGAAAGTACCGCGAGCGCACAATATAGCGCTAGCCTATGCCACCTCTTCGACACCATACACAGCGGCCCTAGCGGCGCTGGACCAGAGATATGGACGTATATGGGATTACGTAATCCAAGAGATAAGGCATATTGATCGCCTACCCCCAGCCACAGACAATCGCTCACTAGACGACCTGTCAATCAAAGTGCAGTCCCTGGTAGGGATGCTGGGAGCGCAACGGGAGAAGGGCATGCATGAGCTATACGCCAACTCTAACGTCGAGAGGATTTTGGAGAAGCTGCCACCCGCAAGACAGGAGCGCTTTAGGCGGCAGAGAGATTACCGGGATCCCAACGGCCCCGAGCCATCCCTCCTTGATCTAGCCGACTTCCTGGCGAGAGAAGTCAGCAGCTTACGACTAGATACATTTGGGCGGAGCACGCCAAGCTCCAGAGAGGGACCCAGGAGAATAAATGATGGAAGAAGATCGGTGACTGTCATGCACCACTCAGAGTCAGTACCGAGCAGTAAGAGTCACAGCACCCCCTCGAGAAAAGAGAAGTGGAAGATAGCGTGTCCCTACTGTGAGAAAGAACACTGGCTGTCACAATGTGACCTATTCACAAAGATGAATGCAGAAGAAGTGAGTCAATGGATAAAGTCCAACCGGCGCTGTTATCGATGTGCGCGGCCCCACATGGCAGCCAAATGCCGCCTAAAGAAAAGGTGCAGCCGGTGCGATGGAGCCCATCTAGATATACTACACGATAGTAACAGAAGACAGCCTCCACCTGCACCACGGAGCGGCACCAAGGCAAGTGTCATGTACATTGACCCCGCCAGCAGCAGCGGCGCCCAAGTGCTCTTAAAGGTAGTCCGTGTGACATTGAGCTACCAAGATAAAGTCATGGACACTTACGCCGTCCTTGATGACGGGTCAGAGAAGACCCTTCTGCTCGCGTCCGCTGCAGCCCAGTTGGGACTGCGGGGGAGCAAGAACGAAATGAGGATTCGGACAATAAGAAGAGATTTAAAGACGATAAAGGGCGAGAATGTCTCCTTCACCATCGCAGCAAACGGGCAGCCAGAGCGACGGTACAAGATTACAAATGCTTTCACCAGCCAAGAAATAGGACTATCGCAGTACACCTACCCTGTCACCAAGTTGATGGATAAATATGTGCACCTGCGCCAATTACCTATCCCGCTCATAGACGGCGCTACCCCGACCCTGCTCACTCCCCGGCGTCAATATACGCCGCAGCTACTTCCCATCCACAGTGAGGCCAGAGACATGCGAGATTGATCTACACGTCTTCAGCGACGCCTCCGAAGTAGCCTACGGATCGGTGGCCTACCTGCGTGCCCAAGAGAAGGGAGGAAAGATACACACTGCTTTCATCCTGGCCCGCTCAAGAATAGCCCCACGTAAGCAACAATCTATCCCACGTCTAGAGCTCTGCGCAGCCCTCGCAGGAGCGCATCTAGCCACGTTAATCCAACGTGAACTCACCATTCCGGTGCACAGAACAATCTTGTGGTCAGACTCCACGACAGTACTCACATGGATCAAGTCTGATTCATGCAGATACAAAGTCTTCGTGGGAGTCAGAGTCACCGAGATTCAAGAGTAACAGAAGAAGCGAGCTGGCGGTATGTGGACACCAAACACAACCCAGCTGACGTCATCACCCGGGGAATGTCTCTGGATGACCTAACCCGTCGCAACATCTACAGTGACGGACCAGAATTCCTCAAGCTCCCGGAAGGAGATTGGCCTACGCCCACCCCGCGGGAAGCAAGTAACGAGGAGGCTGAGAACAAGAAACCTATGTTCTGTGGACTGAGCACCGTCGCCTCCACAGACCCCAACATAGATGACTGCATTACCCTAGAGAGTGCGCAGTAAAGAACATTCCTGCGGCACCACCCAGAGATTCAGTCCACCACTGACATGTCAGCAGCTGACTACGAAGAAGCAGAACTTCTTCTACTACAACGAGCCCAGAGAGACTTGTTCCCCGATGAGCTAGACTGTCTACAGGGAGGAAACCCCGTCCCATCAGACAGCAGACTGATTCACCTGGCACCAGAGAGTGACGCCCATAATCTCATCAGAGTGGGTGGTCGCTTGCGGAGAGCCCCCGATCTACCAGATGACATTAAGTACCCGATCGTCTTGAACAGCCGACACAAGGTCACAGAGCTGATCATAAAGAAATACGACGAGGATGTACACCACGCAGGAGCAGAGAGAGTCTTCGCGGAGATCAGACGTCGTTATTGGATATTGCAAGGGAGAGAAGCAGTACGGCGCTTCCAGCGAACCTGTCTAGACTGCCGTAAGTGGCGCGCGCAGCCCAGCATACCACGAATGGCTGACTTACCCCCCTGTCGCCTCCGAATCGGCGACAAGCCATTCCACTCCACAGGCATGGACTGCTTTGGCCCGTTGTATATAAAGAGAGGAAGAGGCACCGAGAAGCGGTGGGGTATTGTATTCAAATGCATGACCACCAGAGCGATACATATCGAGCTCCTTCCGACCATGAGCACAGACTCATTCCTTATGGCCTTCCGAAGATTCACATCACGGAAAGGAAAACCGTCTACATTGTTGTCTGATCACGGGACCAACTTCAAAGGCGGAGAAAGAGAGCTGAGAGAGAGCTTCCAAGCTATGGGCCCAGAACTTAAGACCCACCTCGCTCCATCCCAGATTGACTTCCAGTTTAATCCCCCGAACGCACCCCACTTCGGTGGAACCTGGGAACGAGAAGTACGTTCTATAAAGACAGCCCTGTACGCCGTACTTGGGGCCCAGACTGTGGCGGAGGAAGTCCTAATGACAGTCCTCACGGAGATCGAGGGAGTATTGAACTCAAAGCCCCTCGGTTACGTCTCCAGTGATGTAGCAGATGTCGACCCAGTCACCCCCAACACACTCCTAATGGGGCGGCTGGACCCCGCGCTACCCCAGACAATGTACAGGCCTGAAGAAGCGAACGGCCGAAGAATGTGGAGGTACAGCCAAGTACTAGCTGACAAGTTTTGGAGCAGCTTCCTACTTCACTACCTACCGTCTCTACAGACCCGCCAGAAGTGGGTAAAAGAGAGAGACAATTTGACAGAAGGAACAGTCGTCATGATTATTGACCAGTCACTACCCAGAGCTATGTGGCCGGCTGGCCGCGTAAGCAAAGTGATCACCGGTGCCGATGGCAAGGTCCGAGCAGCTGAAGTACTCGTCCAAGGGCGCACTTACACACGTCCCGTGGCGAGGCTCATAGAACTGCCCCGACTCCCAGATACTATCGATGATGACCATGACCCCATGACTTTGTGAGTTGACTGACCCTTACAGCGGACCTTGAGTGGTAGACAGTGCGGTTAATCTGTCTCTGCTTAGCTAATTAGGTGGGACTAATTAGGGGGCGGCTGTTGTGAAGGATCAGATTAAACCGAATATATATATTTATTTATATATATATATTTAATTGTATTTGTATATCGTTTGATATCCCCTGTATATTCCTTGTACAATATGCACTGAATATCCCTTTAGTCTACTAAACAGCCCATAATAGTTTCATTCTACCATTGGACGAGAACCTGGCGCCAGGTTGCCATACCCCTAGGTCCAAGTTCAATCGTGCCGCCTAACATGTCGTGGCAAGCCCCGGTTCCGCGCAGGAATATGTCGGGCGAAATACGAATGGTACTATTTGTTCATAGCGCATATATATATGGCGCAAGTAAAGTAGAACTTCCTTTTTAGTCCAGTTCTTTACCCTCCAACAGAGTGACAGACGCGAAGCCTCCCCACGACGCACGTGTGGTGTAGTAAGGCCTACTTGGCCCCAGAATAGGCATTGGGATATCGTGTAGATTAATAGTTGAATAGTCATAGTTTGGCACTATACCGTCGAGTTGGACGTATTCTATTAAGCTAATAATAGTCTATTTATGTATGGTGCATCGTTCGGTTAGAGTTCTAAAGTTATCAGTACCCCCATCGTTCCTGGCGTTATCTGGACGCTTAACCAGGCTGGGCAGACCCCTAGTGGTGCTTGCATCCGAGGAGCTCCGGGCCAGGGCGACCGGACCTGTATATTGGATTACTCTACCCGGACGACGGCGAGCCTTCCACGGCTTGGATTATGCTTTGGGTGCTTTGATTATTCCATGGATAAAGGCCAACACTGCGGAGTGTTGGAACTACCCCCCGGAGAGGACTCCAGGTGAGACGGCGCTCTACACCAGTGAGGTCGCCTCACGTCTCTCCGTTGTGGACCGGCAGCTACCGTCCACAGAGGGTCCAGCTGTATTCGTCTGCGGACCGAGGTTCTGTGGGCACCGTGTTCAAGACTTTGAATTCTCCCAAGACACCGTCGGCCAGATGGGATACCGCCAGCGGCTTCTCTAACCCCCCCCTCCTACTGTCTTACAACCAGCGGGACCCCCCCCCCCCTTAGTGTATCCAGCTATAATCATTTAAGTACCATCGCTATCGTTTCCTAAATATTCCAGGTTGTATACTTACTCCCTGCGTAACCAGAGATTGGACATTCAATGTTGATTTACCCACGAATACTCATTTGCCATAAAAGTGCATATTTCATATTTCAAATCATAAATGTAATTAAGTGAACGTTGTATATACCTTTTGCTATATTAAACCTTCGATTTGGTACATTTGTGTGGATTCGTTTCATCAGGTGGGAAAGTGTTCATCATACTTATATCATGTACTGGATGGCCAGAAGTTAAAGTACAAGAGGTAGTGGTATTAAATATCATATCTAACAATACAGTCAGGGAATTGTACCCCTCAGTTACAATTGGTCCTTCGAGCCGGAGGGTAACTAGTGTAATATTAATATAGTGTTATTAATATTGAAATGGCCTATGATGAACACTCCACGAAACGATCCTCCTAACCTAGAACGCCCACGGCGCAGACGACAGACACCTCAGTACTTAGAGGCTTACACTGTCAGTCAACTACCTAGCCTTCGACAAACGGTAAACGCGGTAAAAGTAGAAAGTAAAATTATGTCTGACCTTAACGACCAGGTTTCCCCGACCACAGAGGCCCTAGTAGGTCCTAATGTAACTGACCAAGCTCACGGTGGGGACCAGGAGGGAGCGGACATGCCTTTACCCCCCGCCACTACCCAAGAAGTAGTCCCCGACCAGCCCCGGGAGGAAGAAATATGACACAAGTTAAGGGTATCAAAATTATGTCGTTGAATGTTAATGGTATGAATAGTCCGATCAAAAGGAGTAAGGTGATGACGAAACTTAAGAAAGAAGGTTATCTTCTTACAAGAAACACATCTAATATCACAAGAACATGAAAAGCTGAAGAGATTCGGGTATGAGAATTTGTTTTATAGTTCTTTTAAACAGAACCTTAGAAGAGGAGTAGCTATACTAATTAAGAACACAGTGAAGTTTGAGATGATCAGGGAAATAAGGGATAAAAAGGGGAGGTATGTAATGGTCAAGGGGAAAATGGAAGGTCAAATGGTAACACTAGTGAATGTGTATGCTCCACCAGAAAGTGAGAAATATCTATTTGAAACTATCTTTGATATCATAGCGATGGAAGGGGAAGGGGTCCTAATCTGTACAGGTGATTTTAATGTAGTACTGAATTATGACATAGACACGACAAGCACAAAGAAATGGAGGACAAACATTAGCAAATATATGAATATACAAATGGCAGAATTAGGAATCATGGATATATAGAGAGAAATGCACACACTAGACAGAGAATACACACATTATTCACATCCACACACAACATATTCAAGGATAGACTATTTTCTCATGACAACAGGGGACAGATACAGGGTAGAAGACTGCAGGATAGGGGTAACGGACATATCAGACCATAGCGCAATATATCTGACAGTGAATCTTAAAAGTAGGCGGAGAAATACAGTTTGGAGACTGAACGTAGGACTATTAAATAACAAAGGTTTGGTTAACGAAGTAAAAGGAGACATAATTAGATACAGAGAAGAAAATGATAATGGAGAGGTAGACCCAAACATTTTATGGGATGCACTAAAGGTAGTAATACATGGAAAATGTATAGCAAAGACTGCATTACTCAAGAAGGCCAGAATAGAGACATACCAGAACTTGATAAAGAAACTGAAAGAATTAGAGAAAGAACACCAAAGCTCAAAGAACCAAAAGACACTTAGTGTGAGGATTCGCCTGTCCCTGGACCCTTTTTCCCTGTCTACTCTCCTCAACAGCCCCCACCCTTGCGAGAACTTTTCCCTGCCTCCTACTCTCCTCAACAGCCCCCACCTTTGGACATTCTTGTACTCTTGGCGTTTTTATTGTCTCCTGTGTTTTTTAACTGTGTTCTGTCTTTAGTCTCGTTCCCTTTGTAATTAATTATTAGTTCCTTTTATGGTTGTTATGTTTACTCTGTCTAGTGTTCAGTCTTTTCTTGTGTAGTTAGTTCTGTGTGCTTCCCTGTTTTTTTCCCCAGAGTGTTGGTCTTATGTTTCCCTCATGTGCGTCTCGTTTTGCTAATTGCCCTGCTGTCTCTCTAGTGTTAATTGTTTCCCCTATATCTGGTGTGTGTTCCCTACTCTTGTTGTCGGTTCATTGTTTCGGTTCCATGTTTGAGATTCCTGTTTGCTGTTGCTCTGCTCTCTGTCTCACGTGATCCTGTTTTTGCCTCATAGTATGTTCCCAAGTATTAGTGTTTGTTTTGTGACTTTCCTTGTTTTTTGCATTTACAGTTCGAGTTTTTGGTTCGTGTTTATTTTGTAGTTAGATTTTGCAATCATTTTCTTGCCAGCCTTGCTGAGTTTGTTTTTGTCCTTTGGAGAATCCTTGTTTGTTGCTACTGCTCCTCTTTTGAAGTAAAGCTGTTTTTGTTACACTTCACCCCTGGCTCCAAGTGACTCGAATTAAAGGAGCAGTGCTCATATTTGACAATCTACCTCTACCTCTCCCTCGTATCTGTTTGCGCCTGGGCCCTCTGCTAACACATCCTTAACACTTAGAGAGGTAAAGGAAGTTAGAGGAAAGATAAACAAAGAACTGCTGACAGAAATAGAGAAGAAAGCTAGGTACATGTGTAGTATAATCCTATAGAATCCTACAATAATCTAAGGTTATTGTACAGTACAATGAGATTGCTATCTGGAAGGAGGAGAAAGGATCATAAGTGATAGAATTGTTGGTCTCCTCATCTGACTTAAGCAGATGAGAAATAAACGTGTAAGCCAGACAACCAGAACTCTATTTCAACTCAACTGATTTATTTGTCCCAGTGCCAAGAGTGAATAAAAGGTTGCCTTTCACATACAAGGATTATCAGAAAACATTAATATGTCTGTTGTGTACAGGAATCAACAAGGTTTGCATCTCAAACCCCAACATGTAGGTACATACAACAGTCATTTGTTAACATAATTTGCACATAGAGAAAATATTGTAAGCCCTTTTTTCATATAAGTAAGCCTGGTTTCTAAGCTAAGTTACATTCTATTCTAACCAAACATAATGGTTCCATCTAGCTTACTTACATCAAAAGCAGCACAGTCTCTCTGGTGGGGAGGGGTGGAGCCGCAGACCTGGGGTTTCTGCGGCTCCTGAACTACCAATATGTTTGCTCTTATATACTATAGCTTCTGTCCAATCATAACATTTCTAAAAGTACATTTTGGTCCAATCCTGTGGTTTTCTGTGGGCGGTCCTCTGTGGGGGCTGGCTGCCCCCACCTCCTCGATCTCCTGTGTGGGTCGTGACTCAATACACAGCCTCGGGTGTGGGTTGGTGTCAATGGCCCCCGTCGGTGTGATCTTTTGCTGAGTACAGCGGGGTTCTGCTAGTGGCCCCCGTCGGTGTGGTTGTAATCTGGTCACAGTAGGTGTGACCTTTGTCTGTTATCTGCTGCAACTGTCTCTAGTATCGTTCCTCATTTATCCCTGCAGCCCATTCTGCTGCTAAACAGTATACAAGGCATAATGTTATGGTTTCCTAATTATTCACACATTTTAGTTATGGAATTCAAAGTCAATATTACCACACATGAAACAGACATACTTTGAAGGAGGACCGAGAGCGACCAGACTTTTAGCTAGACGAATCAGGACACAACAAAAACTGAACACAATACACACAATAAGGGACACGAACACAAACAAAATACTAAGAGAACCAGCTGAAATAGAGAAGACATTTGAAGAATACTATAAGAAACTATACACACAACCGATAGCGGCAGGAGAAGAGGAGATAGAGAATTGTTTTGAAAATGTTGATCTACCATGGATAGGGAAGGAACAGAATGAAATATTAAGCGCAGAGATTACAGAACAGGAAGTGGGGAATGCGATCAGTAAAGCAAAGAACAGTAAGTCACCGGGTAGCGACGGATTCCCCTCTGAATTCTACAAAACATTTAGACAGGAACTGAGCCCCATATTAGAAGCGGCATTCAGACACACGATGAAAGAAGGCACAATGCCACCTTCATGGAAAGAAGCCATAATTACTACAATTCCAAAAGAAGGGAAAGATAGAGAACTATGTAGCAGTTTCAGACCAGTGTCCATACTTAATGTAGATTACAAGATGTATACATCAATAATATCCAAAAGATTTGAGACATTTATGACAGATATTATAGACGAAGACCAGACCGGATTCATTAAAGGAAGACAGACACATGATAACATAAGGAAGACAGATGTGGTAAACTTGACTTCATAATTTCATAAATTCATAATCAAAAATGTTAGATTAACCCAGAAAACTAAAAGTATCTGTAGTGATGGTAATGTTCATCACATGGACTCTCAAGAGTGATGGAACAAGCTGTAACAGGGGAGCCATTCCAACCCCCCACAGGAAACCAAACACCTAGACATGTGACAGTTGAGCACAGCAAGAAGAGACCAAAAAGCGGAAATGCCTCTGTAAGAATGTGGTTGAATCTTTACAAATAGATTCAGAAAATACAAAGTGCCAGTTTGGTAGATGGGGTTTTTGGGATGGCTCTTGTGAATTGAATAGTATTAACCTAAGGAGCACTGACTATACTGGGTTAATGTTTTCAACACAAGCACTATTAAGGCTGAAGTCATCAGACCTCATCATGTTGAAAATCACCAGGCGACACCTCTCATGACGACATTGTTTACTCAGTCACACACCACAGAAAAACTGTGACTCAGTAAAACCTAAAGGCAGTTGCCTAACCAAGATTAGAGGTCACAGGAAACATAATTGCATTATATTAGTTTAGAATGAAAAACAATATTGGAATAATAACAAGATTATAGTAACAAATTAGAAAATAACTTACAAAGAAGAATACCATTTTAGGAATGTCAAAACTGGAAGTAATAAAGCCATTTCCTTCAAATCACAGTTATATTATAAAGATTCAGTCTGGTAAATAAAGGTTGGTGCTGCTCCTGTGATGTTTGATATCAGCCTAGAAGCAATGACTGTACTGGGGTGATATTAGAGATCTATAGGTCATTGCATGAACCATATGTGTGGGAAAGTCAAAATGGTGCATGGAGGAATGTTGAAGTGGTTGCAGAGGAGACAGGCCTCTGTCAATAAGAAGCCACGGCCCAAAAAGGAGGGGGCCACCGACACTGGCCTCCACAAGGACATGTGGGGGCAGAGCAGCCCCAACAAGAAGATACATGTGATTGGTTGAACTAGTTGAAAGATAGGAAGGTCATATTGGGCCTATAAGTATTGGAGCAGTGCAGTTAGTTGGGAGGCCAGCCCACCGACCCGTCCCCAGGGGGGTCCGGCTGAGCCTCCATCGAGCCACCAGAGAATGTGCTGTTATACATGTGAGTAGAATCCAGTGTTGGGAAAGTTACTCATTATTGTTGGTTAGAGTAACATGTACAGATTCCTACCTTAGGACCGGGTTGTGCCCATATGTATGGCTTAGTACATTCTTATTTCATTAACATAACATGACTAAATGTACATTATTGTCTTTGATGTAAAAAGCCAACGAGGGCTATTGTGATTTAACCTCATCAAATCCTTTTGTACAACTCATGTATTGTGCTTGAAGTGTCCTGTATGTAACCAATGCATTATTCCATCTCGGCCCACGCTGCAATTAAATGAATATTGGACCATAGCTGCTGGTTGTCTGGCTGTATACAACTTATTCTCTACTGGCTAAATTTGGGAGCCCAGATGAGGACCATTGTTTCTATCACACTGTGATCTTTTCCTTCCTCTAGTTAACAACCTCACTGTGCTGTAATTAATAGATATTCATATAGGAATATACTACAGTTGGTGCCGTTTTTAAGACCCGTTCTGATTTGTTCACATAATGAGCATGCAGAAAAAGAACCGGGAAGTTGGAAATTTGCAGTACAGAGTGAGAGGCTGTCTGGAGGATGAGAGAGACGTGGGGTGAATAGGAATATTGATGGTTGTGTATAGCCACAGTAGGACCCAGGGTGGATATGTGTATTGTTTGCATACAGGACTGGTGGGTGATGTTATATTTAGGATGTCCAAAAAACCTGCTTATTTTGAGTTTTATTACAGTGAATGCGAGCAGCGTGTTTGTAAAATGTCATTGTGAGCAGGAGGATGAAACTTGCAAATTTTTTTGATTATATAAGAGCGGCAGCCGACGAAGAGTTATTAGTCATATTTTAGGGACAGGCTAGGGCTGATGGTTAGGGGCGCATTTTGGAAAAGAGTGATGAGGAATCTCTAGTTAGGAGGCGACGTGCAGGAGCGGCCTAAGTGAGGGAAAGTGTACGAATCTGTATGTCTGTCTGGTGAAAGCAAGGGTTTAGTTTAGGTAAAATATTTAAGGGAGATGGAGTCGGGTGGTAGAAAATGGAAAGTCACAGATATGCGGGAAGGAGACTGTGAGGTGGCTAAAGTGGTTAAGGCGGGGAAGCCAGACATAATGAAAAGAATGTAGTGTAGAATTAGAGAAATGGAGTATAGTGAGTGTGTGATAGTGGGAATTCTATACCCTGTTAGTGGGTCGAAAATTGGTATTATTAAGTATATGACTGGGCTTGCCGCTCGGAGGTACTGTGTATGACGCGGGAGATGGAAAATATGGGGTATTTAGGAAAAGGACACGAGTGGATGTTCAGTGATCAATTTTTAGATGGGAAGTCGGCTTACACAAGAATCCAAGGTTGATAGCGTTGCGCCATGTAATCGATGTCTCGTACGGGGGGTCGGTTTGTTTGAATTTGTGTATTTGTGTATTTGTGTATTTGTGTAAAATGTATGTGATCAGTAGCAAGCTTGACGAAGGTTGTTATGTTGTGACGTGGATCGGATCAATACTAGTCTGGAGCGAATCGTATTGGAGGTTGGAGCTAACTAGTTTAGCTTGGCGGAGAAGATGCGGTATTCTAGAGATGTTAGAGCGCCGTTGTGAAGACATTTGCGAAACGCTGTGAGAGAAATTGTTGTTAGAAGGCGAGTCGATGCGTTCGTTGCAGTGATTGGGGTCGTTTTAGTGGTTGTATATGATGCGGTAGAAATTGTGTACAAGAGTAACGTGAATGACAGAAGTCGCAGGATGATGACGTCATGGTTAGTCATGGTGAATGAAAGAAGTCGCATGATGATGACGTCGTGGTGTTGGATGGGGAGTGTGTAGCGTTCACGGCGCGTGCGACCAGGCGGAGAGACGGGTAGGAGGAATGATTAATGTTGATCTGTGTAACGGCGTTGATATATGAGAATGTTTTTAAATTCTTTTACGTTAGTTTGTTCTTTTAGAGTTGGTTATTTTAGGCTTGTGTGAGTTGTTTATGCTTTGATTGGTACTGAGCGAATTGCGTGGATGAATGGATCTTGAAAGGCACGGCTCCCGTGAGGGCCTTGAACCTCGCATGGAGGCTGGCTAAGCTAGTTAGCTTGCGTGCTGTTGTTGTGTGGCGTTTGCGAGCGACATATGTTACGTTTCGAGTTTTGAGAATGATGTTTGGGGAGGGGTAGAGAACGTGGCATGTTGTGAATGTCGTGGCAGGTTATGAATGTCGTGGTAGTGTGTAGTTATGCTTTGCCGGAATACATCGTCCGGGGAGCAACGTTGGCCACTGCGCATGCGCGATGCAACGTGGATCAATGCATTCGTAATTCGTAATTCGCTCAGGGGACAGAAATAACGGGTGAGAGGATATTCTATATTATGTATTATGGTTATATTTGTATATTGTGCATTGTATTTATGTGTACGCAGGGGTAGAGATAGGTGACTTATCAGTGGTTGGTTTAAGGGAGGAAGTTGAGAATACGTTGCGGACGTTGTCAGAGTGTGGATGATTTAATATACATGCCCATAATTAAGCTGGGATTCATAAAACCGGCTGAACTGGGTAGGTTGTATTATTGTCTTGGATACGTAGGGGTATATTTTTAACCAAGGGGGTTTATACTGCAAAACATTGCAGTGTGTCTATCAGTAGGGAATGATTTCGTTTGCCTGTGACCAAGTTAGACACACAATTTAACTACTCTGGGTAAATGTATCATTTAAAAGTGGGAACAAAATATATACATTAAGTCTGTGGGGGAAGCAAGGTTGTTTTACACAAGGGTATGCCCTTACCAAGGGGGGTAGTTAGGTTGTAATTTTATTACTTAGATGATGTTGTGTTAAAAAAGTAATTGTTTTAATCTGTGTGACATGTACAATAGTGTGCTTGGAAAATGTAGCTTGAAAAAATGCTTGTATAGGATACATTGATTTTGGTACACTGTTGGAATAATATTGTTGCAAATCTTTAGATGTAGACTTGTTGGTATATGTATTTTGTTGCATTGCTATGATGAAATGCTGTTAGAGTGTTATATCTTTAATGCCATTGGTACATAGGCTGATGTTTTTTAGTAAGATTGATGCTGCCTTGATGTAAGATTGTGTTTTAGCAGTTATTATAAATGACTTTGTGTGTAATGATTAATCCTTCTGTTGGGTTACAGGGGGGTCATGGGGTAAAGAGATTTATTTTAGGTCATGGGAACTCATAAAGAGTGACCCAGGCTATCTTTACTAAGCAGTAAGAACGGCCAAGGGGGGCCAAGCAGGGAGTGAGACTGGACGCAACAGGAGAGAGGTCACAGAGGTGAAGATAGGAGTGTACAGTTGTACAGCTGCAAACAGGGAGACGGAATGGAGCTAGGCAGTTAGAAGCAGGGGAAGTAGAGGTCAGAGGTGAAGATGCAGAAGACAGTTGTAAAGTGATGACAGTTATTTTTACGACGGGGGAGAGGTTGAGACAGAGAGCGGCTAATTTAAGAAGAGGGTAGGAGAATAGGAGCCAAATCAGATGAGGTTATTTACATTTGATTAGGGCGGCCTGTTTGATTGGATGAATAGCCTGGAGTTATCACCAGTTCTAGCAGGCTGGGTGGCTTCAGGTTGAAAGAGGGGTTCTGCTAGACCCTTTGAGAGTAGAGGTTAATTAAGAAGAGATGAGTGTAGTGTTGTGGAAAGGTTGTTTAACACAGCAGGAGACGATATTTCCAATTGTAACAAATAGGTAATTTATTTAAGAAAAGAAGTTCTTTAACAGCAAGAGCTATGGGTCAAAGAGGATCACCACGGCTTGAACAAAAAACACTCTCCCCTGGATCCCTTTGCCTGTCCCTAAATCCCCTCTCAGTCCTGCCCCCCCATGACAGATATGATGACGTATCACATCATGTCAGATCTGACATGACGTACATTAAGATGATACGTAGATTTAACATCGGAGAGAGAGAACATGAAGAGAGATAAGCAAGATATGATATCCACACACGATATGATGTAGAGAGTGAGATGTGTGTGTGTGTGTGTGTATGTGTGTGTGTGTCTGTGTGTGCGTGCGTCTGCGTACAGACGTATGTGTATTGTATGTGTGTATTGTGTATGTGCGTGTCCGTGTGTCTGTGTGTGTGTGCTGTGCCTGTGTCTGTGTGTGTGTGCTGTGTATGTATGAAAGAGAGAAAAGAACAAGATAAGATTACCAGCACACAATGTGCCGTACTGAAATGTCCCTCTGTCCAAGTTGTTTTAAGAACGTCAGCCAGACGTCTTTCAGCACTGCTAGTTGACCTATATTAAACTAGTCCACCTCATACATATTTTCCCCAACATTCCCCCATTTGGGGCTATCCCTAGTCCCACCCAAATCATATAACCAAGAAAATGTGAACGTCTAACTAAACAAGAAACCTTACTTCATTCACTGGACCCCTAACGGACCAACAAAGGCTGACTACCGTTCTCACAATAAACACAAAACCGCTCAAAACAAGAGTAATAATAAAACATAAAAAAAAAATACCCCAATTTATAATCCTAACCTGACAGACAAATCCCCCCAACCTCCACCGCTTACCAAATGAGCCACAGTTCCGGCCGGAAACCGCGACTCTCATCAGGGAAAGGAGAAGTTGACCGTCAGAACTAAACATAGAACATCCCTCCCAAAAAAATGACATTGTCTCTTCCATAACATTGAGTCCCAGTGTCCATCGCTCAGCCCCCCTTCCATGCCCACGCCATAGTCTCCTCACCGTATTGCCAAAAGTCACATTTTGCCAATACAGCAACCACCACGCCACACCTCCAGTCCTCGTAGAAGCATGTCCCCATGCCTGGACGGGAGGCGCTGGTACCGACCTCACCACGTGTCCCCCCATCTTCGACGGGAGGTGCCCATCTTGCCCACTGCGTTAGCCCCCCCCTTTGTCCCTCCAGTCCCCAGAACCGATCCCCCGACCACTTCTTCTCAATGCTTCCTCAGGCTCAGAACCGACACTCTGCCGATGCCCCTTCCCATTCCGGTTTGACCAGGACCACAAGTAAAATAAACAAAAAATAATAAAAAAATAAAAAACAATGCAATGATTTTCAATGGTTGCAATCTCTATGCCGAAGGATCATTAGAAAATCAGACTAAAATTCCTAGTTAAAGGAATAAACCAACAAAACTGCACTCAGACCATCCCCCGTCACTCTTAAAGGAAAGAACCAACAAAAAGAAAATGTCCCTACCTCACCATACCCCTAATCCTCTATCCCCTCGTCTCCCTCTAAGGCAGCATAAAGCTGAGGATATGGCCCGATTTGTGGCTCAATCTCTTTCTGTCCCACCATCAGCATTTGGCTCGTTACGTGTGAAGTTACCAGCCTACCCAAGAGAGGCATACCACAACAGAAAAGGAGAACCAATATCAACCCTGCCACCCCGATGGATATCCCCGTCTGCATCACTATGCTTCCCCACTGTCCCAATCTTTCCAACACCCCACTCCCCCACCATTCTTCATTCCGGCCAGAATTCCCCCTCAACTCCTCCCTCAAATCCTTCAGCTTAGCCATGGCCTCGGAGAACTTTCCCCCTGGCCCCACATTCGTCGGAATGAATGTGCAGCAGTACTGTCCAAACATGGAACAGACTCCACCCTTCTCCGCCATTAACCAGTTCAGAGCCTGTCTATTCTGCCACGCCACCGTACTGGTCGCGTGCATCTGGTCCCCCATTGCATCCAACGCCTCCTCGGTGTAATTGAGATACCGCTGCTGATTGTAAAACAAATAGTTGATCCACCCGGTGTTCTTATTGACCGATATCCATGGCAGAATAGACTCAAACCCTGCCGCAATCTCATTCTTAGCCATGAACTCGGCTGGAATGCCCCTTGGCTGTCCTATGCTGTCCAGATACACCCTTGGGTCTGCCTTGTAGCTACGCTTCGTTCGAGAGATAGGAGACTCAGAAGGTCCTTCCGTCACTGATAATGGTAGGACCACCATTGGCATGATCGCCTGAACCCGGGCACATCTACCTGACCAATCTAAAGGAAGTGTATTCCTCAACCTCCTACCGCCGCAGAGCCAGTATTGGTCCGCCAGTGCCATATCCTGGACATGAAAAGGGCAAGCTACAGGCCGTGGGTTGGTATCCACTCCCTTTAACACGACCCCGTGTCCACACTTTCCTTCTTTCGTACAGTTAGTCGTGATGCTCCAAATAGTAGTGCACCGCCCCTCTGCCACCTCCCCTACATCCCGGGTCCCCTCCTTTTGCAAGCACTCGAAATCCTTGGTCAGCCATAGTTTGACACCTCTGGGTATTGGCAACCCCGTCGCTACCCCCTGCACACGTACATCCAATTTCCTACACCGTTCCCGCATAGTGACATCCTTGAAATCCGTGACGTTTCCTGCCGCCTTAAAACGACTAGAGCCGAGAAACCCCAAACACTCTGCCTCGCACCAAGGGCGACTATTATGGGGCCCCTCCCATGCCTCTGCGTCCCTGTCACACTGAGCCCAACTGAACTTCGTGCCCTTCACCAGCAGCCTATCCGGACGTGCCTTGGAGCAGACATAACAATCCTCTATCTGATTCTGCGCGCTCGTGTACTGGACCCACTTAAACCACTCATTCCCTAAAGCCGCCCTATACATCGGGTCAGCCTCCGGGTCTTCCTCGTCATAGTCATAGTCGCCCCCATCTTGTTCCCCGGAAGGAAGCAAACCCCTCAACCTGGCCCAGAGTGAGCCCACTGAGTCCCTCAACGTTCCGGCTGTCCTCTGGAACATATCCTGTCCCCCCACCTCTTCCGACTCAGTGTCCTTGACCTCCCTTTTTCCCCTCACCCCTGTCCCCTGTGATTGGTTCGGGACAGGCTCAACTCTCCTATCTACCCCCACAACCCGATGCTCGTTAGTATAATGGTAAGTATCCCCGCCTGTAACGGGGGAATGGTCAAAATCAAAAACATGCCCTTGCGGTCCTACGGGAAACACCCCGTTTGGTTGTAGTCTTATCTTCTCCCCCCCTTCCTCGATGGAGGGAAAAGGGGGCGCCTGATTCTGAGCCTGGTCATGAAAGTCTGCTGGTACTTGAGCCTGAGCGGGACCCCGTGGGACTCCTACCCACTCAAACCCGTCATCCTCAAGGACGGGTCGACCGTGACGGTTCTTAATGACGTCGTTGTGCCCGGCCGACCGTCCGCACACTGCTGCCAACATCTGCGGGAGCATCAGCAGGCACCTTCCAGTTGCCGTCTCGGACCCTCCATGTCGGGTTCTGCATAACTGCGATCGATTGTATCCCCCAAGAGATCGCCGCTGGCCTTTATGCAGTGATTGAAGTGGAACCAGGTCGCTGATCCCTTGACTTGGACTGCCGTTCCAGTCGATCGGATCACCTCGTACGGGCCCTCTCTCCGGGGTGATGACCACTTTCTCTTGTGGACCTTTACGAAGACCAAGTCCCCAGGGATCAGTCTCGGTTTGGTGGCTTCCTTCTCCGCCTCCTTCTCCCCCTTTCTCTCCTTTCTCTGCTCCTGTCGAAACACAGCTTCATGTATTTTAGTCACTTGCTGAAGATATTTTTTCAGATCTTGCTCAAAAATATCTAATGCCGGGCCCCTAGCCAGGTGTCTAAATGGCGGTGCTGGCATGCTGCGGCCTGTAAGCATTTCATGCGGTGTTAGCTGTGTTTGGCGGTTTACGCTGCTTCTAATAGCCATCAGAGCAAGTGGCAAAGCATCAATCCAGTTAAGCTTAGTTTGCATACAGATTTTCAACAGTTTGTTTTTAATGACCAGATTGGCCCTTTCCACCTTCCCCTGCGACCCGGGACTATAGACACAGGAAAGGCGCTGTCTTATACCTAATTTCTGCATCAGCCCTTTAACCACCTTGTCGATGAACTCGCGGCCATTATCGCTTTGTAATATCGTGGGAATTCCAAATCTCGGAATGACCTCGCGACACAGGAACTTGATCACTGTGTCCGCGTTCTTGTGTTTAGATGGAATGGCCTCAATCCAGCGACTAAAGCAGTCCTCTACTACCAGGAGGTATCGTTTGCCCTGCACTGGCGTTATCATGTCTGTATAGTCCATAATCAGATGTCTGAATGGTCCCTCAGGGAGGGGTGTGTAAGCCGCCACTGTCGGTACTCCTTTGCGCACATTGCCCTGTAAGCATGTTAAACACCTGGCTAGTGTAACGTCAATTTGTGCCTGAAGCTTTGGGGACCAAAATCCCATTTTCGTGATTCGTTTCAGGGTCTCTGCTCTTCCACAGTGATCAACACCATGAGCCTCAGGTATCACTAAGGACAGAAGATCGATGGAGGCGACTATCAAACCGTTATGACTCCTCCACAGACCATCTGCCCCCCTTACAGCCCCCCTCTCCGTCCACGACTGTTTCTCGGCCTGCGTGGCTGAGTCCTGAAGATCACTCAAATTATCCTCAGTTACCTCAGTCGTCAGTTCGGCCGCAAACATCAGAACAGCCGTGGACGGCACCGCAGCCGCCGCCTTCGCGGCCTCGTCCGCCGCGTTGTTTCCCGTCGTCACAAAGGACAGGTCTTTTCTGTGTGCCTGGCACTTTACGATAGCAATGCTTTTGGGCAACTTTACAGCCTGAATAAGCGCCACAACCTGCTTGTGGTGAAGGATCGGTGAGCCGTCCGATTTCTTAAAGCCTCTTGCCTTCCAAATGGCCGCGAATAGGTGGCATACGCCATGCGCATACGCAGAGTCTGTAAAGATGTTAACCGTGCGATCTTTAGCTATTATGCATGCTTCTGTTAGTGCTATTAGTTCTGCAAGCTGGGCCGAACATGGTTGCATGCATTGTCCGGCCTTTCTTGTTAGTGTTTCTCCGTTAGGTTTGCACTGTACGACGGCGTATCCTGACCTTAAATTTTCCCCCTCCCGATAGCAGGACCCATCCACAAAAAGTGAGAGTTCTGCTATCGCGAGCGGGTCGACTCCCAAATCAGGACGGAGTTTCACGAAAGCCTGTACCTCCACCTCACACTCATGCGGTTGACCCTCGCTCGGGAGTGGTACCAGATCCGCCGGGTTACTGCCGTGGCATGTTTTTATCGTAACGTCCGAGTACTGCAGGAGCCTCATGTAAGCCTGTTGCCGTTGGCTGGTCAGAACAAATTTGCCTCTTTCAATCAAGTTTGCCAATTTGTGATGTGTCCAAATGCAAATGTCATATCCCATTGTCACGGCCGTTGCCTTCTCATACATCAAATGTGCTGCGGCCAGGGCCTGATAACAAGGTGGCAGACCCTGCTCTACCGGCGAAAGAGCTCTAGAGTAATATGCTATCGGTTGTTTTTTCCCACTCCCCCCCTGTGTTTGAGTCAGGACAGCTGTCGCATGCTGCGCTCTATGTGAGACGAATAGGTGGAAACACTTCTCATAATCCGGCAGCGCCAGGGCAGGGGCCTGTAACAACAGACGCTTAATGTTTATGAACGCGTCCTCCCCCTCCTCGGTCCATGTCAAGGGAGCGCGAAGCTTGTCTGTACCCGCCTCTTTTATCATCATCCTCAACGGCGCTGTCGCTATCGTATAGTCCTCCACCCACTCAGAGCTGTACCCAGTCATCCCTAAAAACGTCATCATCTGTCGGACCGTCAATGGCCTAGGTGCCTTGGATACAGCTTCGAGCTGCGTGGGTGAGATGCTTTTTATGCCCTTTTGAATGACGCGAGACAAGTACTCAACTTTTGGCTGGCAGTACTGCAGTTTTGAACGGGATGCCTTGTGGCCTCCCACGGCTAATCCACTCAAAACTTTGATGGAGTCCTCATGGCACTGCTGACGTGTATCCGAGCAGATTAGAATGTCATCTGCATACAGTAAAACCGTGCTGAGTAGTGTGTCGCACACTCCTTGCAAGTCTTCCTTGAGCGCCTTCGAGAAGTAATGCGGCGAGTGCGCGAACCCTTGTGGCAACCGGGTGTAAGAGTATTGTTTCCCCCTGTGGGTAAAAGCAAACAGATACTGAGACTCTTTTTCCAATGGAACACTGAAGAATGCCTGCGTGAGATCAATGACCGTATAGTACTGCGAGCTACTCGGGATGTTTGTCAGGAGGGTGTGTGGATTAGCGACTTCCGCCTCTGGTCCAGACACCACGTCGTTCACCGCCCTCAAATCGTGTACCAGTCTGTACCTAGCCCTGTCCGCCTTTAGTACTGGGTGGATAGGTGTATTACATCTGGATTTGAAAGGGACGAGCACTCCCCCCTTTAACAGTCCCTCAATCTGATGTGATATAGCTTCATCCGACTCTGGCTTCATTGTATACTGTCTGATAAAGGGTGGTCTACAACCCTTCTTTAACCTGACCTTCACTGGCTGTGCCGACAATATTAGACCCACATCTGTGTCGTGTTTTGACCACAACCGTTCCGGGGTGCGCGCCAACATGTCCTGTTCCAGCAAAGCATCCGCCTCTGGAATAACGCAAGGGTCTCCTGGTAATCTGATTACTTGCGGTTTTGCCAAAACTGAAAAGGAAATCATTATTTTTATGAAACTCCCATCTGCGCTGTTCCAAATTAGCGGAGATTCCGTGGAGACCCACCTTTGAGTCTCGGATTCCTGTATCATTGAACCTAGATGTTCGGATTCGTAACCAGGATTTATTCTCAGAGTGATGTGTGGGGCGGCGTCTCTTAGTCTATGTTGTTCCCGTAGATACTTACCCGTGTTAACCCTCAACGCCGCGCCCTGTCTCCCTACAATTATCGCAGATGAGTCAATCTGCACCTGCTCGGGCTGTCCCTGCAACCATGCCTTGTTCCTAACTAGGTCACTATTCGTCAAATATTGTAGTGTGCAATGTGCCTCCATGTTTGTTTGTCTAGACTGAGGCAGTTGGGTTTTCAGAAATGGCTCCCAGGGGGCACAGACCCTTTGCAGCTCTGCATCTATGTTGCCCAGCCAGAACACAGTGGCCTCTTTCTCCCCCGTCCCTTGTAGCATCATTTGGTACACGTCTTGTTCAATTTGAATCCCCTCAGGCGTACATAGGATTTTACAGCCTAGTTTACACATTGCATCTCGTCCCAAGAGATTGCGCGGGGTGCTGTCCGAAATTAATACAGGTATTGTTATGGTCTTGTTGTTATACGTCATAGAGATTGGATCTGATGTGGGTATTAATTGTGTTTTTCCCGAGAATCCGACCGTCCGAACATACTGTCCAGACTGGGGTAAGTGAGCGGCGTATTTTTGCTTTATGCAGGAAAAACCTGCTCCAGTGTCTGCCATCATCTCTGTTAATTTGCCCTCCACTAGGACCTGCAGAATAGGTTCTTGCTCAGCTCCCTTGGAAACCACAATCATTTGATTTCCCCCCGTCGCATTCTCTGGGCACCCCTAGTGATTACCCCCCTGGTTTCGGGGCCCTCCTGTCTCCCCCTGGTCGTGGGGCCCTTGTGACTCCCCCTGGCGCACGGGTCTTCCATACTCCGAGCCGGGACGGTATGGTTGCCTACATCTCATTTCCCTGTGTCCCTGCATGCCGCAGTTCCAACAGTGGAAACGGGGAAACTGTTGTTCGTTCCCCGGTCCCTGTGTAAACCGTGGGCCTGATTGCCCATTCCCTGCCTGCCGCCTGAACGCCTGGTTCTGTGAACTATAGCCATAGCTTCTCACTACCTGAGGTGCAGGCGGGGGTCCCTGGTCCTGCATGGGTGGAGAGGTCGCAGATGACACCATTACTGCCTGCAACCTCCTTTGGGGCTGCAGTTGTTGCTGAGTTAACTTCCTTGAGTCATTTCTATCCTGATCCCTGAGTTTCTGCTCCTGAGCCCTTTGCTTCTCCACACTATGTGTTACATGTGCACAGAACAAAGGATAAGTCATGTCCATTAACCCCACCACGTCTTCCAGTCTATTCTTAACCACCTCTGGAAGCCCTCTCATCACACTTTCTCTAAACATCGTTCTCTGCAACGGGTCAATCTCTGGGTTGTGTCCTAGCTCACCTCTCCACTCCTTCAGTACTTTGTTCACATAGGCGCCAGGCCCTTCCGTCTCCATTATGGGGTTGCCTGCCAGTTTTGCCGGATTAATACGTGATGGATATTGATTCCTGAGTTTGTACCACAACGCCGCTCTATGCGCGTTGAATATGTCTCCATCATGGGCCTGCGTGTCGCATGCCACTCGCATCGATGTGTCACCCATGATGTCCCGGCAGGCACCAACTCCTAGCAAACGCGTCAACAGGGATTTGACGTCACCTACTGCTAGCAGAAAAGATGACGTATTTTCCTCAAACTGCGTGATCCACCTGGAGGCTCCTTCTGAAAGGTCCGGTAGTCTTACTATTAAACCATCGATGTCTAGAGGTGACCATGGCATGTGAAAGATATCGTTCCCCTTTATTAGCAGGGGAAACTGGCCTGTGCTCGTCACACTTCCCACGAATGTAGGGGCGAAAGTCAGGGTTCCTGTAATGTTTCCTTTCTCCTGTCCTGGTTTTGTGTCATTCTCATCTTCCTCCTCATTCAACAGTTTAGTGTGGCCACACGCCCCGTGTTTCCCTGATGTCTGCTGTGCCACATTTTGACGGGCCTCTTCCTCTAACTTCCTCCCGAC